>NW_009259588.1:7894624-7897514 GCF_000687185.1 Egretta garzetta
TGCCCCATTTTATTCTTTATGCTTTTGTCTCTCGTAATTGAAATACTTTTCATTTCTCCTGAAAGCTGTTTTTTATTTATTTCAAAACAGACCCAGTATTTAGTATACATATTTTCCAGGCCGCTATCATGTGAATGGATGTGTGTCTACACTAGATGCTAACTGTTATGTCTAATAGCCTACTCAGAATATTGGATTTATCCCCCCTTAAGGGCAGAGCTCAGAGCCCGATTTATTTGTACTGGTTGGAGATTTCAATATACACATATGGCTAGATCTTATACGCAAAAGTAAATCACATCAGGTTAGCTAAACAGAAACACCCCTTTGATCACTGCAGCAGATAAAAACTAAGGTTTGTCTCTGACTCCCAGTTTGGAAAATCGATCTGGCCAAATTAAGCATTTCTACAGCACCTAGAGCCACCGAGCTCTGCGGGGTCTGGAGAGGCCAGCAGCATCTCTCCAACTGGGATAATCATATCCATATTCTCCTCTTTGGGTTAATCGTTAGCTTTCTGAATGCTTCCAGTCTTCCTCCTGTTCGTGTGGGAATACTTTAGGGGATCCTCTCTATTTACAGCCAGCGGATTTATATTCCATGAGCGGCTGCAATGCTCATATTCCATGAGTGCCAGTACTGCTGTTTGGGAAATTCACAGGACATCTGGAATAATTTTGATGTTTTCATGTCTTTTTTTTTTTTTTTTTTTTTTTTTTTTTATGTCAACATTTTCCCATTAGCAGAGGGCTGTGAGATTTGGATGCACCTTTCTTACAGGAATAAGCCTGAAAGAGCACAGGTTTGGAGCTCTGACTTGAGCCCACCAGTGGTGCACCCTGCCAGATGGATGGCTCCAGCTAGGTTCAGTTTTCTGGCTTGAAAACTACTTGTATAATCTTCCACTGCTCCTGGTGATCACAAACTGACTGAAAGCCCTTTGAGCCTGCAGTGACGGGCAAGGGCAGAGCTACGAGCAGTGCAAAACCAAGCTCCTGAGATAGAGTTCAAACTTCTTCAGGGATTGTTCTTCTCCATGTCCAGCCAGAGAAATGGGTCAGGTTACAGATTCCGATAAGCGTTTTCCATGTGGAAGATAACAGTGTCTTCCCCTGCATATGACAGAATATTTACCAGGCTGAGAATGCAGCCGTTTTGGGACTGTTTCTTTTCAGAAATGTTTGTTTTAGTTAATTTTGAAGGGGGGGGAAGAAGCAGACTATCCCTGTCCCATGATTAATGTAAGGCTGACCATGAACAAGATAATAATGGCCTCGTCCTCTGGGAACCAGGCCTCTCCCTAATTGCTTTATTGGCAATTAGTCACCCACCATGTGTCACCAAACTGTCACCACCCTCATGTTCATTTTTCATGCTTTTTACAGAAAGTTACTGCTGACTCTACAGGGTGTAACAAGAGCTTCTGTTTATTACCAGGCTTTTCTTAGCTCTTCAAGGACTCGGTTTTGGTGTCCTGGTGAGGCCAAGGATGGGGGCAGATGTTTGGGTTGAACACGTGCTAAGTATGCTGCGTCCCAGTACGGACTTTTCTGAACTAGGCCCGTGACGTGGAGGGCTGAATCCCTACTGACTGAAATTAGAGGCTAATTGTGATGATGGGGAGAGAGGGAGAGAGAAAACCACATTTAAAAGAGCTGGTTTGGGTGCCTCAGAATTGAACGAAACCATATGTGGGTTCTGGTGAAGCTGCTTGGGTTTTTTCAATGTAAAACTGTGGCTGTTCGCCCCACGCTCTTGAGAGGAAACACAGGGCTTTGCAGCTGAACCGGGCGGTGTGTGACCTCCAACACCTCGTCCTGGGTCACCCAGCCTGTGTCTGCACCTCCCTACCTCCACCGCTGTGGGTCTGCGCAGGGAGGGGAGACGCTCCACCAGTGGCACCTGGCTGCAGGCTACTGTGGTGACTATCTGGACTGCGGAAAAGACAGGGAAGGAAGGATGTATCTTTTCCCTTTACTGGGAAGCCACAGAATGGATGGGGATGGTTGCAGATAACTGCAGACATACTTCGGTCCTGCAAACTACGGTCATTTTGCTCCCCAGGAAGGCTCAGTCTCTGTAAACTAAAGCTCGCAGAAGCCATTGTTTGACAACGGACCTGGTGAAATCATGGTCCCCTGCTTCCCGCAGATATTTTGATAATAAAGGAATTTGTGATGGAAAAGCACTGCACTAATTCTGTCCCCTCCCAAGCACCACCCTTCTCGTCTCCTTCAGAAACTGATGAAGTAACCGGCCACGACTTCAGACACTTTGCTCTAAAAAAATATCTGATTCAGAGTAAGATCATGGCAAAAGAGATCTCATCCAGAAAGCTGTAACACTGCCTCATTCCATTTAAGCATGGCTAGCTGGTCCAGTGTTTGCGGTAGGCTGCGTTTCCCATATTGCATCACTCTGGGACAACCTAGCCTTAAAAAGAAGAGGCCGCCCCGTGGGTTAACAGAGCTGAACTAGACTCAGCACTGAATGCAAGGTAGCGAGAGAAGTGTTTTTCTGCAAGGCTTTGCCTTTCTGCATCTGAGGAGTCTGGTTCAGCTTGATCCGCTGTGTAGTGTTAGGAGAGAAAACGAAGTAATCAGAAAAGCAATTTTGGCTTAAAACACAATATTGTGACAATTTCATACACAATTTATGGAACTCTGTTTTGTCACTGTGCACTTACCTAATTCCTTACCAAATCTTCCTAGCACCCTTCCCAAACAATCCCACCCTCATTACTCGTAAACGATTTAGAGAAAGAAAAAAACCCAAACCCACCACCTACCCCCGCAAGTCCAAAATTCATTAGTTATAAATAGTTTAACTTATTCCGTTAACTTATTCTCTGCTTCTATGCACTTGAAATCCTTTCCTGAATCCCTCAGAG
>NW_009259588.1:7897552-7927694 GCF_000687185.1 Egretta garzetta
TGTTAGAGCATTTTGAGCTACTTGGCAGGGAGATCGACCGCACCGTGAGTCCACAGAAAGAAGGCCCTGCGTTGGCTAAATGGAGGGAGAGACTGTCTAGCAATTGCCTTACAGGAAACATTTCCTGGCCCGTTTTATTCTCTCCTGCTCAGATACATTGAGCGTAACAATTAACGCGGGAAGTGTGAAGGAGCTGGCTTTCAACGTGTCCTTCCACCTGAATCACATCACACATCTCTGCTGAGTCTATTAAACGAGACACTGTTAAAGTTACCTCCCGAACAACTTGATTTAATCCGTTTCAGTTAGTAAAAAAGATTTAGCCAACAGCTATTTCCCTCACGCGGGCTTGCAGCTCAGAAACAAAACAGCTCCCTGAAGAGTTAATTGAGGAACGTGCTAATGAAAGCTGGATGAGTTTCCCTCATTAGGTGTAATTACTTTAGGTTTTGCAGGCTGTCTTCTATGGGGTGTCCTTCCTGGCTGATGTGTTGAGACTCATTAAGAAACTGCGATGCGCTAAGTGCGTAATTTCCAGCAGAGACCTTCTTTTCGGTGTCCTGGCTTTCCCGGTGTCCACAGTAAGTAACCCCTGTATGTAAAAATAGCGTTTGTGTAAATGATGAGGGGTGTATAGCATAACACGCACGTGTATAAAATAGATAAGAACTGTAGGCTTTATTTTACCATTTGAAAATGGATTTGGGCCGTTTAGAAGACGAAACAGCGCTGAGCCTGTCACGGTTGAATGCAAAGCACAAACTTTAGGGTTGCTGTCCCTGAGCGAACACAAGTTGACCCCAAAGGGTGAATGAGCTGTAACCTCTTCATTAATCTCACGGTCCAAATAGCTGTGGATTTATTGACTTAGGGCATTTCTCTCATGGGCAGCACGGGCCAGGAGGACATGAGAGGGTACCTAAGAGGCAGCAAAATCTCACATCTCCCTCTCTGGCTCCCGTGTGGCTTTAAATAAGCGCTGGAGAAAAACAGATTCACAGGACAATAATTATAGTCACAGCTTACGTTAGATTCACCACGGATCACCTACTCCCTCACAGACAACACTGTTTATCGAAATGCTGCAGGTTGGATAGGAACCGATGGGTTACTTATATGTGTAGGTACCGCTCTGCCTGAGCGAAGCCTGCAGGCACCTCTGAATCTCAAAGGACTGAGAAGCACCGCTTAAATCTGGTCCACAAGCAGCTTAGCCAGCTGGCTCACTAAAAACAACCTGCCAGGGATGGAGGCAGAGAGACTGGCTAATTTATCTTCCCTGCACAGCAGTATTCATGCTGCTGCTGTCATATCCCCCCCCAGGCATCCTCACCGTGCCCGCAGGACAGAGGCACAGGGTAGGCTCATTCTTCCAGCATCTCGCACCCCTGATTTCCAACCCCAAGCACAAAGTGTGCTCAAATACAAAGCCAGGCCAAAAAAAGTGCAAATCAGCTTCCAGGTACTGATACCCTATACCAGGGTTCACTTCCTCCAGTTAAGCTCTCCCACTGTAAATCCTCCTCTGTTGGGGAAAAAATGGGTGCCCACAGCGCAGCTTGCACCTGCAGTTTAGGAATTAGGCTTATGAATTGCGAAGATAAGGGTGAGTTTTATGTGAACTGTCTTACCGAGATCTGGTTTTACTTTGTTACTGAGAAGAACAAATGCTGTGGCTTGACAGCCAATCCCTCGAGAACTTCTGGACCATCAAAAGATCCCATCTGCAGAGGAAAAAAAAAAAAACAAAAAAGAAAAGAAAAGAGAAAAGACTTTAAAAGCTAATCTAGTATTCCACAAAAAATGTCAGTGTTGGCAGTTTATAAAGGAGGTTTTTCTCACAGTATCAACACAGAACACTGCACCTCAGAGTAAATTTCTTTCTTTATGTTGTAACGTGAGATATGTGAGTTTATCTGGCAATATCACTATTTTTCACGTAGGAGACGGTTTGCCTTCTCAGAAATGAAAGCACTAGCCAAATCCTATCAATTATGTTTGTCTTTCATTTTGAAATTTCTTTCATTTTGTATTTTGGTTCCAGTTTGTGTCTATATCCTTTTGGACACTCTATACCTACAATCGAGAGCTGGTTTACCCCAAAAGCCTTGATGGAGTCATCCCTCTCTGGCTAAATCACGCCATGGTGAGTAAGAAACACCCCTGCCTCTTGCAGAGAAGAGAGACTTTGCAGTGTGTGTCCCACCGTTGCACTGTGTCACTTTGCAGAAGAGTTTCGTGGCTTCTTCTTTCTCACCTCCTCCTTCCTACTTATCTGAATCTGATGTTGAGCTGTACTCAGCAAACAGATGCATGTGCTTGAAGTCGCCTCAAGAATCGGTCAAATCTCTGAAGTCAATGAAATGATGTGTAGTCATAAGGAAAAATAAAAAAAAAAATCTGGGTTATTGTAGCTGAAAAAAGGAATTGTTTCTGCAAACAGAAGTCTATGAAATACAAAATGGCTGGGAGTATAACAAAGCAGTTCTTAATTTTTAAAAAAGGTGAAAGAACCAAAGAACATCTGACAGCTCTACAGCTAATAAGCTAATGTGTGCACAGCTTTGAATAGCTGAATTGCAATGATTGTTTACAGATTTTCTATAAATACTTTCCAGATTTCTCCTTCATTTGCTCTGGCTGTTTTTATGATGTGTTGAATAATCACATATTTCTCATCAGTCAAGTGTAAGGAGGCTGACAGTAACATGGAAACCGTGGGTGGATTGTAAGGTCAAGGGAGGCCTCGTGGGGCTAATGGGAAGGGGGAGAGAAGGGAGAGGTTCAGTGCTAGACTGAGTCAGAGAAGCCAAAAAGTATGAAATAACCGCACCGAAGACTCATTTCTCTCCAGACTTCATTTCTCAAGTACAACATTTTGCAACCCACTGCGGCAGTTCCCGACGCGTGTGGAAGGTAAATGCGGAAGGCTTCGGGGTTTCTGGCTGAGGGCTCTTGTGAAAGATTTTGAGCCGCCACTTGATTTAGACAGGCGTAGTCAGATACGTGTGCCTGGAATCCAAACACACATCGGCATGTCCGCATCACTGATATCCGAGTGATAAACTGCAGCCATCGTGCACTTTTAACCTTATCACCTGCTCTCTGCCCACCGATTCTTCTCCACCAGGGCCTTTACGTGGCTGTCCAAACCTCTGCACAGGTGCAAATAGGGCACCACTCACTCTCAAAACCATCACCCACCAAAAAGAGAGATTCCCTGTGTCCTCGGCATCGCTCTGGTTTCAGGTCCGGGATTTGGTATGGACAACTGGCTGAAGTTTAAAATCTTCATGGTAGCGGAGGTGCTGGGGAAGGGGAGGGCACAGGGTGGAGCTGCGAGGAGATGGGCTTTGCCGCTTGTTTTAATCCCGGCGCACAGCTGAGAATTTGCCCTTTCCATTTCCACATTTGTTTATGACATGGGAAGGCTGAGAGGTGCTAGAACATACATTTTTATTTCATGTGCAAGAACTCTTTGCAGGAATCCCTCAAACATATTTGTTATAAACCTCTTTCTTACCCTACCTACATCTACATTTCATAACAGAGTCGTTCTGACAACAACAAAAAGCTTTTCCATTTCAGAAATGTCAAAAACAGGTGTTAAAAAAGGAAAACAATTCTTCCTCAAAATTATTTTGACGAGCGAGAAACCTCACATAAAGCAAACTTCTATCACAACCTAGTATTTTATTTCTATAGCTCTTAACACACAGCGGACGCCTTGTGCTTGACAATTCCTGGGTGGGAAATTTTCCTTCCAGTCACTACTGAGCGTAAAACATCTGCGACCAACATAGACTGATCCCCTCCTATTGACGACCCCCGCATTTTCGGACACCTTCAACAAGTGCCTTCAGACTTAGCTGAGGCATTTCTTTCTTCCAACCCAAACTATCTGCTGGGAATGCTAGGAAGATCCAGGGAGCTACTGACACTTTAAGGGACGATCTCCAAGTACTGATTGCCAAGCAGACACTTTTTTTCTTTGGGTTCATTTCCTTGCACACTGCCATACTTTATGGCTCTGAGAGTACAGACATTTCATGGCAGATTGAGGCAGCATCTAGCTGGCATTGGTGGAAAAAGACATCGGTGTATCAGTAGTAGACGTCAGTCCCATATCATTTGCAGTGGGAGGTTTGTTTGTTTTTTTTTAAAATCTTGGTCTATTTTAACATTGTAAATAGGGAAAGCATATGTTGTTATGTAACTGAAGGGCGAACCTAAAAAATAATCATGCGAAAACACTTCAGGATACCAAGCTCCTTGATTTCGCGGTGATGCTGCAGCACCTTCCTTGCAAAAATGAACTTAGCCATTTCTTTTTCTCACATTTACTGCTCTTACAGTGGGAAAGTGTCTTTGCCCACCTGGTAGCCCAGAGTCATACAGAGAGGATTACATTTTAGGCATGTTTTTGCACTCTGAGCAGAAGCATTTTCTGTTTTGCAGAAAGGATGGCTAATGCAGAAAGGAATCTTGCTAATATTTGAAGGAGGCCAAACACTCCAGACTACCTGGCTTTCTCTCTTTGCCTGTCTGCTGAGATTAACCCAAGGGCTGTGCCTCAGTTTCCACTTCTGTTTGCCTGAGATAATTATGTTTTACCATCTTTATACAAAGCTTTGAGCTTCATGAATTTAAAAAAAAAAACCACCAAACAAATCCTACTTATGTCTCAAGCACAATTATTTTATTTGAACAAGATTTTTGAAGTGGAAGATGGCTGAGACAAAAAAATACACTGGCCAATTTGTCAAGTGAAATTGTTTACTTCTTTCCCAGTCATCTCTTTTCAAGCAACATCTGGATATGCTCCAGAAGGCAACTAACTGCTGGAGACAGCTTGGATTAAATCGTATGCATGTATTATTCAACTTAATGGCAGTATAAGGGAACACTACATTTTGAAGGGGCTGACAGAATTGAATGCTAAACAAAGAGAGGCAATGGTGGATCAGCAGAGATTACTCAAAACCATGTTAATCTACAACAAAGGAAAAGATACACATCAACATTGACCAGATGTGTTCACAAAAATGGTAATGGTACAATTGCCTTTTTTGTAAAGTAGGTTTATATTTTCAGTCTGTAAGCCACAGTTCTTGTAAAACGTGAATTTTCTTTATGTTCAGGCTGCAGCTAAGTTTAGCTTAGCCATATCTTTTCCTAGTTTATTCTGTAGCCATGTTACCCTCTCACCTTGACAAAAATCAGCATTTTAGTGTCCTGGGCACTTTACTGAAACATAGTTATGAACTGTGAATGTTCTGAAGACCTTGTAGGCTAAATAACTAAGAATAAAAAAGAGGGGGGTGGTAAATGGAGGCATGGAAGAAAAATTACTTACCTGGCAGACTTTCAGCAAAGATGACAACAGACCCCGCATGGCCTGAGCCTCTCAAGCTCCTTTGCGCTTTGCCCTGATGTAGCTAAGCAGTATCTGAATGTAAAAAAAAAAAAAAAAAAAAAAAAAAGAAAAGCAATGGAGTGAAAGAACAACCTGGGTGCATACAAGTGGTTTTCCTTCACCGAAGCAAGCCACCGATGCCCTGACAGTAAGAATACCAGCAAGACTCACCATGTCCCCTCTCCTCTTGGAGCTTCTTGGTATCTACAAGCTGCTTGTGTTCTGCCCACCTAGCTAAACCATTACCTTCGCTAGCATGGACACAACTACAACAACAGAAATGCTATTTTGGACTAGTACAATTTACATCCATCTGGAAAAGAAAGTAAGTTATATGAATACAAATGACTCTTAGTCCTATATGAGGGCATCTATATGAAGGATTATAGCTTCCTACAGCTATTTTAGGAAGCTGCTGCAGCACTACCCAACCAAGGGGGTGTAAAATCAGTGTGTGGAACAGAACCCGCTTGTCCAGGCCACTCTGACTAGACTACTGCTCCAGGTGTGTACACAAGAACAGGCTCAGGTTCATCTTTGACCATCTTAAACCATTCTCCTTGCAATTGGTATTTAATGCTTAATTATTCTTGCATATTTACACAAGAGAGAGACATTTCCATTTGTTTGCATTTCACAGTATCTCAATTTTAAGCTGTCTGGCAACTATGGACATTCATAGGCTTGCAATTACATTCAGCTTTTGGCAAAGAAGAAGAATGTATGTGTGAGGGATACAGCACGTGAAATTAATCACCCCACACATTTGAGAGCAAAGATGCTTAGCTTTTCCCAGCACTGCATATATATATTTTTGAAGTCTCCATTTTTGTTGACTTAAGCCCATTTCCTCGGGGAGAAAGTATGTGTTTCACAGACAAATGTTATGGCAGGGAATCCTCCATGGCTGCTGCTACCTCGGCGTGCACAGGTGCGGTGTCCGTAACCCACCCTGCGAAGGAGCAGCTGGATGCAAATATTCCACAGTGAAGGATGTGTCACTTCAGTCTCATGTCAGCTCCCAGCTGCAGCGCAACACCAGTTTCTTAGACTACGTATCTTGTGTCAGGGAGAAACTCAATTAAAATTCTGGCATTGACACACAGAGACAAAACATTTGCTAGTAAGCAATAGGATATCCAGCCAGGGCCTTATTACCAAAAATGCCTGCGTGCATGCAGGAAATGTTATCTCTGAAGCTCTTCTACCTTTGATCATACAATTGGTCTGCTGTTTCATCCCTTTTTCACAATAACGCTCCCGAGCTACCTACATTTCTCAGAAAAAGCAAAATAACGTTGCTTTTCAGGTGAGTGCAAACAAACCTGGAAAGGGCAGCAGCAGGCAGTAGCTGGTGGTTCAGAGAGGAGCGCTGCCGGAGTTAAACTGAGCAATAGCTTCCTGACTAATTTGTCACCACACCTGCTCAGTTACAGAACTCCCTGTACCTCCTGCTCTATCCATAAAATAAAACCGTGGTTCCCTGGAAATGCACTGATGGCTGAGAATATAAAAGACAGGTAGTAACTCTACGAAATAATTATTTCTTTAACTAAATATGGCAGTGCACTAGTTAAAGAAATAAAATCAACAATACTGCTTAAGCCCTTCCCACCCTGAAAAATAAAGAGAGGTTAAGAGAGGAAGAAAAACGTGTAAGGACAGATTACAAAAGAAAAGTTTAAAGGAGGCATGTGAATGAAGGCAGTATCATAGCAAAATAAATCAAAAGAGGGAATTTGTTCCAGAATGAAGCCAAGAAAGGAAAGAGCATACAGAGATTCAGAAAATTATGAGGAGTAGACAACTAAATAGAGGTTATGGTGACAGGAAGCCGTTTAGTTTTATTATGCTCAGATAACACGGGCTGTAATTGTTTATGAAAGCATCCAACCCAAGGAAATTTCCATAGACAAGAGGATGTTTCCCAACAAAGAACTGAATAACTGAGTAAACACCTCCAGGGTCAACCAGTGAACACTGGCTTCACTCATAAGGCTCTTCCTCATAAGACAGTGCCAAAGAGGGTCTTTACTTTTTCTTTGCAGTAATGTACCGACAGAGAAGATACAAGCAGGAGTCTTGGCCACAAGTGGTTGTCAGCACACAAGCTCCGCGGGGAATTTGTCTGAAAGGAGAAACACGGGCAGTTTTTCAAAAGCACTTGATGGTGTCCAACTATGCCCAATGGAGTTTAGTTTGGCCAGTGGTGACTGTTTGTGAAAAATTCCCTGCTAAAGTCTCACATGTTAATGGAAAGCAGACACAGAGGGTATGTAAATGCAGACGAATTAGAAACAAACAGCTATGGTCAACCGAGGCATCATTTCCTTCACTCTGGAGTCAAACAGGGTCAAACTGAGTCAAACTGCGACGCACGCGTTAGGCAAACGAGTGACCTCAGCAGCTCTGGGGAGATTATTCATGGGCTGAAAACTCAGCCTAGGCTAGAGCCTGCAGCTGAGCACAAACTCTACCCAACCCTGTCTTCTCAGCCCCAGGAAACTTGCTTTTACTCATATTCTCAACAGCAAAATGAGGATATAACATTGAATAAATACACAAATTACTCAAAACACGGGAAGCAAAAATTCCATATGGTCTTACCAAACAGCGGAAATAATATCCAGAGAGGACTATTGATCTCAGTTTAATCTCATGAACCTGAAACGTATCCTGGGAAACATACAGCATAGGGTAGGAAACAAAAAATAAAGAAGCAGGAGAATGTTATAATTTCATTCTTCTCTGCAGGAGATGAGTTAACATGCCAATATTTCAGATAAAGTTCAGCGTACGTTTAAGAAACTTTCTTCCCCCTGTATTCATACGCCATAGTTCATGAGCAACAAAAAGAATTTTCCAATTTTATAACTAGTTCGGTTTCACCTGAGTTTGTTAGGAAAAAGGCAAAGAAACCAAACCCAAATTAAAAATCATAATAAGTGCCAAAAAGAGCCACAGAGGATTTTTAAATCAAATGTTTGGAATCAGAATTCAGATTATAAGTGTGACTAGTTAACAAAATGTTTTGAAAGGCCCATAACTTTTATTTTCCCCACTGTGCAAATATATGAAAAAGAAAAGGTATTTAAAATACTTCTGTCCTTGCAAAATTTATAAGCTGAAAACTTCCCTCAACAAACAGAGGTTATTAGACAAGTAAATATATCAAAGAACATAAAAATAAGTACTAGCAGGATTCCTGCCAAGAGAAGAAAAAAGCTCCCTGATTCAGTTTGGTTCATTGATAGCCTGATCAGCACACACAGCTATTGTTTTAGCCCATTTTCCTTACCTTGGAGTGAAACATTTTTTTTCCTCCCTCTGTGATAATTATTTTTGACAGTTTCACTGTTTATATGTGAAACTGAGAAACTGTTAATTGAAATAAAAAATGAGTCACTGTTTCCAGCAATTTTTGCCAATGTTTTGATCTGTGTCAATCTGAGCTTAATTATTAAGTTTTCTTTAAAGCAAGAGGCAAAACTGTATATTTTAATTTGGCCCCATACAAATACTGCACTCTTCAGATATACGTCAGTTTAAGGATATAAAGCGCAGCTAAATAGGTTTGAAAGTATATTTAATGACCATGCACTAGAGACCCATGGTAAAAATAACTCGAATGAGAAAATACATCTTTTTATTGGGAAGGATATGAGAAGTCTGTAAAGCCTTTCAGCAGATATGATTAACCATGATAAATGGTCTATCACTAACAATGCTGCCAAAGTCAACGTCTATCGGCTGAGACAGGGAAATAATTTGGAAAGCCAACTGCATGTCGTAGGCAAAGGGCAGGCTTTGCACCCCGTAGCCAACCACGCGTTCTTCTGGTGACTGCTGTATAAATACGCATCTGCTCTCAGAAACACGTTCGGTTATTCGGTAGAAATTCCACTGTGATTTTACCGTTAATGGACAAACTGGGTTCTGCAGAAATATGTGAAGTCACCAGTAGACTCTGGGATAGCAGAAGTGCAAGGGAAGATTTTCCACGTGTTTATTGGGCCTGGGGTGTATGTGTACGTGAGAAGGAAGTAGGGGGAAAAAAAAAAAAAAAAAAAAAAAAGAAAAAGCTTTATATCCACAAAGGAAAAATGCTAAACCAAAAAATTTTCATCTTGGGTGTGCATAAAGTAGCTGAGAACTGTTGTAGAAACCTCTCTTAAGAAAGCACTTGCATGGCAAGTTTAAATGGCCTTACAAAAAGCAGGTCTGGTAATATACACAGTGATTCTCCCTAACTAGGAATAAGCTAATAATCTATTAATAAACAAAATTGGATTAATATAGTGCAAAATATTTTTTAAAAGATACAATTACAATTACAAAAGATACAACACACAGCACACACTTTAATAAATCATGTGCCAGTGTCATCATTGGGCTTGGGAAGCTTTCCTATGCCATAGATTTCTTCCTTTTTTTTTTTTTTTCTTTTTCCAAATCAGGATAGATCCAAGACCTTTAACAAACTGTTCACAAAACAAGAGTCAGACAGCCCCACTCCTAAATTCTTTCACTGCTCTTGGAGGTGGGAGCACTCTTCCATGCAGCGGGAAGCTCGGCTTCAAGCCCCTGCGAATCAGGCAGAGCAGAAATTTGAACCTACCCCTTCCAGTAAACTCTCGGCTATTTCCAAAAGCAGCCAGATTTTCCATCTTTTCCAGCAACTTTCAAACTTCTTTTGATTTATGGGCCCTTGAGTATTTTCTCTAACTTCTCCATAAGTGGAGGAGCCCACCAAAAATTGACTAGTTAAGCAAATCAGCATTTCCTAAGTCAACAAAGCATAAAAAGAAGAGCTCCCAACTGTCTTTGACAACCACTACCAGTTTGCTACTCATCTGCAGTGCCAGTACATGTGTTAGAGCAGCAGGCTCTCCCTTGCCACCCCCAGCTTGTTGCTCCCTGTGACCATACCCTGTGGTCCCCACGTTGTTGGTGTGCTGCCGCGGGGTGCCTCTGGCCATCATCCAGCGCGGTGTTGCTCACTCTCATGAGGCAAATGAGAAATTGTAAATGAGGTGCAAAGCTCTGCTTTTCTGTCCTCTTCCCCCTTTCCTGTGGGATTCATGTACTGTAAGGCAGCACAAAGACACATGAACTGAGAAAGAGAAGTTAGCCAAGCGAGTGGAGATATTGGTGGTATTAGTCACGATAGCTTGCTCCCGTCAGAAGAGGAGAGCCCCCATTTCTCCATGCTTTTATCCTCTGCTTCTGGACACGTGCACTTGCACTGGCTCTGGAATCTGCACGGCCCTTGGTAGCTGGTTCAGAGGAAAACTGAGGCTGGGCCAGACATGGCCAGAGGGTGCTTGGCAGAATCACACTCAACTTCTTGTCCAGCTTCTGCTGTAAAGGGCTTGCCCGGCTCCCCTAGGGGGTCGTTTCCTGCTTGCCCTTGCTATGTATTTCCCAGTATAAAGCCACATCTCTTTTGAGGAAAACTGAGCCAAACGCCCTTGGTCCTACCCGTCATGGGTATGGAGAACTCGCCCATCGCAGTCCGACCTCTCAAGCCTTTGAAACCTCTCTCATTTTTCTTTTCTCTCTAGATGCAATAACACATTCAGTCCCAATTTCTATGCCTGTCTTTGGACTGCTTTCCTGTTTGTACTTTTCTTGTTGTTTGTGCTGTCCTTGTCTGGACATGTTACAAATTATCTGCACCTGTCAAAATGGGGTGCCCTAAGTCTGAGACAGAGAGCCAGCCAAAACCTCATCAATTCAAGCGGAGCAGCACAGTCAATTTCCAGGTCTTTCTTACACACAATATTCCTGTTAAATACCACCCCAGAACACCACATGCTTTTTCTGTTAAAGCAGCATCATACTGCTGACTTGGACTTATTTAACATTCACTCTGAGAACAAAAAGCCCCAAACTAAGGAAGTAAGTATATAAAATAACCCCCACCTAAAATTTGTTTGCTTCAACGAAGGATTATTTCACCAGGTCACTCCTACTAAATCACTCTTAGGGCAGCAATAATGCAGCTGGAACAACCAGATTATAGTTGTTAAAAGTGTTTAAGTTAATTGAACAACTAGCAAGGACATTTCATGTATCCCAAAGGAATTTTGTAGCCTACTGGATGTCAGATGAACACCAGGAGTTATATCCACTTTGCATAATGGACAAATCTACTGTGAAAGGCTAAAGCCTAGAAGTGAGGACAAAGTGCAAGTTTTCCATCATTGCTGTCTTGCACAGACATTTTGGTTTTGTTCAAAGACAAACTATTGAACACCTATGGAAAATAAACTTTTTTTTTTTCATCATTCTAAAAGCAGGTTGACACATAGATTTCTGATTAAAAGACAGTTACAGGGATTATGTATGAAAACTGTGTGAACCAAAGACATTTTTCTGGTTAAATGAACCCAGGAATCACTCGTACTGATACAACGAGACCTCAGCTATAAACCAAGCCGGGCTGTGGAACTGAAAAATATCTTTGTGGAACGGAACAGAGGAAAATCTCAGTGCCAATGAGTGAGAGGAACTGGAACATCAAATAAATCTTTCATCTCTTTTCTCTGAAAAACGATAACTGAGATGGAAGGGCTATTTTGATAGTAGGACAGCCAGGTATGAGCGGCATCTCCTGGGGGTGCGCTGGGGGGCCTGAGGGAGGACATGCAGCTTCCAGTGAGCTGTCACTTGGCAGCAGCAGACAAAAATGGATGTCTGCCTCTTAAACAAATAGGTAAAGAATGTTTTCATGCATGCTATATGTAGCTCAATGCGCATTTAAAGAATTTAATGTGTATTTGTGGCAACTTAAACTATAAATATACAGCAATAAAACTTTGACACCACACTACCGTATCAGATACTCAGCACAGCTTCTGACAAATACATACATTGAAGGTACTAGAACCCCTTCCTTGGGACAAGAAGAAACTTCATACCATACACCCAGCAGGCTGTACATTTAGGGAAAAACAAAAAATCATTAATTTGGTGGTTTTTTCTGTTTAAAAGTCTATCTACCTTTCTCTGCTGCCCTCCCCCCATCTACCTATGAAACTATTTGCTTAATTAATAGGAATTTAACCAACTGGTCAGCTACAGTTGTTGCTATAGCTTTCTCCCATTGCACCTCTTTGACTGTTTTTGTTGTGTTATTCCCCAGCATAGTTTAGGCCTTCTGTCCTAGGTATTGCAACTTAAAACTATTGCTTGCTTGCACAGGGAATATTACAAAACTTTTAGTAGGGAAATTTCACCCCATCAAAGTATTTTCTGAAGTTGCCACAAATCAGCCAACAAGTTGAGGCATTAGCATCCCAAGAGCCTTGCACCATCCTTTTAACCTCTGAGCCCAGAAGGGCTTCTTCTGCTGTGCTCCCAACCTCCCCCCAGCGAGGAGCATCCCACAAAACTGTCAGTGCCGCCAAGCTGTCTGCCCCATCCTGAAAATCGCCTGTGCTCAGACAGTTATCATCACAAAAGCCCTTGAACCTGAAGCTGCTTAATACAATTCAAACCCTTTGACAAAAAAAGAGAGAAGGAAAAAAAAAAAAAGCTCCTCCAAAGCTAACTCTTTATTAACTCTTGGTTAAGCTTGTTTGAAGTTCCTTCATTATCTGGAATCACAGCTAACTTAAGTCCTCTGTATGTTTACCACCAGGTTATTCAGTTTACAAAGAGAAGCACAACATGCTGCAATTACACTGGAGTAAATAATAAATGACAATATATAAAATACAATAACAACCCGAAGAGAACATAAAGGCAATTCAGCAATTGCTTAATGAGTTCAAGGAGGAGACTTTTGACATCCTCAAGCGCCCATAACAATAGACTTCAATATCTTTTGTACTCTAATGGGAATTACAAAAAAAATTATTGCATTATAAAACGTAAAAGGCAAGCTCACCTATTGTAAAGTAACGTGGATCATTCTACAGGCAGACCTCATCACAGTACTTTTTACAGCGTACTAACAAGAAAATTTCCATGCTCATTACTGCAGGGGTACTTCTTCACTATAAAAAAAATGAAGTATGTGCAATTGTGTACAATTGCATTCAGCATTGTTAAATAATCCTTTGCTCACGGGCAGGCTCTTGCGCTTTGTGAACAGCAATGACCGAAGGCGAGGCACTGTGACCGGTCAGTGACGGACTCTCTTTTCTCCTCAGCACACGGTTGTATTGCCATTTGCTGTCCTGGAAATCCTTGCCACGCCGCACCGTTACCCAGCAAAGAAGAAGGGATTGATCCTATTAGGATTTGTTGCTTTTCTGTACATCAGTTGGTAAGAATTACGTACTTTAAAACACTTTCAGGTGATCTACTTTGTAAAACAAGGCCGAACGCTGTATTTAAATCTAAGTTCCCTCCCAGGCACATGGGAGACAGCAGTCTGTTCCGTGGAGAAGTCGTTTAAACTTCAGCTGAGACCCATGAAAACTATTTCCAGACCTGGGCAGAGCACACTTCTTCAAACACAATACAGGTCCTGAGACCATACATAATATCTCCTGCTCTTCTAAGGCTTCTTACAGAAAAGCAACTAGATTGCCATAAACTCCAGGGTACTTTGGGTTATTTCTGCTGGGCTGGAGTTTTTATTTTTACCAGTACCATCAAATTTACCTCTGCTCACTGTCTTGCTCACTGCAAAACCACCAAGCCTCAAAGGTCTGGGGGTCACGATAGCAGAAGAGGAGTAAAACCGAGTTTGGTATTTGGCACTGACCCATGGCTGGGTTTAGAAACTTGAGATAGAAAATGATACTCCAAGCCAGGTGCAAACTGATGGGCATCTGCCCCACTACCACCTCCCACTCCACCGGTGGACACCTCCTACATTTCCAGCAATGTGCCACAGTTGATCTCCAACCTGTTGGAGGGTGATCCTGAGAGAATAAACTATACCTAACGAGCCCCCACCCCCCCAGCCCATAGCCATTCACCCACCTCCTGTGCGTCTGTCACACACCCCTGGAGCTGGGTTTGCATCTGCTCCTGCTCATTGCATCCCAGCTGCAGTGCTGGGGTCCGGAGGCACTGCCCGCTCCATCTAACTGTGGGCATGCCACTCTGAGGATGCCTTATGTTGAGACTCAGCTCAGGAATGGGTCTGTATAGTTTCTGGGTGCGCTGCGATATCACTTCCCAGAGCTCAGGAAACACCTGGGCCCTAGGGTGGAGGATACAGAACAACTGGGCAGCAGGGAGGTGACTTGCCCTCATGCAGAGATTTCTGAGAAGTCACTGGGACTATGAGGGAACCCATCCTTCCCATTCCTACCCACCAGTTCTCACTCTCAGCTAGAGACTACCTTCAGCCTACCAAATGAAAATCTGGAATAGAAAATAAACTGCATAGATGGAACGCTCTTGTGACTTGAAACCCATCAGAGTGGCTGTGGAAGCAATGGACTTCACTGCTACTTTGCGTAACCAAGTTAGGAGCCATTTATCCTAATCCAGCCCAGAGCCTAATAGGATTATGACCACGGCTTCCTAAATTCCTTTTCTATGTTCTGGTTCACCCAGTTGCTTAACGCCAGCTTTGTTTTGCTTCTGACGGCATTTGGTTTTTACTGTTTTTGAGACCAGACGGCTCTCCAGGCAACTATTGCAGTCATGTGTGCCACGGCTTTCTGCTAAAGCCCCTATCAGCTGAGCAATTTCACCACACAGGAGACACGGCTCATGTCAGGACCCGAATCCTCATGGAAGGGTGAGGATCAACACAAGCATCAACACATTTGAGCCCTCCCGGTATCTTCTCTGGATTGATGTTGCACGGTGCTACCGGGGTCCTGAGTGGAAGGTGGTCCCTTGGAGCACTTGTCCCCTGTGTCCCAGGGCCCTGATAACTGCATAAAAGATATTAGGATTTCAATACTGTTGCTTTCTCTCCTCTGGAGGCAGCAAGGAACCTCCTGTCAGCTTTCTTTTTGCCTCTCTGTCTCGGTTCCCTGCAACCACAGGCAGCAACTTTCCACTAACAGAAAAATTTTTTAGCCTGTGCACTGAAACCTTAACACATGTACATATTTTACTGTTGGCACTGCAACCTGGCGATCTAATAGCCCCATTTGGGCACCTTATGTTAAACAAGCAACAGAGTCCTTCCTAAAAACCGCTCCTTGAACCGTCGCTGTCACGGCTGCGCTTCCCCTTCCCCGGTGCCCATGGGCTGAGAACTGGCTGGTCCCTGCCAGGCAGCAGCGAAACCGAGCAGCCGGTGACGCCTGGCACCAGGGACCTGCCCCTGAGCTTCACTATAGCTTTGGCCACCCACAGTGTTCAAAAAGCAAAGGTGGCTTTCAGTTGCGGGACACCAGGGCTAAGAGAACTGCCACGCACGTTAGTTAATTCTCGCAAGGATGGATCTCGCGTCTCCTGGTTGCATTAAGCAACGCCTCACTCCTGGTGCCATCGCACTGAAACCAGTGAAGAATATATACATTTTAGAACTGGCATTTTAAGTCTTAAAAAGGAAGGAACAATAGATTGCCCTTTCCTATTTCAGTGGTAATGGATCAGTATAAAATAAATCTTAATCTTCACAATTTTGCGTTGTGTCTTTGGACAAAAGTTCAAACTACCTTAGCAAGGGTATATAAATCATTATAGATTGCATTCTGTATACAAAAGTAAAATTCAAAAAAAGCCAAATCAAATCAAATCTGCAGACGGTGGCTTGCTTTCCACCTCTGTTAGGAATCAACATATTTTCCCTTCGCTGCATGCTCATTTTCAGTTCACAACCTTTTAATTTTGAATTAACCACAGTCTCAGAGAGCTCATACGTGGCCAATATGTTCTTTTCTCCTTTCTGGATCTTCCCATTTAATAATTCTCTAGAGATACTTCTTTTCCCTTCAGTGAATGCGGTGGTCCCATTAACATTAAAGGACAGGTAACAAGAGGACAGGATAAATCTCCCAGTTGCATCCAGCTGTGCTATGACAGCACATCACCTCTCCCTGGTATCTGTATGCTGTCCTCT
Organism: Egretta garzetta; assembly: GCF_000687185.1. Lineage (NCBI taxonomy): Eukaryota > Metazoa > Chordata > Aves > Pelecaniformes > Ardeidae > Egretta > Egretta garzetta. The sequence continues at coordinate 7,913,956 of NW_009259588.1, forward strand.
ATCCTACAGCAGTTTGGCAACTTTGGTTACATCCAGGGCTGTTACCTCAATCTATCCTCCCCATAATTCTGGGCATTGCCTGCTTCTAACTCGCTCACTGATATCCAAGGTAAAATCTTGGTAAAAAATGAAATTTGGTGAAATGAAAACTTCAGAATAATAAGCCCCTGAATCCTGCATGTATATTTAACAGGTGATTACCTATGAGAAATGAGCAATATGTATTTGCAAGTTGTGGGGTGCATTTTATGAAATGCCTAGCAAAAAAAACCCAACCCCAAAAGAAACCCCAAAACTGTCAACCATTCTGTGATCAAAAGAAGTACATTCAGGAATCTGGAGCTATACCCCAAGAGAAAAAACCTGGTACTACACTGCTCCCACCAAGTCAGAAAGCTGGAAGTGCTTTAGTGCTCCTGCACAAGTCATTTGTTTAGGTTTGAAAATATGGGTTGGAGTGCTTGAGGCGCACCAGCTGGCCAAATTGCATCAAGATAATCTAGTTCTTCAAGATATAAAATAAAGGCAGTTGTCACTCTCTGTTTTACTGTTTGAGACACACTGAGAAAATAGTAGCCCTGTGCGGTGAAGAGCACATGCTGACATTTGCACCGGCCCTAGTTAGCACCCCGTCTTCAGTATTTTTGCTCAGCCTCTCTGTGGCCTTTTGTGCAGGCTTGTTTTTTTTGTTTTTTTGTTTTTTTTTTTTAAATTACTGAGCTGTTTCACAGCCCTATTTGTTTGATGAAAGAACCTTACATCATGAAAATGAGCCTCTATACTTAACATTTCCATGCTCAGCCCAGGCAGCTCCAGTACCAACCCCCTCCATTTCTCCACTCTACCCCTTAGGTGGGGATTAGTGAATCTCTCTTTAGAGGCAAGGTAAACCCCCACCTTTTTTATGCCTTACCCTTTCCTTCTCTAACTAGAGGAAGGAGAAATCGTCTTTTCAGACGACTTTTTTTTTTTTTTTTCCCCCCTTAGCACTCTCCTTTTCCTCAGTTTCATGACACAGTTTCAGGCTGGTGGGGCAGCCTGTTTGTCACTTCTCTTTGAGGCGTGATGCTCAGTGTAAGGCGGCAGGCTGGGTGCCATCAGAGAGAGTGGGACTGCATTCCTGTGTTAGCACTGGTGGTGGAAAGTATGGCGTACTCCTCAGATGTGGGGATTTTTTTAATCAAGGATTAAACCTTTTAGGACTCTTTGGACCCAAATGTTCTTTTTAGGGAAGTGCTGCCCATCATTAAAATGGCACACATCCTCATAACAATCACTGGAGACCTGCCCTATTTTTTTATATTCTTTAAGTATTCAACACAGATATATATATAATTTCATCCATAAAAATGTATTTTTCCTCTATTTAATATATAAAGATCATTTTTATATTCTTAAGTCAGGCATTTGCTACCAGCCACTCTTACGAGCCATAAAACAATGAAAATAATATCAGTGAAGTGACAGCCACTACAAGATGTTTGGTGAGAGAAGAAAAAGGCAGAAAGAGAGGGCCTAAGTAGAAGAAAAAAAGCCCTATAAAGCAGGCACATTCATCCTCTTCCTTTTATTTCTTTCCCCTTTGCAAACAGCGCTTTGCAAATGGTTTTGGCACGAAGGAGAAAAGCAGCTACATCTGTTTCCTACCTACCTGCTCCTCCTCCTCTTAGACTGAGACAAAAGGTGCTGGAGAATTCCCATTGCCCTCTCTCCTCCTGAAAACTTCTTTCCACTCCCCAAACCAGGGGTCAATGGTGGTAGGATAGGGACAACGAGAAACAGGGCTTTGTCTCTGCAGACTCTCAAAATCTGGATAGGGGCTGGAAAGCTGTTGTAACTAAGGAGCAAACACATACGTGAGCGCTTGTTTTGAATAAGCTTCACTTAGAATAGCCAAGTGCACCTCCCTATTTCTGAGTATTTTGCTATTTTACTGCCTTTAATAGCCAATGCCACCAGGGTGACAGCAGAACATTGTGTGCATTTCAACCTGCGCTGCAACCCATCTAACTTAGCAGCGGCTGAAGTGTGCTTCACAGCAAATAGCCCCAATGCCGAGGAGATGCGTCGGCAGCTGAGCTAATTTTCTCTGTATCAAGATTGTTTGGATAACTTGGCCCTTCAGGAGTTCGAAATCATGAAGTGGTTCTTCTAACTGTATCGTCCTAACCAAAGGTCATTTCTCTCCTTGTCTAGGGTCCTGTGGATTTATTCTGTAACGGGAGAGTGGGTATATCCTCTCTTTGCTTTGTTCAGCCCGGCCGGGCTAGCAGCCTTTTTCGCTGGTAGTCTTGCCATCATCGTCTGTTTCTACAACTTCGGCGAGTTCCTCAACCGTATGATATGGGGTCAGTCCAAGTTTTGGTTTTCACTTCTACGCATGTCAAAAAAAAAAATCCTAAAATTAATTCCTGCAATTGCCGAGGCAGATGGGGAGAGGAAAGGGGCCCTTGTGCACTGGGGGGTGGCATTTGGGCGGCTGATAGCGATTGCCAGGTCCTAACCAGTTACTAAAACAAACAGAGAACACCTTGGAGCAAGAATCCCAACCCTACCAAATAAAAGGCTGGGCCAGGCTTCTCTAACGTGGCTCAAGAAGCACCTCTTACCAGCATAATCACTGGGTTTCGAATTCCTCCTAAAACAAGAGTCCAGAGAAGCTAAATCTCTCTGGCTAAAACTCTTACACCTGCATCGTGTGGTGTTTGTCAGACTAGGGAATGGCACTGTTAGCTGACAATTTATAGGAAATCTTTAGCGTGAAAGGCATTAGTGAAAAAATTCCAGCAGCTCCATGAGTAAAACAGCACTTCAGAAAGTTTTACAAACTGTTGAGAACATCTCCCTTCTGCTTTGGTAGTGGTATAATCAGTAGTGATTTAAAGAAAATAAAAGGCAGCTTCCTTGGACAAATGGGCAGCTAGGAAAAAAAAAATCAGTGTAGGAAAAGACATTCAACAGGTGGAAGCACTGATGAAGCAGCATTGGGCATTTGGCATGGGATATTATTATTATTATTATTATTATTATTATCTTCCCTTCTGGTTTCCTCTCTCCTTTTTCATTCAAGAGTAAGTTTTTGAGGATGAAAGCGTTTCTGTCAGGAAAACGTGTGTATTTTATTTAGGACAAATGTGTGAACACTTGCAATTTCTTAAACTAGCTTTCTGATGAAAGAAAAAATGCTGCAAAAACACCTCTGAAAATAAATAAGACAACCTCCCTCTGTTCTCAGGGAACATTTGATGCCTGATCCATTTTGTGAAGTCTCACATGCTTGTCAAGCCAAAGTAGAGTGTCTGTAGCTAGTCTCTCACCATCCGTACTCTGCTACCTAAAAGTGGCAGATTGACTTTCAAATGTGCTGAATAACCAGCTTCACCGCTTGATACCTTTGCAAATAAGATGCTTGCTCTACACATCCATATTTGGAAATTTTGGCCAAATCCTATTCTCGCATAAACATGATACGAGATGAGGATTGCTGGTAAATGAAAACAGACCTGCAGCCTTTCTGCACTAGCTCTGGTTTAAGAGGCATCACATAAATAGTAACTATTACTAATCAAAGACCACATCATCCATCACTACAAGACAGTATAGGCCTTTATACGAGATCTGATATCCAGTACATCTAGGTATCAGAGTTTTCACCACTGAGCATGTATTAGTAATTTCAGGCCTAGAGTATGCCTGATGCATAAGTGGGAGATAATCAGAATTAAAAGAATTTGATTTCCAAGGTGTTAATTGTTTGGACAAAAGGTCATGCCAACCAGAGATCAAATTAACTGCAAAAATTAGACACGTTTTGAACAGCTCACTAAATATACTCACTTAAGAGATACTAATTTAAGAGATTTCTAAAGAAACTGGGGCAAGCACTCAACTTTCTTTCTGTGCACACATAAAGGCTGAAAAGCACACCCAGTGCTTACACGATACCCTCCGTTGACATCTGGTGTGCTCTTGCAACCCATTGAGGCCTCCTGTGTGTGGTGGGTCTGCCTCTCCACGCATACTTGATATTTTTCACAGGAGCCACAAAATCATGGCCTTAACAATTACATGGTGTTTCCATCCACGTGCAGGACATTCCCCCCAAGTTACAGTTCCCCATGTTTGTGCAGACTCTTGCTACTTCACGTGCATCCTCAGCTCTTCACCCCCAGGACTAGCAGCTTTCCCTGGGTCTGCTGTACACCGATAAAAGCAGCTGCAAGCTGCACCCCAATAGCTGGCAACTCTGAGGTATCTAAGGCTGCAGTTTGATAATACGGGGGCTTTGGCAGCAATAACTTCTCAGAGAGCTCCTGCCCACTGCCCCTCGCTCCTTCCTGCTCCACCACGCCTGTTTCTTGCAAGCAGGGGCTGTCTTCAACTCGGATCATTTTCCCCCATCCACTTCCCAGCTGTGTCCACCCAAGAGAAGGGTAGGACTTCTTTAAGCTGGTATTGATAACAAGGTCCCAATAAGCATTGAAACACAGCCAGAGGGAAGCTATTCCAAATTACAGTGTGCCAGAGTCTTAATATGTTCCTGACTGAGACGAATCTTTGGCTCAACATTGCCAGAGTAAAAACAGCTGCAAACTGAATGAAGACGCGATTCCAACATACCTTTCTTCTCACAGCAAAAATGGCTCCATATACTTTTTTTCATCCTACCCTTTCCTCTCTCACCTTCCCATCACAACAAGGGAGATCATGCAGTTAAAATAACCCTGCAGGGAAGAAAAAAAAACCAAAAAAAAAGGACACACAAAAAGCAAAACAATCTGTGGGGGTCAAGGACGGACCTCTTCATCTCTCCATGCCCTCCACCCCGCCCACCTCCTCCTTCCCCCAAAAGAAAGGGTAGGAGGAAGGGCACCGCTGCCCTCTCTTTTGCTTCCTGCTCAGTCCCCTAAAGGCACAGGCTGAGTTACAGAGTAATGCAGTTGTCCGCTAGCTTCCTATAGGCACATCTGGGAACACCTTCTGCAATAACACCTGCAGCCACCAAGCAATTAGAGCTGATGCTGGCAGCATCTGCCAAGGCAGACAGCCCTGCCCGGGCTGCTGCGACCAGGGGTCACCCCAAAGGGAAAGGCTCCGGGGCAGCTGCTGCTTTTTCTTTCATTCCCACTTGAAGGAAGAAGGCTTGCTGAGTTTGTGCCCAGATAAGTTGTGTTTATTCAAAAGTGCAAGAATTGATTAACAAATAGCTCCCCATGAGTGGCAAGCCTGGTTTCCTTCTGGACTTACATCTTGTGGCAGACTGTAGGCTGCAAATGAAGCTTGTCCAACAGCATACCGTGCTTCATATGGGCTCTCTGCCATGTGCCTTTATAGCTTCAGGCCATTGTCACTTTTCCTAAAACCAGCTACATACATATTTACTCTTTTTCACCCTTAAAGGTATGTTCAGTTCCGACATTCCAAAGTCTATGGATGGCAGCTTTCAGCTTCAAGCAAGTAATTTTTAAAGCTATGTCCTGTGCTTGACCAAAAAGATGCAGTATCATTTCTGAGAGCTGGAAAATCCAGGCTGTCGAATACTATAATCTTGTTTTTCCCTTTCAGAACAACCAAAAGATGCCAGACCCTAAATTTGCTTTATTATTTATAGACAAACTGTTTCATACAGTATTGGAGGTTTTAAAAATGCATTATCTCTCATGTGCCTCTCCCTCCCCTTGCACAGTTGGATTGGTGGTAACTAAGGCAACCCAGCTGCACAGCCTGAGAGGCACAGAAAATAGTACCAGTAATGACTTTTTTTTTGTTTTAAATCCCAGAGTTTCTAGAGTACTAGACAATGTTGAGCAATACAGAAACTCCAAAGAGGATAATTGGAAACAATGGGCTGATTCTTTCGCTGCCATAAATTTACCTCAGCCAAGAATTTGGCTGCACGGTCCGAGTACCAAAGATGAACAGTGCGATAGCTTCTCCTGTTCCCAATGGGTAGAAAACATCACGCAGACAACTGATCTCACGCTACTTTGACCAGTCAAACTAGAACCCTCAAAATGAAGCAAAGCAGTTGTTCCTTTGGGTTTTGCTTCTGGTGAGACAACCAGGAGAAATTTAGATCGAAGTTCTCCACATCAGACAGAGCAACATTTCAGGTGAGGTCTCTTCTCTGGCACCAGAACTTGAAGATGGAGGAGATTCATTTGTCTTCCATCTAACACACCTGAAAAAGAAACCCCAAACAACATTCATCAGCTGCTTCATTTTAATACTTTGAAATGCAGGTGGATAGGAGCTATTGCTAGCAACAGCTACACACTCTGCCTGCAATTTAAATGCCCGCTGAGGTCCACTGGGCAAACCACTTGCAAGATTTTACAGCCAGAAGGCCTCTGCCGAGTCCAGAGAAATGCTCATCTCCAGGTGGTGCGACTGTCCTTTGGGAGAGAAACAGGGCAGAAAAGGAGCCTGGCTGTTGGAGCGGGCAGCAGCTCCAACAGACCCGTGCCTGGATGCTTGCTGTTCTCCAGAAGGGAAAGCTTTGGCCAGAAGCTGGCTGAGGAACACCAGGGGAACAAAACCAGAATTAAAGATATCGTAAAGCATGGGAGGCAGTACAAGAAGAGTAAGAGCCATTGCTCTCAGGAAAAAGAGGAAACTTACGGTGGAGGAACTTCTTCATGCACAGTGCACGCATGGATGTGCTCCTCCAGATCTTCTATGAGCTCTTGAATATCTTGCTAAAACATTGCTGAAACATATACACGCCTAAGGCTGAGCTGAAGTTAGACAGCAATCTTCTCTTTAACATATTTTTCCTCTTCTTTCTGGAGTACTTGTGCATTAAATGCATTTTCCAGAAAGGTATAACATGTTTTAGGAACTGATTGTTTTCCCTGGGTTTCATCTTTGTATTTACGTGCTTGTGAAACCAAGCTCCCTTAATACCCTGTAGTCAGCTACTGGGAAACCCAGCCTATGTGACAGCGCATGAATCCGTGCAATACAAAGCAATGCTATAATATGATTGAGTTCTCGATGCCCTCGTTCTTCTCAGCAGCTGTTGGGATCGCAGAAACCAGCGTGGCAAATAAAGGGATGCAAAGGGCAACTGTGTGGGGTACCAAGTCATTCTACCATCGTACTGGTACAGGCTTATATGTAGCAGTTTTTGTATGAATGTTAAAATGCTCACGTTCTGCAGGTAGTTATCAATCCAGACACAGGTTCCACCCTCTGTTATTGCAGTGCCCAGGAGGATTTTTAAACTGAGCCTCCTTTCTAGACGATATCTTCATTTGTTCTATCATGCCTTTAAAAATAAAGAACAAGAATCAAGGGTATATTTTTTTTTTAGTGAACAAATAACGTCTATATCTACAATTTCACTATATTGCCAGTGACAAATGGAACTCAAATTTAAGAGGATTCACAGCCCAACATTTCAAAACTAAATACAAGTATTTACTTTTCTCTCACCCATTCATCCTAGTTGTGCCACAAACCTGTAATGGCATATTTATATCCTTCATATTTGTCACTCCCCCAAGCTGCAGTTTACCCCTCGGGTAGAGGAGTCTAGCTATTTAAAGGAAACCTGCACCATCTGTCACATGCCCTACTCTTGCTGACAAGTTTATCTGATGATCCACTGGAGGGAGACCGGATTGGAAGCTCTGGCAACCCAGGGCTGACGAATTCATCACTAGAGGCCAGACATTAACAGGTGCTGGCTAATATGCTGTCCCTGACCTAATAGGCTAGTTGATTTTTTGGGTTTTTTTGTTGGTGGTGTTTTTTGTTTTAGTTTTTTTTTGTGTGTGTGGAGTTTTTTTTCCCCCCTCATCTTTAAAATTACTGTTTGGTCAGTACAAAATACTTACAGGACCATTTAAGAAGGAAGAAATGCCAGGATTTTGTTCCATATCACATTGATTGCCAAGTGCTGTGCAGGCTGGAGATATGAAAAAGTATACAGCAATTAGTGTTTCAGAGCCTCTGAGGTCTATGGACAAGGAAAGTAACTTTAAAAGAGGGTTCCTTGTGAGTGAATTATCATCAACAGGTAAGAAGAGAGGCTGAGACAGTGCTTTAGATAAGGGTACCCAAATATATTTGGCTATTGCCACACTTGGTGCCCCACGGTAGCACATCTGATCTCTAGCTGGTGCTTCAGAAAGCCGTGGGTCTTTGGTAGGTCCTCTGCCATCCCAGCCAGACACATGAGGATGCTCCAGATATCTTAGCTGCAGGATATATCATCTGCTGCCTTTTCAAATGAGCTTTATTTTTTAAGCTTTCCACATATTCTTGTACCAAGCTAGGCTTGTTTGGTGGCAGATACTTTTTCCCCACTAGCAAAACACCATTACTGTCAAGGGATGTGGCCCATGGTAGATTTCAAACCATTCCTCAGTAGTCAAGTAATCCCTTACTTGCCAGGGACATCACAGGCTCGCTCAACTTCCGCAGCATTTCGGCATCAGCAGCTGGTCCAAGCCATGCGCTCATAGCTTACTCCCACTCCCAGACAGGTTTGGTTCCCCAGGGATGTTGGGAGGCTGGGGCCAGGTTCACGTCCCCCTCCCCACAGTGCTCTTCTGGACTACAGGCGGAAAGGCAAGTGAATCCTCCTCTTCAAGCCAAACAATCACCCCATGAATGCTGAAGCCATGAAGTAGAGGGAAATAAATGCAGCTGTGATAAATCCTTTCTCCAATGCATTGCAGCTTCTGGTGAAGCCATTATGTCATCAGACATATGGAAAACTGGTGGAAAATATGAAATGTTTGCCTCTTACATGATAACTCTGCAACTGCTATGAATAAGAAAATTGTGTTCATCTGTTTACACAGATTTCTCGTCTCTTGCACAATGTACGTGAGGATGTGTCCATGGTTAAAACTCGTCACTGGTAAACGAACTCCCTCATGAGCTTGGCACCACTCTGTAAAAGACCTGTGAATGCAAGCCAGCTCTTGTTTGGATTACCCTTCATCAAGTCTGGAAAAAATTAAAAGGAGGGGTAATTTTAACAGTGCTGTGACTTCCAAGCTAGCTAGATAACAAATTGGGCTAACAAGGACTGTAATTAGGAATGTCTGCTCAGAAAGTTCACCATGAAGCCAAGTTCTTCTAACGAGAAACATTCTGGAATATTAATATGCATAATATCTCCCTTCCATTTTAACAGGAAATCTGAATGCAACACTTTCTTCCTTTTTCTTAGTTTCAGTTAATCTTGCAGCAAAAGTAACCTAATTATACTGACTGTATGATTGCTTTGACAGAAAGCATGTTAATTTAAAGTACTGTTTAACATAAAGCTGCCTGCCATATAATTACACTCCATTCACATGTTTACTAATCTTGCTCAATATAGTTGATTTCTGTTATTAGCCTCAACATCTTGTTAACATCTAAAACACTGGAGATCTGCTTTGCAAACTCCAATAAACAGGCAAAATCGACAGTAGTGTAAGCATTCCTTAATGGTCAACATGAAAGAGAAAGATCTCTTATTAGCCTCGCATTTAAATGAGGATTTGAAACTAGTTGCAGTACTGAGATATCTCACTCCATCTTCATTGCCAAAACCCCTAGCTTAGAGCTACTGTGCACACAGTTCACCGGGGTGTTATTTTCATCTTTCAGATGCTGCTGGAGCTTAGTAAAAACGAAACACATTGTAAACTGCCTGTGAGCAATAAAAAAAAATAATGTGTATACATAAGATTGTTCTTCTCACGTGTTAAGCACCTGATAAAATTCTAGTCTGGTAAGTTGACATACTAGGGCTAGACTGTAAACTAAGTTAACTCAATGAAAGACGTGCACGCATTCAGTAATTTCTGGCTTATCTGCATAACTCCCCCTAGCTAACTTCGCAAGGGGAGAGTAAGCAATTAAACCCACCCACCCCTTTTTCTGTTGAAGCTAAAGGAGAACATGGAAAGAAATCAGCTGAAAGATGCTGGTCAAAAGAAAGAGGCAGGCAGAAGAAAAACCACTAAGGGAACCAGGGAAGAAGAAAAAGTTCAGGAGACTCCCTGTAGTACAGGTATTTTGGGGTGGGGTTTTTGGAGGTTTGGTTTGTTTTTTTTTTCTTTTTCTTTTTGTTTTGTTTTTGTACTAATCATCGAGTGCAAGCAGCTTAAATGTCAGAAACTCAAAACAAAGCCTGGACCCTGACATGGAGCAGCACTTCTTTCAACACCCAGCCAGAAGACGGACAGCAGATCTCACCCTTGGCTCCTCCTGCTCACACCAAGATTTACCTTTGGGCCCTGGTGTGTTGGTTTTCCTGCTGGACTATGGGGGTCCAACAGGAGAGGAGAACCATGAGTGGGGGTTGTTTCTTTCTCTGAAAAGGGCTCAGAAGAGGCACTGCCCTCTGTTATGTCCCGCACAGAGAGGCTAGATCCCAGCCACGTGCTTTGGGAAGGGGATCAGGAACGCCCATCCCCAGAGCACAACTGCTGGGGTCTTGGGTTTGCTTTGCTCCTTTCATCTGATGGGCACAAAGGAGGAAAGCGTACAGCGTTGGTCACATACCCACGTTTTCCCTGGGATTTCAAAATGGCTTTTACGGAGGTACACTGAGTAAGGATCTGGCCTTTATGACATTTACACTAGATTTCTCTTCCCAGTCTGTTTCTCTCTCTCATTTTATTTTGAGTAAGTATGCAAAGTCAGTCAGAACTGTTTATTTATAGCTGTAGATTTTCATGGCTATATAAATTAGATGTTATTACTGAATGAGATGCCCGCCCACTCACCCAGTGCAGCCCTACAGGAATCCTTTCATGCTGCGCGACAGTACACAGTCTCAAATCGGGAGGAAAATGACATCCTCACGGTCAGACCAAGGGACCGCGGCTTAAACCCTGAGGCAAAAAAACAGCAATTAATTTTTTCCGCAGCACAATGTGCAGCATGACAACCACAATTACACCTAATGCTATCTAGACCTGCCGCTTTTGTTCGGCAGAGAGAAAATGAAGGTTTAAATTCACCAGAGCAAAAACCCCCAAAGTAGAACCTATTCCCAGACTTTCCTTTTACAAGATTAAGTGCTTTTTCTTCAGAGGGAGTGAGGGATGGGGGACAGCCAGGGGAAGTAAAATTGGTTGTTATTTGAGACAGAGCACCACCAGAAAATAAGGACCCATCCCATACACACACACACACACACAGAGCTATTTCCAGCAAAAACAGCTGGAAAGCAATATCCACCACGATTAGGAGCTTTCATCTTAGCTCACACCTTTGTAACAGTTTACTCCCACAAAAAGCATAGGCAAGTGCTAATTTATTCCCTCCCCAATTTCCCACACAAATTTCTTGGTTTGGGTCTCTGCCAGAGCTTCAGGGTCACAATCTGACCTCAATAACACAACTTAGGATTGTTCCAAGCCTTCAGTGGAACTACTGAAGATTTACTTTGATGGATATGGGGCTGGGATCTGGCATGCACAAAATATGCATTTTCATTCTACCAAAGTGTCTAAAATAGTTGCCCAGGGAGGCTGAAATTCAGTTTGAGACCTTGTATTCACTTGGCAGAGCACATAATTAAATATTTTGTGCCACAAAATTAACCAGAGTCTCTCAGGGGTATTGGTAAGAAGAGGCTTAGAATCAACCGTGAGACCCAAACAAAGACCCATTTCCCAGGCAAGTTATTCAGTAAATATTGGAAAAAATCATAGTATTCGTATATGGGTTCATAATAATTTTTGTTAGTATTTAACCTTACCGGTTATCTGGTTACCTCAGAGGAAGAGGTCATTGGCTGTGTGGATTCATACAAATATCCCCAATATCAAGTTCTGCTCTGGAACTAAAGCTACTGCTTACAGCTAAGAACTGTTTGTGATTGAATTTGGAAAAAACCAGCAGGTAAAATCTAAATACAATTACAATAGGCCAGACCTCATAACAAGCAGTTGAAAGCTCTAAGGTGAAATTTTTGCCTTTTTAAAATCTCCAGAGGCCCTGCCCTGCGAGGAGTTCAACGTTTCTGAAAAGCAAACCAAATATCTAAGGTGTTTGCTATCAGTATGCTTTAGTTTAACTTCCAGATATCTGTGTTTAAAAACATGGGTTTGAGTAAAACCTCTAGGATATGGCCCAATAATAGTTCTGAGCTATAAAATTTATTAATAATACTTCATGTTCTAAATGACAACTTCTATCAAACACTCTCAAAACATTTAAGCAAACCTTCAAGTTCCTTTAACCTTAAGATGGTAATCTCCCTCGCTACCTGGAGAGCAGCACATACATAAGAAAACAACGCTTTGTTTTTTCTACACCCAAGATAAATAGAACTACCTCCTCCGAGTATGCAGGATGATCTGTTTTCACGGCAAAGACTATGTTCCTCAGGGAGCAGAGATGGAAACCTACATGCCCCATGCAACGCTACAGGCTTGGGGAAGAGTGGCTGGAAAGCTGCCCGGCAGAAAAGGACCTGGAGGTGCTAGTCAACAGGAGGCTGAATATGAGCCAGCAGTGTGCCCAGGTGGCCAAGAAGGCCAACAGCATCCTGGCTTGTATCAGGAATAGTGTGGCCAGCAGGAGTAGGGAAGTGTTCGTGCCCCTGTACTCGGCACTAGTGAGACCCCACCTCAAATACTGTGTTCAGGTTTGCGCCCCTCACTACAGAAAAGACGTTGTGTTGCTGAAGCATGTCCAGAGAAGGGCAACAAAGCTGACGAGGGGTCTGGAGCACAAGTCTGATGAGGAGCAGCTGAGGGAGCTGGGGTTGTGTAGCCTGGAAAAGACAAGGCTGAGAGGAGACCTTATTGCTCTCTACAACTGCCTGACAGTTGTGCCCGTGGAGGTTTAGATTGGGTATTAGGAAAAATTTTTCCACCTAAAGGGTTGTCAAGCATTGGAACAGGCTACTCAGGGAAGTGGTCAAGTCCCCATCCCTAGAGGTATTTAAGAGGGGCAGACGAGGTGCTTAGGGACATGGTTTAGTGGTGGGATGGCAGAGTTAGGTTAGCAGTTGGACTCGATGATCTTAAAGGTCTTTTCCAACCTAAACGATTCTATGATTCTATATACCAACACATACCTGCTCTTCGTTTTGAGACGTTTGTTCAAGTCTGTGGCATGGAACCACCCAGCAACGACTCCATCGCCGGGGGCAGGTGAAAGACACACCCCAGCACTTGGTCTGCTAAAAGTCTGCGTGCAACGACACACCACCGCTTCCGCCCGGGTTTGGCAACACCGGTTTTTCCTTCTGCTGCTTTTTCTACCACGGCAGGATCAAAAGCTCTGGTAGCAGCATCCCCTGACTCTGGCAGGGCACAGGGGCACCTCGCACGGTACACACTCATGGGGAAAGGGTCTGTGAGGAGCCCAGGCCCCCATTTCACCAGCTCTGTGCTGCAGAGGTGCCCGTCCCCAGGCTCAGGGCGTGACCCTTCCCGGGGCAGAGGGGCCTGAGTGGGCAGCACATCTCCCCACCTCCCTGATGGAGCTCTCGCCCTGCCAAGGGCTCAGGCTGTTCTCACCCAGGCCCATGCATCACCCTTCCCTGCCTCGGCCAGCAGCGGGAACTCCCAAAAATGAAAAGCACTGTCCCAGCTCCCCGCGTGGGAGCTCACGCAGGTTCCCCGACAGATGCGTGGGGCTGGCAGCAGGGCGCAGCGTGCCCGAGCATGGGTGCCAGGGCGGGAAAGGAGGACCACATGAGGAGAGGAGCGGGCCCTGCTTAGGCCTTGGTTTCAGGCTTTCCTAGGTGCCGACGGGGGGGGGGGGGGGAG
>NW_009259588.1:7927899-7939218 GCF_000687185.1 Egretta garzetta
CAGCGTTAGATGTAGTTGTGGGAAAAGGTGCAGTTTGTGGTTATTTGGGTTATTTCAACTGGGGACACACACACGCTTCAACTAAGCAGCGTTAATTAACATTTCATGACAAGACAGACGGCCTGAATTTGCCAGAGATGCGCTAGCGTTTGCTCCTCAAGCAGGGGTGGAGGCTTTTGGCACAGGCATTATTTCACTTGCCCATCTGGGAGTCCAAACCAGCCCCTGCCCAAAAGTAAACCCACCTTCTACCCCCGATGTGTCATCTCACAACCAACCACCACTGAGTTATTACGTCAAAATCACAGGGAGAATACATAGAACATTCACAGGGAGAAGAATAGTTGGCCATGTCACAATCATGTGCAAGAGGAAAGAAACAAAAATTAATAGGCCACATTATTTTTATCCATAGTCTCAGGTTTGGGGTTGGTTTTCTTCTCTCTCTCTTTTTTTCTTTTTAAGCAGATGTTGCCAAATAGTTTTGACCTTGAATGACAGATACCTTAAAATGGCTCACAACCTTTTGAGGAACAACCCCCAGGCTCTAAACCATCCCATCGCTGAAGCAGCCTCCTTGTTGCTAGCTGCCAAACAATAGCCATTGTTCCTGGAGGATCTAGCCAAAAATAATACGATGTGCAACTGCCTTCCCACTCTTGTCTTTGCAAAAGTACTTATAAGTTCCAGAGATGACTTCATGGATGGTGTACAGCACAAATAAACCAAAAAGGAGCGGAACAACTTGAAAAGCATGTAGAAACACTGGAAGTGGGTGGAGTAGGAATAAGAAAGTGGTAGGGGATGGAAGAGAATAAAAACATTATGAGGAAGAGTTTATATTAAAAGATAGTGACGTGTTTAAGTTAAGCAGCTGGTTTTATGTTGTTGTGTAGGCGAAAACAAACAGCAAATATTTGAGTACTCTGTCTATGTGCTCAGATCATTAAGACTTGCGTATTTTTCTTGAGCACAGCAGTTGTGTGTTTGCACCCTAAATGGTGCTTTTATGTGGCTCTGATTTTAGAAAGAAAATGAGTTGCAAAGAGGCAAAAAGACACAGGCTGAAGTAGTTTTCTCTCTCAGCTTTCCCCCCCCCAAACTTTCTTCAACTTTTACTACAACTTTGCCAGTGTTGGTTTTCAAGACACAAACATCAGTTTGAATAACTATTTGTGAGTGAACATAAATCAGCTACCCCTCCTGATTGGGGAAAAGTTATTTGAAGATGAAATATCTGGAAATCATAGGCATCACAGACACACAGCTAAACACACACAGCCTGTGGCTTATGGGCAGTCTGTACTGAATTCAAAGCTTTGCTGAAAAGCACTAGTTCAAAAACTACTAGTGAAGGATCAGCTTAGCTTTTTTGCTATCGATAGTCCAGGCCACAGCAGAGGCAGTGGAACTTCATATTGCTGTTGTCTGTACATATGTTTTCTGAAATAAAGATCATTCATCTTCCACGAGTAATACATTTATCTTACTGATAAAGAAAGCCCTGAAAGAAAGGACAAATCCACGCACTGTACATTGTGTGGACGTTTGACTTTCAAGGGGTTTTTTTCTACATTTCCACTTCTACTCAGCCTACTTAGTCACCCCAAGTCTCAGTTCTAGATCCAGACAGAAATTTAGAGCTGAACTTTGGTGTAAGTTCTGAACCAAAGGTGTAGGAAGACCAAAACAGGCTAAGAAAAAGTCACCTCAACTATTTCAGATGAAAGCTAATTCTTAAGGTGTTCTTTTTTCCCTGAAGTCCAGTTTGAAATTCTGGCAAATAGTGAAGCTCATATCTCCATGTAATGCTATCCAATTACAACACATTTACTAACCACAGCATATTTATTGCTAACAAAATGTTGCAAATGCCTGCTATAATGGGCCTCTGTTTAGCCATTACTGGCTATTTGATAAATGATCTGCAGTGTTAGAAGGTCACAGAAAAATAGTAGAGAAACATGGGGGGCGGGTAAGAAAGAGAAAAACCCCAAACCCCAAGTGGCCAGCAGACCAGACTGTGGGAGAGACTCAGTTATGCTCTCTCTTTAAATATGATCATCCCTTATAAGGGAGAAAAACATTACCAGTGTAAAGCAGGGTCTGGAGGCAAAGCTTGTGCCATTCAGATGCATCCCCCAAGCTCTGTCCCTCATGACGTGTCTACATGCTCATCGTAAAAGTATGCTTCACTGAACATACAGCTGCAGCAACTTCCTCCTCGGGGCAGCCGGCATCTATATGTCTGGAGAGACAAGCACATGGGTCCAGGTCCAACCACCCGAGTTCACACAGTGCAAGCTGCTTCCAAGGCCAAATTAAAAGGAAACAACCTGGAGGAAACTGTGCAGGCCATCATGCCACCAGCGTGCTCTTGTCATCAGCTGGGAAAAAAATACCCAAACAAAACAGTCACAAAGGAAACGAGGTTGATCTGGTCATTATGCTGACAGAAAAAAATGCATTTCCTTTTAGTGGTGGTGTGCCTTGTAGGAGTTTCTGGTTTGTTTTGCTTAGTTACTGGGGTTTGGAGTTTCCCAATTATCAGAGCACTCACAAAGCACTCCTACGTTCTCTGTCTGTGTATGTGAGTGCCGTCTCCTATTCCCCAAAGAGAAAGACATTTTTAACAAATTGATAAGACGGAATTTTCCCATACAGTTGCTATCAGGCAATCTCAGCACTGCATGGCATGTTAGAAATGAAAAAATGTGCTTACGCTCTTTCTAACTTGGACTAGCCCTCCAGTTCCCCCTCCTCCTCCTCTTTGTCTCAGAGTCAGAGAGAGAAACTTCTCCCAGGCTACAGCACTGGCATTGCTGTAGCAAATGCCAGACGCGACCTCGTGCCCCAGGTTTGGTCCATTTGCACACCTACCTTAACTGACAGGGAGTTACCATGAAGCAGAAAAACCAGTAGCTGAAGGAATGAAAAATAAACCGTTGTATCAAACATCAGCAACAAGCTCGTGAAACCTGTCCGCTGTATCTTGTTTGTGTATTGCTTCATCCGTTTTGAGGAGCAATCAGTAAAGCACGATTTCCTTCAGGCTGAAAAAAAATCTGACCTGAGCTTGCAATACAAAGCATGCTCACGCTGGGGCTCATATGGGAGGGTTCTTCTGTGGGAAAGAAGCTAGGGGCAAAGGGGAGTTCACCATTTGCTAATATACAATCCCACAAAACACCTAAAACTTCCAAAGGGTTAAAAAGAGTACATCTGGGTTTGGGCAAGCGGTACAGTCATAGAATAGTTTCATAATTAACTGAGGAGTTCCTGCTGTTTAACTCCACTTGCTGTGAGCTTTCGGTTCTCCGCAGTGTTGGGAGCAGCCAGGGCTTCCCAAGGGCAGGCAGCACCGGGCGGCCGGCAGCAGGCCACATCTTTCAACAACATGCTGCTACAGGCCGGCAGCATGGGCCAGCTCAAGGACCTTGCTTCCTGCCATTGTTAGCCCTGCAGCCCTGGAATTCCATCCAAATGGATTTGACCCCTTCGCTAAACAGCCGGTACATACTTCCCTGGTTAGGGTATTCCTGTGCGAGGAGAGGACGGAGTCAGGGGGTGGGGGTGGAAGGAGAGTGCTTTGCTCCACTGTTGCCCAAAGCGACACCAGCGTGCTGCTACGTGCCTGACTCCTTGTTTGGCATGCAGCTTTGAGGAACAACAGCTCACCCATCCGATGGGGAGCAGGTCTGTGCACCGTGGGTGCGCTCCACCAGCAGCGACTGCTGAAGGGGAGAGAAAAATAGAACACAAAGGATGCAGTTCTTCACCTGGCTTGCTCTTGCTTGTGAAAGACATTTAGTAAGTGCCAATTATGCCCTGTGCTTTAGGAAGAGTCTGTTATTTCAAGTTTTCAAGTCTGAAATGCATTGTACTTTCCTACAGCGCAGCTATCAGTCTGCCGCAATGCCTCACCACACTTGCATGTAGTTTATATTTCTGCACATACTTTATATTGATTTTGCACAGCATTCCCCTGCGCAAGCACTGCCCTTCATTTCTGCCTGGGAGAAACCCTCTCTTCGCAGGAGAGCTGATTCTTTTTTGTCTTTTCTTTAATATTTTCTATCCATAGGATGGTTTTCACAACAGTTCACTGCCCTCTCTGACACCTCAGATGATGCTCCAGTTCTGCACCACAAGAATACAACTGAGTCGTCTCTGCTTTGTGATTTGATGGGTATAGCCACCCCAAGGATCACAGAATCGCAAGGGTTGGAAGGGACCTCGGGAGACCATCTAGTCCAACCCCCCCTGCTAAAGCAGGTTCTCCTAGAGCATGTTACACAGGACTTCGTCCAGGAGGGCTTTGAATATCTCCAGAGAAGGAGACTCCACAACCCCCCTGGGCAGCCTGTTCCAGTGCTCCATCACCCTCAGAGTAAAGAAATTTTTCCTCATATTCAACTGAAGCCTCTTATGTCTCAGTTTGTACCCATTGCCCCTTGTCCTGTCACTGGGCACCACTGCAAAGAGTCTGACTCCGTCCTCGTTACTTCCACCCTTAAGTATTTGTATGTATTGATGAGGTCCCCTCTCAGTCTTCTCTTCTTCAGGCTGAACAAGCCCAACTCTCTCAGCCTTTCCTCACAGGGGAGATGCTCCAGTCCCTTTATCATCCTAGTTGGATGACTGCTGGTTTTATCTTTTTCTGACCCTCACACTCCTAAAAAGCTTTGCCCTGTTCTCAAACCTCTCCATCTGTTTTTCCCCTCGTATTTGTACCAGAGTATGCCCTGCTAAAACTCCCTGTACCTCACTAGACCCCAAAATGTATGACAACATTTCACATAATGCAGAATAATCACCAATTAGTATTACAATCTGCTTCCAGTTGCCCCACTTTGCTCTTCTCCATTCTATTCCCCCAGCCTTCCTACAAGAGAAACTTCACAATTTCTTCCATGACAAGGCTGCTGATGTCCAAGGACAGGTCACTGCCACCACTTCAACCTCTACCACCCAGTCTACCCATCTGCCCATTCATGAAAGCATTTCTAAAAGCCACATATCGAAGGAAGCACTTCAAACTTAGAATCTAATTTTTGCCTTTGTAACCGGTTCTCAATTTCTACTCCAGGGCATCCCCTTGTTCCCTAGAGGGGTTGGAAACATTAGGACCACCTCTCTTCTCTCCTGTCATTCAAACTTTCCATGCCTGTCTTAGACTGAGTTAACAGGAAGCCTTCATAGCTCTTTTTTTCTCTCCTTTCCTCCTCTTCCACCACGGACTTGACTGCCTAGTAGATGCCAATCACCCACCCTCTACAAAAAGTCATATTCGCTCTCACAGTTTCCCTCCTCCTTCCCCTCAGGACCTCCCAGAAGCACTGTTTCTCTTCGTTCTCCTGCTCCAAACTTCTGCTCTGAAGCAGACAATGGAAACTTCATAAAACATTATTAACCCTAGATAATGAAGAGTTATTGAGGAAAAGGTCCATAGTTTGCTATATATTAATAGAGGTTTTGCTATGCCAGGGCCATGGCTTCCTTGTAGCTTTAAGCAAGAGTGAACGTCAGAGGATAATAATCAGAAATTGTTTCACCAGATTGACCTTCTTCCTAAGAGGATATTAAACAATCCTTTGTCTGAACAGATCTCCAGGTACTTTGGGTAGGAACTTCAGTCGGGTGTCAGCATAGCTCTCTATCTGAAGTTAGTGGGATCATGCCAGTTTAAGTCTGAAGTTGCTGATCTGGTATAACGTAACTCTGTATTGTGGCTCTTTCATCTAAGAATCTAAATATCCCCAAAATATTAATTAAGCCCCAAAATAGGATAAATACTTTAATACCATAGCTACAAGTAGGGAAACTGAGTCTTGAAAAGACAAGACCCAGGTAATTCATGGTATCCACTGCTTCTGGATGGCTGCACATGAAAATGCATCTAGACTGGATTTTCAGTATGGTTCAGCACAACAGAAGTCAAGGGAAATGGTTGCCTCTCAGTACTTTTGGTGGCCAGGTCATAGGGGTCTCATGCTGGATTACCCTCAAATAGAAAAGCACTTAAACCAAAAGCTACTTTAAAACTCATGAAGCTAAAAGGCCTGGCCAGAATGCTCCACATTTATCAGATCCTCTTCTGGATCTTTCTGGCTCCTGGCCACAAGGCCCTCATTTCATTCCCTTTGTCTTTATCGGGCTTTGGATCAATGCATGCAAAAAACTCTTTCCACTGGGTTTTAACTTTGGCCATCCACTCAACTATGCATTCCCGTACAGTCACATGCTATTATTATGCTTTTAATTAGTAAAGGTTACACACCTATACCTATTGTTTCAGTGAAGTTCTGGCCACAAAGTTCACATGGTCATACTGAGCCAAAACTCAAGGTTATCAAAGTAATCAGGCTAAGCACATTTGTTGCAATTACACCTCCCTATTTGTTTTATTCACAGACACTCGCCTTCCTCTCCTGCCCTCCCTTCTCCCAAGCCCTACTGCCAGCTTATGAGCTTGGAGCAGTCTATTGTTGCTTTGTTGTGAGCAGTGACCCTGCATCATGTAGACAGCTGAATTAAGTCCTATCGCTGTACCGATCTAAAGTGACATTTTGACAGAGGCGACATGGGTGTGCCTTGGCAACAAGGTTGCAGTAAATGATGTTACAATGCAAAGAGACACCATTTTTTGCCTCAGTCTTCACCAGCAAGTGCTCAAGCTACACCACCCAAGTCACAGAAGGCAAAGGCAGGGACCGGGAGAACGAAGAACTGCCCACTGTAGGAAAAGATGAGGTTCAAGACCATCTAAGGAACCTGAAGGTGCACAAGTCCATGGAACCTGATGAGCTGCATCTGCGGGTCCTGACGGAACTGGCAGATGAAGTTGCTATACCACTATCCATCATATTTGAGAAGTTGTGGCAGTCCAGTGAAATTCCCACTGACTGGAAAAGGGGAAGTATGACCTCCATTTTTAAAAAGGGAAAAAAGGGAGACCAGGAGAACTACAAGCCAGTCAGTCTCACCTCTGTGCCTGGCGAGATCATGGAGCAGATCCTCCTGGAACCTATGCTAAGACATGGAAAATAAGGAGGTGATTGGTGACAGCCAACATGGCTTCACCAAGGGCAAATCATGCCTGACAAATTTGGTGGCCTTCCACCATGGGGTTACAGTGTTAGTGGATAAGGGAAGAGCAATTGACATCATCTACCTGGACCTGTGCAAAAAGCATTTGACACCGTCCCACCTGACATCCTTGTCTCTAAATTGGCAAGACATGGATTTGACAGATGGTCCACCCAGTGGATAAGAAATTGGCTGAATGGTTGCAATCAAAGAGTTGCGGTCAATGGCTTGATGTCCAAGTGTAGACCAGTGACGAGCGGGGTCAGTATTGGGACCAGCACTGTTTAACATTTTTGTCAGCAACATGGACAGTAGGACTGAGTGCACCCTAAGCAAGTTTGCCAACAACACCAAGCTGTGTGGTACAGTCAACAAGCTGGAGGGAAGGGATGCCATCCAGAGGGACCTTGACAGGCTTGAGAGGTGGGCCCATGTGAACCTCATGAAGTTCAACAAGGCCAAGTGCAAGGTACTGCACATGGGTCAGGACAATCCCAAACACAAATACAGGCTGGGCAGAGAATGGATTAAAGGCAGCCCTGAGAAGGACTTGGGGGTGTTGGTTGATGAGAAGCTCAACGTGATCCAGCAATGTGCACTTGCAGCCCAGAAAGCCAACTTTATCCTGGGCTGCATCAAAAGAACCATGACCAGCATGTTTAGGGAGGTGATTCTGTCCCTTTGCTCTTGTGAGTCCCCATCTGGAGTACTGCATTCAGCTCTGGGGCCCCCAACAGGAGAAGGACATGGACGTGAATCCAGAGGAGGGCCACAAAGATGATCTGAGGGCTGTAGTACCTCTCCTACAAGGACAAGCTGAGAGAGTTGGGATTGTTCAGCTTGGAAAAGAGAAGGCTCCAGGGAGACCTTATAGCAGCCTTCTAGAACCCAAAGAGGGCCTACAAGAAAGCTGGAGAGGGACATTTTACAAGGTCATGTAGTGATAGGAAAAGGGGCAGTGGCTTTAAACTGAAAGAGGGTAGATTTAGCCTGGATATAAGGAAGAAATTCTTCACTATTAGGGTTGTGAGGCACTGGAACAGGTTGGCCCAGAGAAGTTGTGGATACCCCATTCCTGGAATTGTTGAAGGTCAGGTTGGATGGGGCTGTGAGCAACCTGGTCTAGTGGAAGGTGTCCCTTGCCCATGGCAGGGGGTTGGAACTAGGTGATCTTTAAGGTCCCTTCCAACCCAAACCAGTCTATGATTTTGTGATTCTATGAATGGACAAAGCACATTGTTTATAGCTGTGCTGCATTGGGTTCAACCTCAAGCCAGGCTGCTCTTACCAAGTGGATTCAAATACCGTAACTGATTAAGAGTTCTTCCTGTGCCAAAACCATAATGAGAAACAAAAAGGGATTTAAACCTTCTTCCTGTTTCACTCTCATCCGGAAACAGATTCATCATGCATGCATGTAATTGGGTATTTTGAAATAAAAGTGCACAAAGACTGAAATTGTTGGAATATAATAATTGGAATAAGTTCTCCTCTTGGTTGCACTGGCAATAGTCGTGTGTAAACTACATCAAGATTTTGGCCCCTGCTATTTAACAGAACTTTCATCTTCTACTGGTAAAAAAGGTTATGCCTGATAATCTACATAAAGTGATTATTACCTGATATATCACTCCACATGGCTGTTTGCTTATTTACCTTTCACCCACCTTTTTGTCCATTTTACTTTTATATTCAGCCTGATATTTTTTGGTTCTTAGGAATTAGAATGAGGTAGTTATGTTTGGATCACTGCAATATTCAAAATTTGCAATAGGTTAGCTTAAAATGGCTTATTAATTGATTTAATTCAATACGTGGAAACTCTTATATGGATAGCCTTACCTATTCAAGCTTTGCTAGGTTCTGTTTAATTATGCCTCAGCGATTCAGCTTACTGATAAGCATATTTTGCTACCCCACTCTGCTTTTCACTGTCTTTAAATGCCATGTTGAAAACCCACGACATTAAGAGTACTCCAACTGGGGTTCTTTTTGTTCATATTCTGCCCAGCGACCCTTTAAGTCCTATGCTTTTCTCAGAAGCAAAATGAAGACTGGAATATCTTTTTTTGCCTTTTGTGCTCTATTTATGAAAAACCAGATTTTCTCATAGTTAAGTGGCACTAGAACAGTGGAGCCTAAACCAAGCTGCTACCATAATTCAAAGCAAAAAAAGTAGGGGCTTGCAACACAGCTATTGTACTCCATAAAACCAGTCTGGTCCACAGCCCACTCTCATGCTTGCAGAGTCAAGGATACATAAGCCCACATTTGACCTTAGTTTAGTGGCAGGCTAAGACTACACATGTGGTTAGGTATGCAGGTGACACTGCGCAGCTGTTAAAGCCCTTGAGCATCTCTGGAAAGGAATCAAACCAGGTGACCCAAAGGTGTTACACAGAGGGTACTGGTGTCTTTCTGGAACAATAGCCTCTTCCCAGAGACCAGCTTTTGTTCTTTAACTTCTAGTTTATTCCTCAACAGCTTCTCCGTATAGAGGAGCCTGAAGCAGCTCTTCTTGAGCTCTTTAACTTGAGAGAAATGGATGCCAGCTATCCTCAAATCCAGCAGTGATCCCTCCATCAAAACCTGTTTAACACAAGGTTTATTCATGGGCCACACAGGTCTATCTTACCAAAACAATTTGTGCCTGTGGCAGAGTGGTTACCTTCTTTTTCATAAATGCAACTACAGAAAAATCACATTCAGTTTAATTAAGCAGTAAGATTTATCCTCTTCTCAAGAATTAAAGGGGCTTCAAATATGGTGGCAAAGCCAGACTTTTCTAGATCTTAGAACAAATGAAGCAGTCGTTGGAGACAACTATTCTTGGAATCCCCCAAAAAAACATTAACAGAAAAAAGATGTATGCGATTATCTGACAAGAGATCAGAGGTCAAATCTGATAGAGCAAACGGACCAATTTTGTTCTTTCTCAAAAAATAAGGGGGACAATCCGTTCAGGATTCCTCAGAAGATTTGTGCAAGAACTAACTTCTGAAACAGAATGGTAATTAATATCCCTCTTCTCATGCATCTGTTTTGCTTTCCCAGGTAATGCATTTTTAAGCACACTATTGATTAGCTTTGATTTAATGCAAGTTTTCCTGTGACTACTCAACCATAGCGATGAAGATTTTTTCCTCCTCAAATGCAAATAAGCAGCAATATTATTTTAAAGCAGTAGGTATCAAACCACATGGTGACTTGTACTTTGAATTTAACAGTTCAGAAATTAAAAGAAAAAATATTATTTATTCCTAATAAATCAAAATTTAAATACTCCTTTTATTATACCTACTTTTTTAATTCCCTCCCCAACTTTCATACTAATAAAGGCTGTAGGTATCTAAACTGGGCGGCTCATGGAGACACAAAATACGTTCAGAACCAAGTTACAGTGGTAACTGCGTTTCCATATTTCATTTGATTAAAATTAATTTATAATTAATTTATTAATTATGAATTACCATATTTCATTTGACTCCTAGCTTGCCTGTCCCAAGCAACGTTTTGTGTTGCTTTTAGAGCACAGAATGCACAGTTTGCATTTTGTTCAAACTGGTGCCACTAAGGGAATGAAATGAGCGCTACTTACTGAGCATGATTTCTAATACAATTCATCTGTTGCTCTATCAAATTCGTATCACAAGGAAAATGAGCAGCATAGATTAGTTTTGCACTGGACACTTTTCCCTAGCTATTTCATTCCTGTGCTCTGAAAATGCTTGTAATTAAATCTGACAGACATAAGAAATTACTTAACATTAGGCTCGCACAACACAGAGTTCCCGAGAAAGGCCAGAACAGTAGATACTCCCATTTCAGGCTCCTTTTGCTTCTCAATGAACAGTGACAAGAGTACGTTATTGCACAAGTACCATTTATATAATGAATCCAGAACTCTGGTTCAGTCTGTCCTCGCATGAGGCACCCAGCCATTGCAAGGCTGTGCAGCCCAGAGAAAGGGGAGACAGGAGGTCGGGTGCTATCACCATGCCGGCTAGTTAGCACAAGGATACTCTACAGCTGAAATACAGGTGATAAAAGATCACGTCCACCTTCTGCCCCTTATGAGACTAGGTACTGTTCATTTTCTATTTATCTGGCTTGCCGTTACACACTTAGCAAGCAGAAGAAAGGGACAACAATTTCAAACCTTGGTTGATATTTTGGAAAGATCTTTTGGTTGGTTGGTTTTGTTCTTTCTCCCCTCCCCCCAGGAACAGC
>NW_009259588.1:7939489-7971066 GCF_000687185.1 Egretta garzetta
CCGCCTTTTCTGCCTCTGCCATTCAGTTTGTCCATCTCTTTTTTCAATGCCAACCACAGAGTAAGAAAGGAGTATAACAGAGAGAGATCTGGAAGTTCCTAGAAACCAAATGTCTCTACATTCCCAGTTTCTATGAGCCCACAGCGAGACCAACATGATTACGAAGAGGCATCTAGAAAGCACAACGTTATTTCACAGCCTTTGAGTCAGCTTTTCAATTCTTTTTTTCTCTGTGTGAAAGAGTTCAATGAACCTAAAAGAGCATTTCTTATTAGAAATTTTAGTAAGTGCCTAAAAAAAACCGCAGTAGTGTAGGGACAGGAATCAGAACTCTGCATAATGAATACAAAAATATTTTAACACTGGAGCTGGTGATGTAGACTTACTTTTTATTCCACAACTTGCCTGTGCTTTCTTCCCTTACGATCTCCTGTGTGACATACATATTCATGGTACTCTTCCAGCAGCGAGGTTGCAGTGGCAGTACAGACAGCAGCCCTCACCTGCAACAGAAAGCGAGCTTTTATTCACACCATGAATATCCTATGCCACTTAAAGAAGCCAGGTTGTTTGGTTAGGGGGGTGTGCATGTGTGTGTTTGGTTTTTTTAAGGGATATGTATTTTAGAAAACAGGCTTGCTTGCTCAAAATGCTAAGGAACTTCATAGTTTCTCACAGGGAGGAAATATACCTAATAGTCATCTCCCTAAAAGTGACAACTGGCACGAGTAGCTGTAGTGCCTCATGCAGCCTAATTGCTGGTATTTCAAAAGGTGACTGTGTAAGCATGGATGTCTATAAGGCACCCCGCTGTCTGCATGCTATTTGAAAGTTGCTGTGATTTTGTGTTTGGGATTGGGTTTGGGTTTTATTTTTTTTGAGCTTTTATCTTCCCTGCAAAAGCAACAGTTTGACCGTAAAGCAGAGCTTGGCAGGCAATTTAGCTTACCAGTGACCAAACTGTGGTCTTTTATAGTGTCTGATATCAGAAAAGAGCAAAGAAAACATGGAGATAAATTCTGTGAAAACAACCCTAATTCTAAAATCATATGGCTCTTTATGAAAACACAGCTATGCGAGAGAGAAGCAGACAACAAATTTCTAAAGAATAATTTTTTTACTGTTATTTGCTCAAGCAATGTATCTAGATTATCACCTCAAACACGGGTTCACAGCATTGTGGTTAACCCAGGTTGGAAGGAACCTAAAGAGATCATTCAGCCCAAACTCCTGCTACAGCAGAGGCAGCTATGAACATGGGGGTTTTAAAACACAAATCTCCCAATTATTTTTGTTTATATCTTAAACACCACTTACAACTAGAAAGCAGCTGTCTTCTCATTAAGCTTTTGAAAACAATTATATCTTCATTTGCCCCTCCCCCCCCCCTTTTTTTTAAATACAAGGGTATTTATTTAAAGATGACAGAACATGAAGCTTTACCATCATCCAGTACAGTACATAGTGGAGAAGGCAGGGAAAGAAAAGCCTCTCTTGGTAAACAGATACATTAGCACACACAAGAGAGGACATGTGGTGACAATGGAAATGCCGACTTGTACCAGTTAACTCCAGGGAAAACAGATAAAAATGCTATTGCCTTCGACAGAGTTATGGGGTTACCACATGGAATTACAATGACATAAGCCCAGACTAAGTGAGCTCAATCTTTTAAATCTAGTTGAAAGGTGTTGGGGAGAGGTAGCGTTGACCAGTAATCATAGTTGAACTGAGACAGTATTATGAACAAGAAATAGCAGAACAACTCAGGAAAAGCATTTCTCCCCCACCCAAACCTCCCTCAAACCAAAATCTTTACTTGTAGGTCTGACTTTGTTTGACATGCTGTTGTTCATATGTAGCAAACTTGACTTTAAGCCCAGGAGAGCTTAAGAGTTCCCAGGAAAGAGAGTGGCTCAACAACAGGGTAATAAGAAGCTAAGAAAGTCTGCATCATGTGCTGAGCTCTGTACCAAATGTCTACTCAGGGACCCAGCTAATGCATGACATGATGAAGTAGGAAGTTGCTAATGATGGACAAGCTCCAAACTGAATTGTTAGTGGGGATTCTCAGGTGCCTATCAGATGAAGAAATAATTGCAGCAAAGGAAAATATTAAAAAAAAAATATCAGAAAAAAGACTGTTTTTATGGTCTATTGGATATGGAACAGTGTCCCTAGCAAAGAGCACTGTTCCAAAGCTTTGTTAAGTCAACGGCAAATACACCTCCTAAAAAAACAGAATTGCATTGGCAGGGAAAAAGACATGGTGATCCAAAGGGTCTTTTCTATCTCTAATTACCATGACCTCAGCTGGACATGCCCAAAAATTTTGAGAGAGTTATGTCTGTTAACACTTACATGAGGACATGGGCCCCTGGGGACATGAATGCATAATTACTCCAGTGAAGAAACATCATCTAACTAGTCAGGAATGAAAAGACATTGTACACAGAGTCAGTATTAGTCCAGTTGGGCAATTTCTTCTCTTTTTTTTTTTTTTTAAATTACCATTAGCCATCTCCCAGTGTAATCCAGGTGACCAATTTCAACTAGGTTTTCTACCCCAGTTAGCAATGAACGTCCCAGACTTCAGATATTTTCAAAATTCAGATTAACAGTTTAATTCAGCAGTATTTTATTATAAAATTTTAAAAAATTGTATCATTACTAGATAAGCAAAAGCTTGATTTGGGAAGAAATTGCAGTATGATTCAGATATTCTCTTCACTAAGTACACCTGTCCTCCAAAAATCAATGACTGTAGTAATAACTAGGGCTGATTGAACTCTTATTGTTAACACTACTTAAATCAAAAAGAAATTTTTAAGCAGCATTAGGAATATTTATATGCTGTCTGCTGGAAAGCTTTTAGCTGCAAAAAAATGATTTTGGAAAAAATATTTCCCTTTTTGCTTAGTTTTCAAATAATAAAGAATTTTTGTTAAATATAAAATTGTTACCAAAGGTTTTTCAGCAACATTATATGTAAGTTTTTTGTTTACAGATTTCTATTCAAGAGGCACATAAAAATGTCATGAGAGATTAAAAAAAAAAAAACCAACAAGCTTCAAACCACATCCATTAAACATTTCCTGAGAGGGAAAAAGAATTACTGACATTTTTATTGTTTTATTTTTAATAAGAAGAAAGCACAACTGCTTTGTTTCAATAGCAAGTTCTGCGGACTTGTCAGAACAGACATTACTAAGTACTAAAGTGGTGATAGTTGACTGCAATTAGATTCAGCGTTCCTACCTGAAGAACTTATTGTATTATCAATGTAAACGTACGTGGTTAAACCAAATCAAAGGATTAACATAGAAATCAACACAGGAGTATATAACCACATTGGACCATAGACATACTACATAACTGAAATCAGTGAAAGATTCTGCAGTTTTAAGGTCTTTCCCACGCCAAAACCTGCCCACCATCATCAAGGTAGCATTCAGCCCAAAAACTTGCTGAGACTAAGAGGACTGAAAAAGCACATACCTGGGGACCTAAGCCTCTGGCTCTTGGTATCAGCTTTGGCAGTTCTGAAGATAAATATCTGAAGAGAACAAAATTTACAGTTTGGGATTTTTCTGGTGTTAAAACAATAAGGAGAGAAACTCTTGCTCGGTATTCCACAGTAATATGATTTTTTTTCTTTTTAGTCACTATTAACATTCAAATGGTATTCCACAGTAATATGATTTTTTTTTTTTCTTTTTAGTCACTATTAACATTCAAATTGCTTTAAAAACTATGATGGGGAAAAGCTACATTTGAAAGAAAGATCAGGGTATGAACTTCTATCCAATCTCTGAGGGAGGTAGAGATTTTTTATTGCCATCATCATCATTACTTTGTTATTGTCTTGAGATTAGCCTTAACAACAAGAGCTATTTCTGAAACCGAAACATGAGTGAAAAATGCTTGGGTAGTGAGCCAAGGTTTCCTAGGGCACTGTTCCTTAGCTGGCTTTTTAAACATTCTAGAAAATACTTCAAAAAAATAATTGCTTTTTTTTTTTTAAAGAAGCAATATCCACTGTTAGCTGCAGTGCACCATTCCTCGATAAGGCTGAACCACAGCTGGGGGGAGATGCGCATTTGCAGCTGAACACAGGCAGGGCACCCCCAGCTCCAGCATCAGGAGCTGCGCACCTTTGGCACCCTGCAGAGGAAACACAGCCCCGCCAGAGGCACCTTGCTTCTGTGCCTCAGGACACTCCTCACCCTGAGTGAAAGAGCTGCAGAGACCGACCCAACCATGCTCCTTTAGGGTCACTAACTACTTAGCAGTGCCTCTAATCCCAGACACGAAGCCCAAGTAGGAGTGCAATAGGTGGAATAAATCTCTCCTTTCCTCTCTTTTCCCTAAGAGACCCTTGACAACTCTATGTTATGGAGCTTATGCTTTATATCAGCCAGCCTATACCCACTAAGACCATGATTTTTTTATTTTTTTTAAAGTCACCAGAGGTCTATATGCTGCAGAGACTTCATCTGTACACTCATATATGTAAGTATTCTAAAAAACACCATACACATGCATATACTTCCTACAGACTGGGTTTCTGTACAAGCAATGCTCTTACAGAATGTAGCTAGACTGTGTTTCTTAAAAATATCAAACTGATTAGAGTACACAGGATAGACACATATCAGCAAGGAATTTAAGTATGTACCCCTCTAACTCATTGAAAACAACATGCATGCAACTGAATATGCACTTACACATCTTGCTAAATTGGGAACTGTAAGACTGGCAAGGAACTGCTACAAAATAAATCAGGAATTATTGTTCCGTTTTCTCAATTGGGAATGTGCAGTTAAAGTTTGGAATGACAGTTTAATGAACATAAGATGAAATAAATGTTTTTCTGTGCCATTATGAAAATTCTCATGGATTAAAAAAATTAAAATTGACATTTTTTTGAGATGGTTAAGGAAATAGGAATTTTCCTTATCAGCAGAATGTGATTTTTAGAGTGTTATTGCTCCATTCAGAGGAGCTGGTGGGCATCTGCTCCCAAAAACTGGCTGGATGGCCAAGCCCAGAGAGTTGTGGTGAACAAAGTTAAATACAAGTTGGCAGCTGGTCACAAGTGGTGTTCCCCAGGGCTCAGTTCTGGGGCCAGTCTTCTTGAATATCTTTATCAAGGATCTGGACAAGGGGAATTGAGTGCACAGTCAGTAAGTCTGCAGATGACACCAAGTTGGGCAGGAATGTTGATGTGCTGGAGGGTAGGGAAGCTCTGCAGAGGGATCTGGGCAGGCTGGATCAATGGGCTGAGGCCAACTGTATGAGGTTCAACAAGGCCAAGTGCTGGGTCCTGCACTTGGGTCACAACCACCCCGTGCAATGCTACAGACTTGGAGAAGAGTGGCTGGAAAGCTGCCCAGGAGAAAGGGACCTGGGGGTGCTGGTCAACAGCTGACTGAATATGAGCCAGCAGTGTACCCAGGTGGGGAAGAAGGCCAACAGCATCCTGGGCTTGTATCAGGAATAGTGTGGCCAGCAGGAGTACGGAAGTGACCGCGCCCCTGTACTCGACACTGGGGAGGCCACACCTTGAATGCTGTGTGTTTTGGGCCCCTCAGTACAAGAAGGACACTGAGGTGCTGGAGAGTGTCCAGAGAAGGGCAACAAAGCTGGTGAAGGGTCTGGAGCACAAGTCTGATGAGGAACGGCTGAGGGAACTGGGGTTGTTTAATCTGGAGAAGATGAGGCTGAGGGGAGACCTTATCGCCCTCTACAACTACCAGAAAGGAAGGTGTAGCAAGGTGGGTGTTGGTCTCTTCTCCCAGGTAACAGGTGACAGAACAAGGAGAAATGGCCTCAAGTTGCATCAGGGGAGGTTTTGATTGGATATCAGGAAACATTTCTTTACTGAAAGAGTGGCCAAACACTGGAAGAGGCTGCTCAGAGAGGTGATGAAGTCACCATCCCTGGACATGTTCAAAAAAATGTGTAGGTGTGGCACTTTGGGTCATGGTTTCGTAGGCATGGTGGTGTTGGGTTGATGATTGGACTCTATGATCTTAGATGACTTTTCCAACCTTAATGATCCTATGATTCTAAAAATTTAACATAGCTTTACTTGTGTCCTCAATTAATATAATTAAGCGCATACTGGATTAAAAATGTTGTCATACAGGGATCCTGCCAAGCCTACAAATGTCTTAATGTCTACAGTATTGCCATTCAAGAACTGCCTTGACAGTTTGGCAATGAATTCCTAAAAAGGGAATTTTTTTTTCTTACTCTCAAAACTGAATTCTTAAAAAAAAAAAACAACCCAGCACTAAAATAATAATACACACAAACCTCACTTGGCATCTGCCCAACTGTATATTGGAAATAAATAATGAATTTGCACATTGCAATGTACAAATTCAGCCCATGTTTTGGAAGCTGGGATTTTATGTGTTGCCCTTTGTGGGCTGCTGGTCTCCTCTGCACCTGTTTCATACTGTACATACTTGGAATTTTTCTGTATTCTTTATCATTTCAAAGACAGGAACATAAACATCTCTGCTTTTCCTGAGATGACTGTCTCTGTGTGTGTGTGTGTGTGTATATGCATCACTGAAACTTCCTAGACTCAAATGCTGTTTTCTCTTGCCAGACACTCCTGTGGGTCTTCCTGAACAGCAGGCACTTTTCAATAGCAACTTGGAGCTACTGAGGGAGAATAGAAGGTCATTTTCTAAGACAGGATGCCAAGAGGACAGGAATTGAATGGTTCTGGCTGGCCACGAGACGCCATGCAAATCAAGAATGCAGTGTGGTCCCCAGGGAAATAGTTCATGAGCCTGGAGCATATGATAAACCTGCAACTAAAGCCTTCTTAGGCAACTGCGATAACAATGTGTCACATTCCAGAGGAGTCAAAAACAAAGGTTGCAAAAGTCCTTGCAAAGCAGAGCTCCCTTAGACATCTGTGCTTTCAAGGAAGCAAAGATTTGGCAAGTTTTGTCACTTCTGGCTATTTTCTGAAAACAAACCAGAACAGTTCAGAGTTAGTCACTCTGAAAACCCCTAAGTAAATGACTGCAGAAAGTAGCTGTAAGAATCTTTAACAGGCTAAAAAAATTAAATATGCATGTGCACCCACAGTGTATTGAAAATAAAGTAAATGCCACAATAAGGAGGTGGTAAACTGATATTTCCATAGTATATTGCAAATAACTACTTAACTGAATATAGCATTAGCCACCAGCTAGGAAGATTAAACCCATCTCTTTAAATTGGTTTTCTTACCCTTCTAATTTAGGCATTGTACTACTTTCATAGATAAGTAGTCACTTCATTGCTGCTCATAAATTGAGCATAAACAGTCCGAGATACTCATACTTCTATTATTTGCCATTGTTCAGTGACTAGTCTGTGCAAACAAAGAGATCATAAAATTACTGCAGTGAGTATTTGTTATTCACTATTAATTACTGATGCTGGTTGACTGGCCAAGTCCCCCAGGATGTGGGAGAGGTGGGGAAAGAATGGCAGACTGAACAAAACACACTTGACTAAGGTGACAGATAAAGTTCCGCCATGCAGGTATGAAATATGTGATGCAGCACGAGATTTCACAGAAGAAGCATAACTCACAGTGTCCTTCTGAACTGAGGAAGGAAGTATGAAGAACGCCCAGAATCCAGAAAGCAACTACACTGCACTTTTGTGAATCAGATCAAGCTTACTATCTCAACTCTGCTTTCAACCTTGAGGTTTGCTGCTGCTCCTTCAGATCTGAAGCACCCAAGAAGCTCATTTGCTTCTTTGTTCCAGATATTCCTGCCAATAGCAGTATAAACAGCACAGATCTTTGTGGTTTTGCTTTGTAAAAATTCTCTGATGTCATCAAAGATCACTTCTCCCTAGCAGAGTATCACAGCACACCTCAACACACCACTTCAACAAGCGGGATAAAGGCCTTCATGCCAAGGCCTCAAGCTGGAGGCGATTAGCTGAATCGTAACAAAAAAATAAGCAGAGAATAAGAGCAAAAACAACAGTTTGGGAAAAAAGTACCCAAATTATTCTATTCCAGGTAGGAAAGCTCTATACCAAAAAAAAGAAAGTGTCAGGAAGACTGCCAAGACAATAGCTGAGCTATCTGTATCAAGACTGTGTCTTTCACAGGGACTCCCAAGAATTAGTAGAGCTGTTAAGCAAGGCTAAGGTAGGCACTGCTCCCTTATTTCTCAAAGGTATCCAGAATTCATGCACCGGTGAGTAAAAAAACCAAAAAAACCCCACACATCCACAGCAGAAAACAGCCACAAAGAGACCCTCTAGAAAAGGATCTGCTGTGCAAGGGTATAACACCATATGACCAGAAAACCATCAAGGTTCAAATACAAGTAGGTGTCCTGCCCAATAACTTCCATTTCTGGCACTGTTTAAGGCATCTTTTTGCCTGGCTGTCAGTATTGCTGTTTATACAGTGCTCTATTTCCAACTCCTATTGCATGACACCCCTTCACAGACCTCAGAGGGCACTGTTTAGACCACCATATTTTAAAATCTAAATAAAGATTAACAAGTTACTAGTCATTCTCATCTTGCAAGGACCAAAAATTATCCTTAAGCACGCCAACAGCTTCTAATTGAGAAGACAGAAAGTGTCAACCTGATCAGAAAAAGTGCTAAAAAGCTATTTAACAAGTGCAATTTGCCTGCATAACTGTCTCCTGAAGAAAAACCCAAAGGTTGCCATTAATTTTACTTTCTCTTTTCAGAAGTGCATTTAAGACAATCAGCCCTTTGCTTCAGTGGTAATCCACATACTGACAAAGCTTTCCCTTCTCCTCTGCACCCCATCTCTGCTTCTGAAGAAATGCAGAGCCATAGAAATAATGCCGTCATTTCAGTCATTCACTTCCATCGACTGTTCCTTTCCTTCCTCCCAAATAACACCTCTTCGCAGTAGTATGCCCACTCTGGATAGACAGAAAAAGCTGTCCATCCAACAGACAGTTAAGAGCACTACATGGTTTGGGAAGTCAGGACATTTGTTGTTTCCATTACTAGAGAATATGCAGTCCTTGCAAGTACCTGAGCTGTGCAAGAATCACAGGTCTCCTTTCCTCCATCCCATGTCCACTCCACAATGGCTGGGCAGTCAGCTGGTTTTCCACCAAAGTTCAAATCTCCAGGTGATTGTTTTTCTCTCAGTCCCTCATGCACCAGAGATGAGTATGAATCCTGGATTGGGATTTCCAGCCTGAATTTTCCCCAGCATTCAGAGTTGTGCACATTTAATTTTCAAGTCCAGACTCACCTGCAGAAATTAATACATTTGGGAAAAACAGGAATAGCACATTAGAACAGTGATATAGAGACTGCAAACATGAAATAGATCAATTTTCTATGCAGATACCACTTAGAGCTGAATGTATGTATTCATCACATATCTGTTCTAGACCTGACTCTTGATTCCTACTTCCTCATACTCAAAAACCTCCTACACAATTATTTTGTATATGATTCTTTCTTTCCTAACCACCCCAGGCACTGCCCTTCCTCGTAGTGTGCCAGTTTTGTTATTGTCAAAGGTGAAAAACAAAATCTATCCCAAGAACTCACTCTGGCAAAGCTTAGCCTAAAATGATTAATTTAAGAGTGAAACAACCCACTACAGAGGCCTCCAAGGAGGGCCAGTAGCCCTGTCAGGGCACAGCAAGCTGCATGCATTGCCCTTCTTTCCACTCACTTTATAGTGATAGAGCCGACATTCCTGCAAGTACAGAAAGCTGATCACACTCAAGAAAGTTAAAAATATGCACTTCCACTTACGATTAACTTCCAGGCAAGTAATAATGAGGTTGCCATGAGGATGCTGCAGGGTTTGAGAATAAAGTGGGGTGGTGAGCCATTCAATCATGAACGGAAGCGATGCTTCCCTCCCCCATAGCCCCACCACACAGCTAAAGATTTTCTCCATTTATACAATTTGTGAAACAATTTGACTAGGCATCTAGGTTGCCCAGGGGCAGCCTACAGCTTCTGTAAAGCCACCTACAAAATGAAGCTCAATAATGAAGCTCTGATTATTCGTACCAATTGGAGACTTGCTCCCCCAAGGATCATTGGCACTCTGTAAAAACTTCACTGTTGAAATTTCACGCTTCCCTTTTCAGCTTACAAGATCAACGCCCTGGTGCTTTGTTTTATTATAATTTTTTTTCTAAGAAGATAAGCAGCCACTATATGGAAGTGAATTAGCCTTCATTCAAAACATGTTTTGCAAAAGGTTTGATTTCATTCAGTGCCAATCAGAAGGCAAACAGTGATCTTATTTATGAGGGCTGGATCTATTGTCTACGTTTAATTAGCTGATTATTAGACTTCCCATTTCTGTTATTGCAGATCCTTAATTCTTTTCCTAATATGATGTGCTTTAAAAAACGTTTTCCAAAAAAAGCAGAAGACATTTCTAATCGTCCTAATTGTTCAGGAAATTAAAGTGTGCCAAATTTTTTTTCAGCTAATTAACTTGAAATACCCTGTCTCTCACTGCCAGAACTGACCTGGACCATCTTTCCCACTCTCTCTCTGCTGTTCATTTGCTTCCTTTCACCATCCTACATCACTCAGCAATTTTTTCCACAGGACATTTCCTCTCACCGGTTGTTCATTTACCCATAAGAAAACATATCCTAATGGATGCATTGAGCTTTTTTCTCTCTGGATATCAACACAGCACACTACTGTTGATGGCAGAAGTCACTTCTGGAGGAATAGAAGGTGCTGCTTCATGTTGGCGAAGGGGAGTAGGGGTGTGCAACGTGCCACCATCCTACAGGCACAGGTAGGCAGGATGCTGAACAACTACTACATTTTCACTGGATTCCTTAAATATTGTGACTGTAGGGAGAAAAAAAAAAAAAAAAAGATTAAAAGTTTTAGGACTTTGCTGTCGCTGCTTTAGCCAGTAATTAATGTGATCCAATACTTTTTGGAAGTCATCCGAGTCTTTAGATATTTCTGCCAGCACCACATATGACCCAGCAATTAAATCTTCCACATGCTGACCTATAACACCACACCAATTTTAGAGGCCGGTTTTAACAACACTTGTCTACACACAATCCAGGTTAACCATCCCACCTAACTGCATATGTGGACACTCTTACTTCAGAATTAATTACTTTTTCAGCTTAATTTTATACTATGGAAAACATCCATAGGAAGCCAGGCCCTATACATCTTACCCTCGCAAGCCTCTCTGTTCTTGTTTTTGTAGATGTTGCACATGGCATGTTTTATCCGTCATCAGAGCCTGAACTGCTATCACAAGAGTAACAATTTAAAACTAAATTGACCCCTTCTTTTGACGTTGGATCAATGCACCCATGAAGTCTGCAGTAATAAAGAATTATGGGTGAAATGCATTTACTAATGCACAGCTTGCTTTTACCACTGCTGCAGCGAAATATGGAGTGCTTACTTAACACGTCACTGGCATGAAACATCTATCCAAAGTTTTTCTATGAAAATAAATCAGAGCATGTTTAAAATAACAGTAATTCTCCTGAAGGGCTTGCAAATACTATTCAGTACTGAGACAGGGAAGACTCACTCTACCCGTAAATCACAGATGCCACAGAAAATAGCAGTGGGACTTCTTCATATTCTCCTTCCATACCACTTCAGTCCTTCTCCCGTGATACCACTGCCCTGGGAAAATGAAGAATGCTTACAGGAAGAAAATTATTCTATTGCCAAGCTCATTCAATACACATCATCTTTCAGAACATACTAATAGCTTGTTATGGTGACATTTGCAATACGAACAGTCATCTGCAAAGGACGAAATCATCAATATATTTCAACACACATCCTGGATCATTGAAAATTTTTGAAGTGGCATGAGTGTCTGGGGTTTTTTTGTTGGTTTTGGTTTGTTTTTTTTTTTTTCTTTTTAAGTGTCTCTTGGCTTAGAAAAAACATACCAGATTTTAGGCTATGCAGTTCATCAAAATTAAGTTTAAAACATTGTATATTTGCTAACTAAACCTGTTGCAGTGCTCATCTAGCCAAGGAATATTGTTAATTTAAGCTATTATCCTAGAACGGCTGTTTTCTAAAAGAACCCCTGGTCTCAGAATGAAAGATGAAAATACACCAATACATCTTTTCCCCTTTCTTCATTCTAGCTGTAACACAACGTCCTGACGGTGGAAAAGCAGATGAACAATGTCCTGTAAAGTAGACACCCTTGCAAAAGTCTTGCGCTTGAATTTCCTTACTGCTCCCTAGCAGATTGCCTTTCCTAGAAGAAAGAGGTGAGGAGATTTTACTCTTGTAGGCCTGTATGATTCCCCTTGCTCCTAAAAAAACAAGAACCACATTCTCTGTACTAATGTCCTTTTGTCTGGCCTAAGTCAGTTATCACATTTCTCATATAGCTAAAAGGAGTCATAAATACTTTCAGACAGCTACCGCATGTCCTTAGAGCACCTGGAAAAATATTCCCATGGGTAGGGAGCAAACAATAATTTTGCTTGCCCCTAGTATAATCATGTTTTTTTCTTTTAACTCACACTTTTAATAGATTTTCTTTTAAAAAGTTATTTTTAGGCTGCTTAATTTCTGTCCCAAGCTGCATAAAGGAAGATGTCTTTTCCATAGTTGATTTAAGAAATCCAGTCAATAAGATGCAGCCATAAGCAAGTCTTGGAGAAGAGTAATATTTGTCAGTGCTTATGCATAACATCACATTTGTAATATCAACTGTCCCAGGCAGTTCAAGACAAATAACTTTGGATATTTTGAAGCAAGCTCTATTGGAACTGGGGGAGGAGGGAGGAATGATGCAGGGACATGCAAAAGCATCTGTAAGTTCATATCAGAACATAAATCAAGCCATTTTAAAAAAGCGTCATCTTAATTAAAATGGGAAGCCAGAGAGAGACCTCGAGCAGGAATTAAAAGCTATTTGAAAGAAAATTATCCTCACTGAAAAAGGGGCATATATTCAGCATAGGTGTCAGCAAAAATACAGCATGAATATGACCTGGCAGACTACTGAAATTCAGAAACCCTTAAAAACTGAACAGCATTGTGTGTGTTGCAGGACTGGTACACACCAGGAATTACTCCTTCACTCCAGCTTACATTATCCTAGTAAGTGTATGTATGTCTGAGACGGGGCATACTGAGAGGATTTTTGCTGTGTATCAAAATATCTCAGCCGACTACAGTAATGGAAAAAAATACATCCCATATTTTTTACTTAATCTCACACTCGCTGTAAAGAGCGAGTTACAGGAGGCCAGGGGAACTAGAAGGGAGCATGGACCAGTGCAGGTAGGTAACAGCCTTTCTACAGAGTGCTGCTGCAAAAACCACACCAAGAACCTGTAAACAAAAAGGCAACAGAGTAGTGCCTATTAGTGAGTTGTAAGTATTGAGAAGTAAGCTAGTCTTAAAGCTGTTCACACCTAAAGCTTAGGTCAGTCTTTTGGGACACACAATCACCACTCCCTGTGCTGTTTATACAAAAGCAGAGACCATGCAAAAGCTGAGGAGATTCAAAACGAACACAAAGTTCACTTTTTGCAGGGCTCTTTTTCACTATGGGCTAGCAATAAATGTTATGACCCTCCACCCCATCCCCCTAAATTGTGCATGTTCTTATGTTCTTGAGCTCTCATCCTTTTCAGGATCTCACCCTGCAATTGGGCAGATAGTGTCACAATCACCAATACTTTCACACAGGTGAGGCACCATCTGCTTCTGCTCTTTCTGGAATGGGGCTATTAGATGTTCAGTCTAAAGTCCCTAATTTAGGTATAGGGTAAAATTAGTAGGTCAAACCTTTATAAGCCAAAGGAGACCAGGGTCAAACACTTGGAGGAAGATCAGCAGAAGACTGAGGAAACCTAATAGTAGGCTGTACCTTGCAGACATTTGGTTTAAGATTTGTAATAGACACTTTATCAAACAGCAAATATACTCTCTAAAGCCTTAGATGCACATTTTTACAGTTGGACAGGGTTCATTGTTTAGCTAACACCAAGACTTCACTAAAGGAGATCGTCCCCTTCTCTCACATGGACAATCAAAGTCAGGGGCAACAATCTTTTGATCAGCTATAGCTGCATATTTTCATACTGATTGCAGTGCTGATGGGTACTGGGTTTTCAGAGGGGGTACTCTGCACTGTTTGGTCTCAGGAGATGGCTGTAAGTACTCATTCTTCCTGCACTTTCAGAACTCAGCCTGACCTTTAGGGGCAGACTTGTTTTGCAACAGGTCAGACTATTTAGACCTTTGTTTTGTTTTTAAAATGAAGGCATTATTTCTTCAAAACTCAGCTCTACAAGTTTCAGGTTCAAAATTGGAACTGTTTGAACTCATTCAATGAATCTTCTACCACTTCTAACTTAGTGTTTTGACAGCAGGAACAATGGCTCATCATGCAATCTCTAGCATTTAATAGATGCTTTACTCTGTTTAATTACTGGAGTAATAAATCTCTCCCTTACACTTTATTTAAAGCACCTTTCAAACACATGATCCACACACTACACTGTACATGCCCAGAGGCCCCTCAAAGGCAAGAACATTCAACTATTGCATTGCAAACTTAATAGAAAACTCACCCCTCAAACCTATGGTAGAGGGCAGAATATTGCCGTTATTGGTATCATTGAACATTTACAACAGGGACTCGCAATTTATTTTTTTTTAACTGGAAGTTTCCACAGGATCTCTCAGTGAAGTTTATAGCTTAGATTTAACAGTTTTCACCCCATTGAAATAATTGGATGACTTCAGTAAGCAGAAGCACTCCAAACACTGTTTAGCCTGGTTGAAAATAAACAAAAAAAATGCACACCTTTTAAATTCAACAAAAATGAATATTTTTCACATTATTAACCTACTTGAAAGCTGTACTGAGAAGCTGACAAACATAAGGGAATGACCGTCTTACTATTCCAAAAAGGAGCTCACTTTAAATGCAAAGGACCACTAAAGGCTGAAGTCCGTGCTTTCTTCCCACCCATTTCATTGCAGGATAATACACTATTGTAAAATAAATAAAAACAACATGAACAAACTTGTCTGCTGTGTTTGTTAATACTATACCATAGCATACTTCTCAATCAAGATATAAATTGTCAGATACAGAAGGCAATATAAGTACTGTTATTTCTCTTGTGATAGTGGCAAAAACTTTCAAAGACTGGGATTCCACATTTAAAAAAAATTGTTTGAGGAAAAGGCCCTTCTGCATTCAATCACCTAGCATTCATCCTCCTGCTCCAAAATCAGGTTGAGTTTCCCTTTTTTTTTTTTTCTCCTTAAAGAAAGTACATATAAAATATATTCTACAACTCTGCATCATCAAATCACCCTGCCAAAAGGATCACCCAGTCTGGAAAATACCAAGCAGAAAAATGATGAGCATCAAGTCCAAGTCACACTAACTAAATGGTTCAAATACCTACTTTTTAAGAGTCCTTCTGGGAGGTGGAGTCAGGCTTGAAGTCATAAATCTTAAATATGAAAATAAGTGGCTCAGCCCTGGGCATGGGCAATCACTGTGATTATGTGACTATTTAGGCACATAAGTGAAAGTACGGGGTTATTTTAATGCTTATACCAGGAATTTCAGGCACTTTCCTTCCCCACCTTAACAGCTGGTGGAGTTGAAGTTCACCACAGGACCATTTGGAATCTTTCCCATGGGAGATGTGGTCCTGCAAAATAGCTCTACTTCCAGTGGGAACTGGTAAGCTTCACTCACAGTTGACTGAGATTTTAACGTAATTTTTGCCGATCTGGTTGCTTTAAGGCTGATCTTCCTTAGACCTGCCAGTCAAGGCATTAGTTGACCAGGATCCTCTCTGCAAAGAAATTACCCTGACTGCCAAACACGTGGTTAGTCCTTTGCAAAGATTAAAATGCAAGAGATCCTTTGCAAAGATTAAAATGCCAAGACTCTGTCTTGGCACTGAAGTGTTTCTTCCTCAAGTATCTCCTATCCAAAACAGGAATCTCAAAGTTCTGGAGGTGGAAGGAATGAGGTATACAAGTCTAACTCACATAAAAAAAACCCACCCACAACCACACAACACCACCCCCACCCCTACACACTGTGATTTTTTGTTGGTTTTTTTCCTCCTCAACCTAATGGCCAATCTGTTTAACATAACACAAACTAATCATTATTGCTATCTACAGAATTGCAGAAAAGCAGGATGACATTAAAAAGGGGTTTCTTTACTATGATAGGATGCAATAACAAGCTGAGGGGTGATTAGGTCAATTCTATTTCCCCATCCTAGAGCTAGGGAGAAGAAAACTGCAAGAAAATCTTTGGTACATCACTTACTCTGGTAGACACATCTAGCCAAAGA
Source organism: Egretta garzetta (assembly GCF_000687185.1). Classification (NCBI taxonomy): domain Eukaryota; kingdom Metazoa; phylum Chordata; class Aves; order Pelecaniformes; family Ardeidae; genus Egretta; species Egretta garzetta. The sequence continues at coordinate 7,955,860 of NW_009259588.1, forward strand.
TGCCAACTTGGTAAAGTTGGGTACATAAGACTCGAGTAGGGAATTTGTTAAAACAAAAGTGTTCAAAGAACAGTGGAAGGAAAGGGTCAACAGACCTATAGCTTGAAAAATTCTTTTTAGTTTCTAGACTTTTTTTCTTTTTGTTTACAATATTTTCCTGTGCAGAAGGTGATATATACATAAACTTGAACAACTAGAAATTGAGCTTTGTTCACATTTCAATACCTCAAAAATCTCTGCTTTGGAAACATGTTTTATATTTAGGAGTAGAGGAACCTGACCAGTTAGAGAGCCAAAGAGGACTTTGCGTTCCAAAGCACACGGTGGAATGACAGCAAGCTTTAATGCAATGGCCATGCACTGACAAATGTGAGTCTAAAGTTTGGCTATACAACTCTGAGTCCTGACTTGCATTAGCAAATACAGAAGTCAAAGCCATCATATTTAGTAAATTCCTGAAAAATTCCCAGTTCATCACTGGATGCCTGTAAGAAGTGCTGAGTTAGAGCTGCACTATATGGAAAGAAAGGTCTACCAAAGAAAGCACCCACTGCAGCAAGTCAAGCAGAAGTAGTCTCAAGGAGACGTTCCCTGCAGTCCCAATGTTGCCTCTTCTCACTTTTACTGTTGCCTCACTACCTGTCACTAGGCAAAAGTTTTTTCCCTGGATTCCCAAACCAACACACGAACCTCTAGTCCTTTATTTAAAAAAAAATAAAAATAAAACATCCATTTCTTCTGCTAGTCATGTAAAAAACAATTGAACATCTAAGGGTTCCAGCTCGGGATTTTCTCATCTGGTCCTGTAGTCTTTATTTTGACTTTTAGAAGCATTCATGTTATATAGCATGTTAAGCATGCTACCAGCCATAAAAAACAAGTAACGCCTTGAGTACCAGACATGATAAGCAAAGATCAAGTTGAGAGGAAAAAGATGAGTCATTTCAGTCTACCCTAAGCCTTTAAATGCCAAGACGTTTTACTTTATAGACATAATATTCAGAAGCAGCATTAAAACAGGATTATTGTTGTGGTCTTTATCTAGCAGTACAGTGTGGGAGTAAAGGGGGTGAGAAGGGAAGAAGAAGACACAGCAGGCACAGGCTAACATCACCACCTAGTGACAGAACTTTTGCTTTGCAGGTGGTTTACTGAAATACTAGACAAGCTACTGTGCCAGAGGAACAAACAATCCAATCCTTTTACCATAATAATCCTCTAATGTAAGGATTATATATTCCTTCAGGATTAGGAAAAAATCCAGAGCATATGATCCGGTGCAGTGAGGTACTTAACACTTTGTTGGTTCTTTTTGTTTGCTTGTTTTAAAAACAATCAAGAAAAAATATTTTCTTGAATTTGTGGAAGATTAATTTAGCAAAGCACCTGTTCCAATATTCCGTAAACTAACAATTTATATAACAATAAGTTAAATCTTACCTGAACAGTTTGTAAATTAATTATTTTGGCATTACTCAACAGAGGCAGGAGTTTTCTGAACCGGTGGAACCCTGAAAAACACAGAATAGGAACTCCATGAATAAAGAGGAAGCATTCCTCCTACATGAGGGCAACAGCCCTGGATGTGTACATTTGTGCAGCACCTGACTCTGAAGGAGTACAGGGTGATGCATGAAGATTCCCTAGAATCTGTCTTTAATTCTTCAGCATTATTCTTTTCTTCCGTATCTCACTAGTTACTTTCCCTCCCCAGACAGTACTGCCGTCATTCAAAATGGTAAACTTGAGGCAAGACTTCTGATGTGGATATCTACATTTTTATGTTCAGAATAATAAACTACAGAGAGGACAAGCGATTTGAAAACCAGCCTTTCAGATGAAGCTCATAGCACCTACCCTCCTGTTATTGCACTACCATGTTGCCCCAGCTCTGAGAAATACACCTTTCCTTGCTCTCCACCTTGCACACACCACAAAGATCTGCTCTCCTTCTCCATCCCATCCAAGTTCCATACTTTTGTTTTCAAGCTATTCCATAGCTTGTGCCACTCGAGCCATCCTATAAACTACCAAGGTATTTTCACCCACTTCCAATAGGCCTGTCTATCCAGCATTAAATTCCCAAGTACTATTATGCTTTATCCCTCATCACTCAAGTTACTTAGCTTTGTGATAACAGGATTCATTATGGCTTTAAACAAAATCATTATTTAAACCTTATCATTTGAGCACGCTGAACAATGCTGTCTATTACCCTGTACTTCCAATCCTGGTTTTAGATGACTGTTTTCTGTCACCTTACACTTAGCTATACCCTATTTGGGGTAGACCCTGTGTGCGCACGCTAGCACAACAGGGGAACTGTCAGAGACTACGGCTCTAGGCTACCGAGCCGCAGGACCAGGGCTGCAGTATTTCTGACCGCAGAGAAAATAGATATTAAAAAAAAAAACCAAAAAACAAACAAACAAACAAAAAACACCACAAAAGCTCATGCTGAACAGTTAGTGGACAGCAAATAAGATTTAATTCCTATGACAAGGGAGGGTACTAGGAATTGTACTAGAGGCAGAAGCTATGCCCAGTTTCATGCAGAAGCATTCTTTTTTAAGGTAGCTTTTTTTTTTTTTTCTCCTTTAAATAGCACCAGGGACAGTTTTGAAAGCTCTAAAGACACAGCCACTGTACAAAGGTACTGCTCAGCTGATAGTTAGGAGCTGTGCAAAGGGATAGCTTCGTCTGGTCTTGGAGCAATTGTGTGGAAATACACTATATGTTTTTAAACTATATGCTCAGACAGCTGATTATCCTGGCTCCCCTTCTACTGAAAAAATTTTAAGCTGCCATCCTACAACAATATTTTCATTCAGCTTTTAACAATTTAAAAAAAAACAACAAACCACTATTGCCAATATCTATCATGCTTGGAATGTCCAGTAATCAGTTTTTCTATAATCTGTCAATACATTTGGGCTCATACATACCACAATTAATTTTGACAAAAGGAACGTATTTGAAATAAAAATTCAGTCTTTGTGCTCTCTGGATAATTTAAATGTGTATCCTATTTTACAGTTGAATGAGCTCCACCTACACTATAAGTCTGTGCCCAAGCTTACCAGAAATACTTAAGAGTGAAATAACAGGTATTATTTTTAAAGGAAGGGGTAAAAACCACCATTATTTATGCAAGCTAGTTACAGCCAGTATTAGAAATTCAACTGAATGTGGACATACATATAAAATCCCATATTATACTTATCTTTATATCTACATGTATGCATGTAGCTATGTTATATATTTTATAATGTATAAAGCATATTAATGTGGAGCTTTATTGTGGTAACACCCACCTCACCAGGCTGATTAGTTTTCATATTGAAAAAGATGAAACTCTCTCCTGTGTGTCAGGAAGAGCGAAACAAATATAAAAATCTTTCTGAGAAGCAATATAAGATGTAATGGCTTACCACCATTCCCCAAAACTAAAGTTTCCAGAAAGCAAGAAAATCTGTTCTTCAGGAGAAGATATCTCAAATATAAACAAATTAATTTTCCAAGAAGGAAAACAAGTGCCCAAATGAGTGGCATTTGGACATCATTCTCCCGAGACAGGGCTCCGGTTTAGGAGCGGGGATGACTTACCTGGGAGCAGCTCTAGTGCTTTTGGCTCCTGCTGTCCCCCTGGTTCCAGACGCAGACACAGCTCAGTTTTTCACAGATGCTCCTGCAGGTACAGGGCAGGCAGCCGGGAGGCTCTGCAAAGCATGCCTGCTGCAGTCAGAGGTGGACCCCAAAGGTACCCAAGCTGTTCCACAGAGGCAGTTAGCCCACTCAGGCTACAAAATTAAAGTAGCTACGCTTGCTTCTGGCAGTGACTCTGAAAGCTTGTACTTTTGTGCAATACTGTGTTGTACCTTACACAAGTCCCTCCAGAGTTTATAATCAGAAGATTCAGGTATTTTGAATCTTTTCCTCTAGACCAATTTCCCTTCTTGTGCCTCTACGACTTGCAATAAAAAGCTCATCCCGAAAGCAACCTGAACTTACAAATTCAAAAAACCCCCAAACACGCCCAACAAAAAAAAAAAAACCACCACTACGTCAAGACATAGCAACCTGTTTCTATGCTCTCTGGAGCCCCTCAAGCCCTTCATGAGGAGTTAGCTATTGCGATGCCATCTATAAAAGCAGCACTTTCAGTCTGCATGGAAGAGATACAGCTTTACTGGTGAATGTTCTCAGACTAATTTAATAAAATACAAAGCAAATGAAACTGTACAGCTTATTTAAAACAAGCACTACAAAGCTTACATTTTACTTTGTCAAAACAGCATCTCCAAGAAGTAACAATGAATACACCAATGAATACACTCACGGTGAATTAGACTTCCTTAAAGACAAAGCGCATGTGTCAAAAGCGGGCGTAAGTAGCATCTATATACCTCGGCAGGTCAACAAAGAAATACAAAAAACTAGGCAAACTTTCACATCATGTTGACCTAGCATATTTTTCTCCAAACAGTATTCCATTCTGAGCTGGCTTAATCTGAGGAACTAAATCAATCTGGTTTTTATTTCTGCAACCAATTTGTTTTCCAAACTATGCATACCGAGTTGCATAAACAAATTTTTATTATAACCACAAATGCAGGTGCCTCACTTTGTTGTAACTAGCTTTTTTTTCCCCCCACATGAATTTATCAGAAACAGAGGCCGTAGGCATTAAAATAATGTGTGAAAAAAAGGCAAAATGAAATTCTCACCCACAACACACTTTAGTCTTGTGCCAACGTAGGTCCCACTGAGGTTTTTTTTCTATTTATAAAATAGAAATAAGACACTTGCAGGAACACACCACTACAGTCTAAAAGAAAGTGCATCACTCAAGTATTAATTTGAGCTTTATTTTATGTGTACATTTGTACATTTCAATCAGGTTCACAAAATGTAAAACTTTTGTTAGCAGAGTATTTCATACAGAGATCGATGCATAGCTTTATGATTACTTACTTATAAGCACATGCAATAAACTAGAGAGATAAACATGAAAATATTTTAACATAAACTTTTAATCAAATAAATGAGCATGAAAAATTGTGTTCAACTTAAGTTCTGTATATAAGCTGCTAGGAAACATTTCCTACCACAAAAGAAGGTAAAAGCTACTTAAAGGCTCTTGAAATCTTACAACTGGACAAGTGTTCCACTGCACCTCCATTCTAAAGCATGGAAGTGGAAATTGTGCAGAAAAGAATTTTACTTTAAATAATTGTCCAGCTGTTATTGCTGCTTTTCAAAGAACCTGAAAGCATACAATGAAAACCCAGAACTAAATGAATAGCTGAATGGATGTATTTAGATCATTACTGCAATTAAAATGCAAAAGTTCTCTACAAAAGTTTCTCAAAATGTTGTGGGGTTTTTTTTTTCATATATATGTACATAGAGAACTGTACACAAATAGGGAAATAAAAAAGTCACTTAAAAAATGAAAGATAATAGTATACAGTATTTACAGTTTAAATGTCACCCACTGAAGTAATATTCTAACTGGAGCTGAACTGTTACATGAACATGCAGTACATCCACAACTCAAAATGACCCCCTTTTTTGGAGGGTAGTATAGTCCTGTACAAAGCATAAATCAACATGATGTTAAATCACTCTTCCCCATCACTGTCCTTGCTCTCTTTGAGCTTCCTAGCAATGCCTAGGTCACAATCCTTTAGCTTAGGTAATATCATCAAGTGAAAATATGAACATTTATTTCTAATACAAAATTTGCAGAACACGTACTATCCACGAGACACTTTATGGAGAGACAGTATGCTGCCTTGTGCAAGATCTATTGTTTAAGTCATGCTTGATGAAAAACAATATTGGAGGGGCACGATTTTGTCAGTGGACTAATGGATACTTTTTGCCTTTTTTTAAAAGCTTTTCAAATTGCCTTTTTCCAGTCCTCGTCATTTGCTCAGCCAACTCCAAACGGCTATAATACTGGTTGTATTTGTAAAGCTTACAGTACAATTGTTATAGTTATCAATATAGATGTCAAATACTGTAGCCTTTTTCTAACTGTAAAATAGGTATCTATCTTCAGTGGTTTCTGTAAGCATTTCTGAAGCATTATGTGCTATTCTGTATTTTGCCACAGTCAAAAGCTTAGTTACACAAATACCTGATTATCCTCTAAAACCCCAAAATATTAAGGACCTTCAAAAATTCATCACCTGTATAGAAGTTAAGCACATTTCAAACAAGTAAAAACCTCCAGTCAAGTAATTTTAAAAGGTTTTAGATTTTTAGCTCCAATTATATTGATGGATAATCCAGAAACAGATTTTACAATGATGATATTAAATACACAAATTAAACTTTAAAAGTTAGATCTCAAATCAAAAGGAATGCCAATTACCAATCAAGTATTATTTATTTTATTGAAAATATCTCTTCAGTATTTACTTTGCCTTATAGGTTGGGATTTTTTCTTCACAAAAGAACAACAGAAGGACATACTATCTATTCCCTTTAACAACTGACAAATCTTAGTAGTATTCACGCAGTAACTTCTTCAAGTGTTCAGTAACTACAAGACGAACAATTAGAAGTGGGGAAAGAAAAAAAATAAATGTGTGTCCCTGAAAGAAAATACTTCTTTAGATCATTACTTTAGAGTATAGTTGTTTTTACATCTGCTGTACTGGGAGAATACCCAAAAGAGTAACGTATCTTTGCAGACTTTGATATGTCTTTGTGATTACATTTAAACTTAATGCAGAAACTGATTTCAAGTATAACTCTAGGCACAAGCAGGGGAAGCAGCACACTCTCGGGACACAATCTTCCTAACTGGCAAGGTATCAGATGGTACGTACTCAGGTTAAAGTCTACCTTCTACAACAACTTCGTTTTCACCAAAGGATGTGCAGTTAAGTACACAAACTAACACAGCCCAGCCAAAGATTTCATTGCTGTAACAGAGTACAGAATACTTTCCCCACCGCCCTTAAAGGTTGTGGTAGTATGACTAAGGTGTGACCAAAAATTTGACTTTTAACCCAATACAAGTTCTCAGCTGTGTCAAATTCACCTATACACAAAGAACACTCATTCCTTATTCCTTCTGAAGCAACAGCTGAGGTTTTAAAGTCTTTTCACCTCAAGCTGCCCCCAATGCCGAGGTTAAAAAAAAAAAAAAAAAAAGAATTCAAAGATATTCTGTCAATACACTGATGCAATTGCATGTTAAATTCTGGTAACACTCAAATAAAGTTATGTTCTAGCATTTACATATATGTAGCATACATTATAATTTATGACAAAATTGAGAATTTCGTTTGATCTCAAATCACTTGGAATTAGATTAGGTTGCAGTTTATCATCCTAACAACAGATCTCCACATTTCTCCCCTTAACTGAAATACACATATGATGAAAAAGCGTACTTCCAAGAACAGAAGTGTAACTGAAAAAATTCTCATGTTCACAATTCTTTTTCTAAGCCTTGTTAGAATCACTATTTATTTTTTTTTTTTGGCCCTGATTCATCCACACTTTGTTACACCTAGGAATACTATTGTGTCTGAAGAAGAAAATTAGTCACTTATATGGACTTATACCTGTGTGATGTTGAATGGCTATGTACAAAATCATGCTGCTTAATACGCTCATGATTTAATATTCCAACTTAATGCAGGAAAGACATTCTTAGAATATGCTTAGTGCATTAATACATAAATTAAAACAGAAAATAACAATTCAATCAGTTCTTACAGTTATTAGAGCTTAGACTGCATTATAGCATCTCTTCAAACAGCATTATATATGCCCCCCAACATAATTCAAATAGAAATTGTAACCAAAATAAATATCAACGTGCAGTATGTTGAAGAGGGATTATTATTTCCTTTAGAGTAATAAAAACACTGTACTTTAAAAATAGAAAGCTACATTACACAAAATCAGGACTACTTTCTTTGGTCCATGTTGAACATTCAAACCTGGTTAAATTATTGGTTTCCTTAAAAAACTTCAAATTATATTGCTAGTCGTGGCACACAGATTAGTTTCTGTGTATGAAATTAAAGTCAATAATTATTTTGAAGATTTTTTTTTTCCTGCAATATATCTGGGGTTTTTGACGCACAACAGAATTTTACCATACTGATAAATTGGAAGTGCGTGGAATGTTTAGATCTTTAACAGCAGCAGCTTCTAACAAAGCAGCAGAAGCTTCTTCACATAAACCAGTATATTCAGTATTCCCCCCTCCTCCAAAGATTAAATTGTGTTGATAGAGTATTTGTTCTTTACGAGAAATTAATCATTAACACTGCACAGAATGAGCCTAGTGATACAATGCAGAGACAGGCAGAGCTATTTCAAGATAGCGCTAAAAGATCCTGTGTGGACATCTGCACAACACTGTATTGTCCAAAGGGAACCAGAGTACCATCAGTGCCATGCACACACAAGGTATCTTTGTAGGCTAATAGCAAGAGAGAAAAAAAAAAAGGTAACTGAAGTAATTTTATTTTTCTTGGACAAGTTATTTCAATTGTTAGCACGTGTAAGGTACAGAGCACACCCAAAACCATCACTCATACATATATATACACACATAGACCTATATATACATGCATACACTGCACTTTGACTAGAGCACCTTATGCTTAACAATGCTGTTCTGAAGGACATGGAATGAAACTTCCAAGTTTCACAGGCATAAGGCCACTTACTCAGACTTCCTCTCACTGCTGGAGTAGTTATGCAGTAAGTTCATGCTAGAATCAAAGACTACTCTGTAGACAAACTATTTGTCCTCGTATATCCCTCACAAGAAATACTTAAAACCAATTTTTATCAGATACATAACCTTGTCTCTGTTAAGCCACTGAGGCATTATATTCTCTGCCTATTCATTGTTGCCAGGCAAGAGTGCCACATAAAGCGAAGACAACTAACAACTAAGCACCTAACAATATTTTAAAAGTGATTACAATGATATATGTAATGAAAATTATTTGGAGGAAGGTAAAATCTGCAAAGATGCCTCCTTGTCAAAGGAGGAAAGTTAAACGGCAACAATTTCATTGGCACCGCAATTAGAATAAATGAAGTTCATCAATAAAAGTTTTGTATATGCATTTCATAACTTAGCAGTAATCTGCTGCAGTTTAACTTAGTGAAAGATAGCAAGCCATTGAACAGCGGTAGTGTAATAGCCTCCTACAATAAATAAGTATCGAGATGCTCAAGGAAATTTGGAAACTGGGAAGAAGTTTAAGTGTGAGGTGAAGTCATGAGACAATCTAAATTACTCAATACAGTGCTTCGTGAAACAGTTGGGTTTGATCCAGACAAGCATTTCCAGGTTGTCAAACAGAAGTGTTATAATGTCTGTTGAGTAAGACATTATGTTGAGTAAGACATTATATCAAGTAACCAAATTAATTAGAAATGGCAAAAATAGAACGAGAATGAGGATATGGTAATTTTTTTAAAATCTTCTCCCCTAAAAAAATGTATGTAACAAGGCACATTAGGAGAAATATCTTCAATTATTTTATTATTCAATTTGACTTAAATACCTGAAACCAGTTCTCTCATAATTTAAGACAATGGGGAGAAGTTCAAATTTCCTTTTACAGATGCAATAACTTCATTGTCTACTAAAGTGCAACAATTGTTATGCCAGGAAGTATCAGCAGAAAGCAAAAAAAACCACAAGACAAAAAACCCAAACCATGAAAAATAAATAAGTCTTTGAAGACATTCAAAATAATGAGAATATATGTATTCAGCCACATTTTAAAGCAATTCAAAGTCAAAATATAACACTGAAAAGGTTTTACACCTGTATTTTACCTTGTTCCCTGCTAAGCCCACAACTTTGTACATTTTCCAAACAAGACTTAAATACTTGTAAAGAAAAAACATAATATTAGCATCCTTAGCACTTTAAAAAACCAAACAACAGTTTGTGGAGTAAAATAAAGGCAGACAGGTTAATTCATTGTAACATTTTGAAGTACTGAGCAATACGGCTGGATTGCAAGTTATATTTTAACCATATTCTTTTATCTGTGCAGTAGGTGCCAGTGGTTTCAACAGTCCTAAAGTCTTTTTGACATCTTAACAGCAAAACCTTTGAGCAGTTTACTCTTCCTGTCAGCATTAAAAGCTGACTGCTGAAAAGCATTCAGTTGAGGAAAGACATAAAATATTCCTTATTCCTCACACAGAACTTTGTGCCCTTTAAATTTTACATTTCATAAATAATTAGTAATTAGACTTAAAATTTCTATTCACCCCAAAACATTCACGTTTAAGACATTTTACATGCACAACACTACTGTCCCTTTTAAACTAGAAAAGCACAAACTCTACTGAAAGCTAAGTATTTGAAAGTTCCAGGCATCTTAATCTTTCCAAAGATAGAAAGTGTTCAGAAACAAGGTAGTAAACACATTAGTGCTGCCCCACTTCCAAACTTTCGGAGTATAGAAACTATTTTATTAAACTCAGCTTTTTTGTTCGGTAGAAAACCAGTATATATTTCTTTATCCCTTTCCATTTTCCTCATAGGTATAGTCTCTTAAAATCTGTTATGTTTGTGTGTTCTTTAAAGAATACATGTAGGGTTAAGAGTGCTTAAATAAATATAAGGAGCTTATTTGCAACAAGTAGCCTTTCTGAGGCTTTCAGAAGGGCTGGTAACCATCTGTATGTTTAAGACAAAATAACTTCAAGGAAAGCATCAATTTAAGATTTGTTTGTGCATACACAACAGATTGTACTTAGTAACCCTCATACAGTCTCCTTAAAATTCCGATTTCTGACAAGCTAAAACTATAAAGAAATGATGTGTTGAGCTTCAGAAAGCTGCCATGAGCCACAGGGCTAATTACATCAGGGTATGCTAAAGCTTAAAGCTCTTAAACCCCACCAATATTCATCTACACTTCAAAACAGACCTAACAGTTGTTTTTAATGCTCAGTAAGAATATTCAGCATTCAAAGAGATTCTCCTAATACAGAAGTTGGTTGTCTTGCTATTTTACCTGAATTCAGATAGAATGTACGTTCACAGCATTCTTCTATAATTGCAACTTCAAAGCTTACCCAACCACCAGTTAAGAATTAAACTCCAAGTTTGGCACATACAGCAATTTTCAGGAGCATCCCTTTATTTTACTACAACACCATTAAGAAGAATGATCCCGTCACCAAGCATTAACCTGACTGGCAGCTATTCAAGGTGCTTTATCTCAACTTTGCACACATGGATTGCACCCTGCCTGTGACTGAGGCACATAAGGCACAGTGCAGAAGTACAACAGTTCAGACACTAGAGGACGGTCTATTCATTTGACTGAACCTCTAGATTTGTAGTGCAGATTCCACATAGCTTCCTTTCTCTTGCGCTAGGATTCAAGTTCGTAAGCTGATGAATCTGCTTTCAGGAAGCTTCTCTTCAGATTAAAGATTTCTTTAAACTAGTTGATTTTTCCCCCTTTACATAAGTCTCAAAGCGTTGCAAGAATTCTTGAAAATGAAATAATTAATGTCAGTACTGTCTGTCCAACACCAAAGACAAGAGCTTCTAAGGGAGCCATATTCTTTCCTGCTACTCTGTAAATTCCAGCTACTGCAGCACCTAAGAATCACAAAAAAAATATAAAAAAATTATCAAATCACAGAAATAAAGCCAAGGCTGACATACATGACAAGTTGTTTACTGTGTCTATGCATCAGCTATTTAGAGAACATTACCAAACACTGCATTACTTCATGGCATTATAGAATTGCTAGTCTTGCTTGTATTTTTCCAGTTGTTATGAAAGTCCTTCAGGAACTACTTTCCCAACTGAACCGGATTAACTCTTCCAACATGAGCTTGATTTAAAAAAATTGAATCTTGCCATTTCCCTGTGGACATCTTCAAATATTTTTTTACATTTTTGCCTCCTGCTAATTTGAAAATATAGCAAAAATATCCTTTAAAAAATTGACCGAGTCCAAAGTGTGGTTTACTAATGCTTGCATAAGCAGGGAGAAGACAACAACAGTAAAACTGCTAGTGTCTACAAAATAACCATTAACACTTACACCTCTATCAGCTTCATTTAACATTTTGGTTGAATAACCTGGTCACATTGTCTAAGTTTAGTTTTGACTTAAACTACTACATTGTTAACAATTGTTTAGCAAATCAAGCAAAACATGAAAAAGATCAAAGTACTGCAATGTGTACAACAGGAAATTTCTGACCAATATGATTAGATTTTGAGCTGTAACATTAAAAAATGAGGCCATTTTTCTTGTACAGTTTGTGCAAATTTCCATTTAAAGTATAATATCAAATGGTCAGGATCAACCAGAAACAAAATACTGCACTGTAAACAAAGCCAGGTGCTACTAACTCTCTTCTACTGTCTTTCACATGCTGAATTTATCACATGCATTTGAAGAAAAAAGTCACAGAGCAAATGGGTAGCTGAGATGCCTTGGAGCAAATAGCTGAGAAACCATCAGTCAAAAAAAAAAATAATATGCTAATGATGAATAACATTTTCTGCTCAAACAACTTATGAGCCTTTTAAGGATACTAAAATGTTCATTCAAAGAAGAAATACAGCTGTGTCCATAGGTAAAAATTTTACTCAATCCAATCCTCAAAAGTTCACCTAGAATGAAGCTTTTATTTAATACTTTCTGAACTAGTATTTTCTATAAAGTGCTTGTTTTCCTTGCCTAAAGAACAAACATTAAGTATATTGTCCTTTATTTCAGGATGAATGAATTTTTCCTGAAGACCAACACACAAAACTTAATTATAGACTTTCAGTGTGTACGGTCTCAGATGCTATCTAATCATATTTAAATGCTTTCAGAGATCAAAGTCTTTTTCAAGGCTCAAAGAAAACTGAAAAGCCATCACCATTTTTTTAAACAGTAGGCAAGATGTAAAAAAATTCTGAATTTTCTGGGGTTTGCACAATAGCTAACAGGAACAGTCTGCCAAAGCTATCAAAAACCCATTAGTGACACAGAAATACATGAAGTCCCAGCAGATTTTCTGAAAGTACAATCTGTATCTGAATATAATCTGATATCTTAAAAAAGTAACACCTCATTTTTACAAAAAAGATTAGGAAGAGCAGAATTCACTAATAATTGTGGCTATAAGCACTATTAATCATACTGTTAGATGAATATGTTTTGGGATTTTTTAATTGGTATTGGTTGAAAAAAAAAAATTCTGTAAAGTATATTGTCAGAGATACCTCACCAGAAGGCTAGCCTTACAGTATGTCACTCAGCTGCATAAGCTCTTCCATTTGTTCCTTGACTACCTGCTGTCAAAACCCTAAAGAGATCCCTTAGTCTGAGCTCAGTACTGACATTATTTTGATGCTTGAACTCTCAAAGTGAATTCAAATCAGCCAAATTGGGATACCAGAATTTGATGCTATTTGGTAATAAACAGAAATGTTTGGCTTCTAGAGAATAGAACACTGAGATATTCTGGAAAACATAATAATAAAAACATACAGATTTGTTAGTTGGATAACTATGTATTTATACTTGTCAGATAACACTGTGCAATACAACCTGTAATGCATAACCCAGCACATTTGGTGTAGAGCCAAAGTATACTACAATAAGCTGCCAATGAGGGAAATGAGAATGTATCACCAAAAAGGAGCACGCTTGGGGAGAGGAGGAAGAACAGACCCTTCTGGAACAAATACAGCTAAAATTCTTGCCTCAAACTGTCTGACATTTATCTGTTCTTGGTTTTGGTGTTTGGTTGGGTTTTGGGTTTTTTTGACAGTATCCACTGCTATTTAGTAATTTTTTTTGTACCTTTTTTTATAACCATTCAGTTCTGTGATTTTTCAAATCCTAGAAACTGAGGGGTTTCCTGATTTTCTGTATGCTGATAAAAATATTCCAGAAGGCCAGAAAGTTTGAAAGATCTACGTGAGCAAAATTAAACCTGCATTATTTAATAATCTATACTGCACTCATTTGCCTATACAAACAATGCAGAGGACTGGAAATGCAAAATGGAAACTGACATTAGCTTGTTATTTCAATTTCTTAAGCACTGGGCCATGCACATGCAAACAACTAAGTACTTCAGTTTGCAGCACAATAGCTATTAAAAATTCTCTCTTAAATATTTTATCACCATAATTTGTCTTCAGAAGTTCCCCACAGAATTACTTTCAGTATGAAATGACTCAGTGCTGTCCAGAAACAGAAATATGTGAAAGTAAAAGTATTTGGCTAACCAAGTTGTGATGCTCTGCGCAATACCTTTGGGAACAGCGTAACAAGTCTACAGTCTAAGCTTGAAGAAATCCTCAGGTGAATTTACACATAAACAGTACTGCTTACTTGTTAAATGTTTTGACCTGCAAAAGTGGATGCCAAAGATACAACTGTGTTGTTCCCCTTTTTATGCATAGATAAAAGACAAAGTACTTTCATTTGCAAAACACTGATCCTGAACCTGCCCACCACAGAATACTGTAAAAGTCTCTATTTGGATATTCCAGCATCACACTTCCCATCTTCTGTTCTTCAGATTGACCTTATCACAGGGCCACTGCCATTTCAATTATAGGAGAAAAATCAGCATAACATGTAATGTAAGGCATTCAGCTGGTTCCACCTCACCTTAGGGAAAAAAAGGAGAGCTATCCTGAACTATACCATGTTAAATTATGGAAATTCTAGGCTGAGAAATATATAGCAAAACCACCTTTTGAGGAAAGTCTTAACAAAACTTTTAATGAAATTTGCATTTTTATTTAACCTTGAAAACCAACAGGCAAGAAGGACTTTCAGTAGCAATAAGAAACAATCTGTTACAAATCATCCATGAATGTGTTCAAAGCTGACGTGATACCACTGTTCCGATAATCTGGGCAATACACAGAAAAATGGGAATGAAAGGCAGCAAGGCTTGCCTATAGTTTAAGACTACATGACAGTTGCTAGATTTACAGTTCCTTACCCTCAAAGGCCTTTCAAGTTATACCATCTTGTCAACAACACTGAAGATCTTTGGGCAGAAGCTACTGCTCAAGCTAACATAGGCCCCATTCAATCCATTGATTTTAATGTTGGGAAATCCTTGCCAGCACTGTTTCAGACAACATAGCACAACATTCGTTCCTGTGAAAATAATATTCGCTATTTCTCTCCCCCGCCTCTTCCCCCCCC
>NW_009259588.1:7971467-7983580 GCF_000687185.1 Egretta garzetta
AATTTGCTTGGGAAAGCTACTGTAGTCTATTTATAAGTTAGATAAAAGTAGCTGGATATGATAAAGCCAAAGACTGAATAATGTCCTACTGATTTTATGACATGTATTTCATTATTGACACAGGTAATGGAATTTCTTAGGAAAGACAGAAAACCAGTATCTGATACCAGTAACTCCAGATGAAAACAGCTAAGTGCTAAGCAGCATTCCTCAAAATGTTCTTGGCAACATCACTTGTGTGCCATATTGCGTCAGGTGTAACACTTCTGCACTTCACTACATAAAATACTGCTGCTTTCTGCAATGTTTTAGTGATGAGTATAGGTTTTAACCATAGCTCGGTAAACATTTCAGCATGCTGCTTTAGTAGAAAAATGGTTAGCATCTTATCTGTGGATACGTCGTCATGAAATAAAATAGTCTAAAATGTCAAGTGGTAGGCATTAGACTAACACCATACGAAACTCTTAACAGTTGCCCTTGCCAAAGAGCATTTTACCTAGAACAGCAGCACACCTTCATTTTTTTGGGATGGAGGGTGGGGGTGGCCTTCCTCCCACTGGAAAGTTCTTTCAAATCCATAAGCCAAGTGTAACTTTTCCAAACAAGCAAATTTTCTTAGCTGTAAATCACTACCTACATTGCACCTTTATTTCTTTTAAAAGAGCGACATCCTATCCAGGTGCAATTTAAAAATCTCCCACAGGCCCAAGGACATGAGCAGGAAGTCAGCCTTGCAACCGATGCTATCAGGACCTCATTTCCAAAAGAAACTTGTGGGGTACCAAGAGGTGATCTTGATCAGAAATCTTTGACAAAAAAAAAAATCTGCAACAAGTATGGTAGGGCAGGACTGCTCTTCCTGATCCCAAAAAGATATTACTGGCTGAACATACACTTTTTGAACAGCTTAGTACCCAACATTTCTAAAATGAAAGAGTAGGACAATTTCTGCACTCCTCTGACAATTTCTAGTAGTTTTATCTTTACATAATAGAAGAGCAACTCAGCTGTCATTATCATTAGGATAGCTATATAACTAAGGCAAAATCCTTAATAAACAACTAACAAATCACCAAGAAAACATTTTTTTTTTTCTTTTTAGAAGTTAGACATAAAATAAGAAAGAAAAAAAAAAGCCAAAAACAAAAGACAGACTTACTGGTTATCATTGCTCCAGTTATAGAACCCAGAAATCCAATGCTGACCACAATGACAGAGATCAGCCTCCCCTGCCTATGCCTCTGCAGCATCACAAACATTAATACTCCCACAGCACCATGGACAAAGAGAGAGGAGAAGAGAGCCCAGAGGAAAACCCAGTACCACATCTCTGAAAGAAAGCAGTCAAATAAAGGGTTAATATTTCCAAGACAAGAACTTTGTAAGTAAGAAACTTTAAAACATTGCATACAATCAACAGTAATGGAAAAGCAATACTGATTTCCATCTTAAAAGGAATCAGTGTGACAATATCAGCATATGTTCAAGACATTTTCCCCCTTTTAGGAGTCGTATCATAAAGGAATAACATGATAAAAAAACTATAAAAAGGATTCTGGCACAATTCTTAATTCAGATGTATTATTACAAGTCCATCATTCTTTTAATGCTTTCTTTAAACAACGTTAATTTTAATTTCTTACTAGGTACTTTACTCCTGCAGAACATAATATTCTTTGAAATAAAGACTGAACCAGGAAAACGTCAAGAATTGTTTTGAGGGGTTTTTTTTTTGGTGTTTTTTGTTTGGTTAGGGGTTTTTTTTACAAGAAGAGACAGCATCAGGTAACATCAAATGGGAAATCGGAGATTAAAGACTTCAGTTTATCTACCCAGGAGCTGTAATACAAGTATTCCATTGAATTAGCTTCAAAGGCACAAATAAAAACACTACAGTTTTAAGAAGAAATTTTAACACATCTACCTCCTTGCTTCTAATTGCTTAGCACAGAACTTCATAGAGACAGGTAGTCACTATTATTTAAATTACTAAGGAAGGACAAGAGATCATGTACAAACATGAGTACAAACATTTCTCAGAAGAATGGCAGACACGATTATTACCTTCAAAGAAAAGAGCAGGAACCATCAATGAAGCTACATAAGAACTAAAGAACCTTTCTCACTTGGTGGTAATTTTCTAAAACATTTACTATAACTCAAAAGGGTGGGGAAATGCAACAAAGAGGGATTACTTTTTTTTTTTTTAATGTCAACTTGTCCTGGTTTTGGCTGGGATAGAGTTAATTTTCTTCACAGAAGCTAGCACAGTGCTGTGTTTTGGATTTAGTACCAGAAGAATGTTGATAACACACTGATGTTTTTAGTTGTTGCCAAGTGTGCTCAGACTACTCAAGGACTTTTTGAGCTTCTCCTGCTCGGCCAGGTGCATAACAAGCTGGGAGGGAGCACAGCCAGGACAGCTAACCCAAACTGACCAAAGAGCTATTCCATACCATACTGTCTTTATCTCAGCCCACAGCTCTAACCTTTTTTTCTCCTTCCTGATTCTCTCCCCCATCCCACTGAGGGAGGAGGGAGTGAGCGAGCGGCTGCGTGGTGCTGAGTTGCCAGCCGGGTTAAACCATGACACAACTACAGTAGGTACATATCATCACAGAATTCAATGAATGGGGCACATTTTCCTGATTGACATAATCACATGAAACTGTCATTAATTCAGAGTTTTTGCTGCAGTTTCCCCTCAAAAAAAAAAAAAATACAACTGCCTTACAACAGCATGATACTTACTGTTTATGAGGTGAGCCTGTATTACTGCAGCTTGACACACATCAGTCATTTGAGCAGAAATATGAGCCAATTAGCCAACTTAAATACTTAGAAGCTCAAACAAAACATGTTGTAAAAGGATGCTGGGAAAGAATGGTTGCTACACAATAACCACAGTCTTTTGAGTCCAATATCAATATTTTTTTGCATATCCATAGCACATATACAGAATTTAAGCTTTTTCATTTAGCAGTGCTTTGAGAGTAGACTCAACCCTTCCCCTTTCACACGGCATAAACAGCAAAACTATGTCATAGGACTTACAGCACTTTTAAATTATGGTAACAAAACCAGATTCCTAACAGCTC
Source organism: Egretta garzetta (assembly GCF_000687185.1). Lineage (NCBI taxonomy): Eukaryota > Metazoa > Chordata > Aves > Pelecaniformes > Ardeidae > Egretta > Egretta garzetta. The sequence continues at coordinate 7,974,569 of NW_009259588.1, forward strand.
AAAACACTATTCTATCAAAATTAGAACAGCTAAGCTCCTGCCCCATGGGGGATCATTTCTTTGAGCACCAAGTAGACTGTTAGTGGATACCTAATAAATTTTAGGGGTATGGACTGAACAGACTATAGTTCAGCAATAGACTGAACAGGTCCTCAAGTCTAAACTGCTTTGGCAACACTGGCAGTGACAAGACACAAGATCTATTTTGCACTTTACCATATGAATAACCACAATGAACAAAAATCAGAGAAAAGAAACCTAATATGGGAATTAAGAATGGATCCAGTAGACAAGAACAAGCATTTCCTTGCTTACAGACACTGATCTCTGAAGACCTTCAACCCTAGAAGATATTATGTGCATATCTTAGATCTTCCATTTTAGTTCTCCACAGTAATGTGGTTGAGCCCATCTCCCAGATCATTAAGAGAAGCTCAAAACTAAACTGCTGGCAGGTGAATGTGATGCTGAATGCACCATTTCAAAAGATAACTTGTTCTTACACAGAAGAGGATGTTTTGCCTTGTTTGCCAGTAAATACTGTAGCAGAGATGCTACTTATTTTCTGGACACAGCACCCTTTCCTGCAATTAAGTCTGTCACACAATTTTCATACCATTCAGATTATACCAATATGCAAAATACGCAGTAGAAGAAAGGCCTGGATCATCAGGACAGAGTGCTGACAATGTTCTTGACCAAGATGGATGCAAGAGATGAAACATCAACTATCAAGAAAAAGCGAGGGTCTCTTTACCAGAGTAAAGATAACCCGATACCCCAGTGATGGACTCTTGAGAACACATATTTCAAATCTGCAGCTGAAGAAAACACTTTGCTCTTATGTAAGGTTACATGACAACTGCAGGCTTCCAAGATTGCCAAACACTCCATAACTATGCCAATGGTGTACTGATTAATAGTATCCCATCAGTTCTTCCATAGTCTAAAACAAACTTCTGGATGGCGTGCTGTTGTGGATACTGAATTCAGGCAGGTATCAACGGATTTCATAAAACTGCACGAGAATGAGACAAACTTGTCCCCATTTAAAATGAAGCCCAAGAACAGAAGACTCAATTATTTCAGGCAAGAGGGGACCTGCGATTACTGCAGCCTATTCAGAAGCCAGTTACTCTGAAGCGAACAGCCAATATGTAGATATGCTATGGGGAAGTGAAGCAAAGCTCTTGGTATAGTCTCTCTGCAAATGTATCTGAGGGACAGTCCCAGGACACCGAAAGCTGCACTTTCAGTCATTCTCTCCTAAAATGCCACTGCAGCTGAAAAGCTTGAAACTGGACCAAGAAAGTCTGTTGGAATCCGACTATATTAGACACTGTCATTCCCTGTAATTTCCAGGGTTTACTAGGCACTGCATCACCTTTTAGGAAATCAGTGTTTGTGGTCATTGTCAACCCTCACCAGGTAGAAAAGGCAACTGATTTCCAGTCTTAGGAAGACTTACTAAGATGACTGTATTTTTAGAAGAAAAGGAAAAATTATGGGAAGGCTAACTACTCCCCTGTAACTAAGAAACCAAAAATATTTACAAACTCTTACACAAGAAAATAGCTGCATAGTGAGCAACTATCTTAGGTCTTATTTACACTCCAAATAAGACTCAAGGAAAATTAGCATCACCCCTCACTTTATATTTAGGGCAGGAGACACTGAAAATAGAACCAGCCCCAAATGTCCCCTTGGATAAAGGAATAAAAACTTGAGTTCTTCTATACACACTTTCTTCTCCTACTCTTTAAAAGCAACATACATGTTGAATGTATTCAAAAGGAAATTAGAGAACATCCAGAAATATTCCTTGTTCCACACAAATGCAGCTGCAGCGTTTAAAGAAATGAGTTACAAACCATCCCTTCACAGAGGCCTAGGTTTCCAAGTCAACAGCATTGTAAGGTCAGTAACACAAGAAATACAGGTAGTGTTACCTACAATAATCCAGTACCTTCTTATTATAAATTATTCAAAAATAGCTTATAATTTTACCAAACTGACTGTAGATGCTAAAAATTGTAGGTGTTCACTTCAGAACAGTTGGAGAGCAGGGAAGAAATACCTTCACGTCCAGCTGAAGATAAGAGGGAGGAAGGACCAAAAATGCATTTATTTGGGAAGGAGACAGAAGGGCGAAGCAACGGGTGTGTACAGAAGGGTTAGGGACATAGGCCTGTCACACTTGGATTTGCAGAGGACAGGCAGCTGGGTGAGGGACCCAGTGAGCAATTGAGGACTGGTTAACTGTCTCTATCCTGTAAGCAGGCAAATTAGAGATCATCTTCTATTTGGAGCTCCTTTTAATTTGGGTAACTCCAAGTACATATGCTCTAGATTATCCACTCTCCACCAATTTACATATCTAAATTTGTTAAATTAAAGCAGCTGAAAAGTTTTTATTTACCAAGTTACTAGACAGTTATGAGCAGAGAGACTAGAGGATTTTTGTTTTGTCCTCGCCCTCACCTCACACACATTCTTGCTAATGACTCTCACCTGCTGCAACAAGAACTAGATTTTAAAAGGGAAGGAAGAGAAAAAGCCTCCCTGAAGAGGAAACAAAGTACAGTTCTGCCACTTTGTCTTGCGGTTGGAACTATTCTAGTATCTCCCCTCAGTACCAAGATACTTCTAATTTCCTAGAAATTCGTTATTTGGGATTTTTTTGTTTGGTTGGTTTTGTCTTTTTTATTTTTTTTTTTTTTTTTTTTTTTTTTTTTAAGATTCATATTAAAAAGGAATAGGCGGTGATTTATATTGTTGCATCCTGATACAAAATAAAGAAAAAGGAATAATCACACTACTCAACAAATATTCTGGCTAATAGCTTACCCAATAGTCAGATGACAGTAGCATTTTAAAATCTGACATTAAAGAAATTGAGAATTTGATCACGCAAAGTTTTTTGATCATTGATATAGATCATATCTGTCTTGCAAATTTGGCTTTTCTAGTGAGGGACTCAATGAAACACAGCAACTTATTTCCCATAAAACTTAAACATACAACATGCGTGCCATTTATAATAATAATTTATGAACCTTTCATCACAGTCATCTTTGTCTTGTTAACGTAGCTGTTAAAAAACCTGAAAGATCTGTAATTCAGAGAATGGTATCAATTGACTATTTCACATAAGTGTTTCCTGTTCTTCAGCTACAGACTACACATTTATGCAAGAGACTGCATATTTATTAACAATTCTTTCAAATATAAAAATTTCTTTAGATTCCCAAGTAGGCATCATGCATTTTCTTAAATCACTGCCTCACTTCATTAAAACACCACCTCAGTCCTAGAAGCTGAAACAGGCCAAATCTCTTTTGAGCACCTTCCATAGAAAAGGTAGGAAGAGCCATCCTTTCTTATCCTCCTTTATTTATTCTTTTTATGCCTGGTAGTTCAACACGTTCACTTATTTACTTCTGCTTGTTAATTAGGCCAGTGAAGAAGACAACCGAGTAAGCTGTTTAACATGGATGGACAGGGTAAGGAAGACAGGACAACCTTTTAAGCAAACTGGAGGAGGCTTCAAGCTCCATAAGCCCAGAGGACAACTTAGTCATTCTTATCCCGACAGGTTGAAGGCAAAGAACTCAATGCACAGAAATTTCTGAGTGGAAGAGTTCAAGTTTCACTAAAATTCAGTATCATCTAATTCCAGAATCACAATGAGACATGACCCTCAGAAAAAAGTGTGCTAGAGTAACAATGAAAGAAGCAATGAATGAGTTGATGGTAACACAGAGATGCCATTAGAAAATAAGAGACAGAGAATGTGGACCTCTGGACACAAACTGTCAAATTTTGCTTGTTCAAAAATCACTGACTAGTTGAAAGACCTGCAATACCTATAAGGAGGAAGTGAGACTGAAGTGTCTTAAGAACATGCTGCTACAAAAATTATTTATGTCCTACATACTGATTCATGCTTTATGAGGTATAAACTTACCTACACGATCATTGTTGCTACCTCAATAAAAAAGCGTGCTGTCAAAAAGCCTCAGCATGTGTGTAGCTATACTAATTAGCTGCTCTTTTGATGATGAGCTGCACAAATGGAATACTTTGCTGGTATGGTAACAATGATTTAGTTTCATGGGACAGAGCGCTCCAGATACTAACCTAGCCTCAGTTTATTTAATCATGTCCTCACAGAGCTACCCTAAAGAGCCATGAATAAAATAGAACTTTAGAAAAACCTCCCAGCTTTCTTTCCTTGACCCTATGAGAGTTTCAGAGTTTACTTTCAGTGTATCCAAATTACTTTAAGTAGCCAAAACACAACTTCTTTGTCTCAAAACTCCTCAGACGCCAAAGGAATGCCCTGACAGGGAACTAGAAAAGATTCAGTACTTACTGGTTTACAAGCACAGTGACATCCAATCTATTGCACAGAAGCCACAGCTTTTCTAATAAGGACAACTGAGATCCATTTTCCAGTTTTATTTAAAATTCTTAGCTTTAAATCACCATCTTAAATCTTGTTTTCAGTTTAGGTTCCTTTCCACTGTTTTTACTTGGGCGGGGACTATTTTTCTACCTGAAGAGCTGCAAAGCTCAAATAACTTGTAATTCATGTCCTATCTCTCCAGTTTTAGAGTACTACTTTGTTATTTTAAGTATTTACACATGCCATAGATACATATCATACATAGGCTATTCTTATGTACTATATATACACTTTCTACATATAATATTGGTGTAGGCATACACAACCTTTAAGATTAGACTTGAGATTAGAAAAAGTTTTTAAAGAACACTACAGTTCAGAGTATCATTCATATAACTTCCAACTTACCAAAACTTGACGTTTCACTCCATTAACAACTTTATCTCAGGCAAATAAAAAAAAATGCAAAGTCAACACATGAAGTATACAAATGCTAACATTTTCAAATATTATTTATACATATGGACATGCTGTCCTACTGCCACTCAGCTTCAGCAAATATGGAGTACTTAGTCTTTCATCTTCAGCAGTCTTTCTCCACTAGTCCTTAGCTTGTTTTGCCAGATGAACAATGATTGCCTATAACACTTCATAAATCAAGACTGATGACTCCAAAAGGAAGTATCTCTCTTGAGATTCTAATCTATGTACCAGCCTACTACTATCAGCTACCGAGTTAAGTCAAGCAATAAGTATCTGTGCTGCGAATACAAAGATACAAATTTAAGTCAACAAGGCAGCACATGTTGAAACTGTATAAATGTTGTATTCCTGTAGATTTATAAACTCAAAGCACTCAGATTAAGAAATGCCAGTATATTATACCTGCAAACATAACTCAGCTCTTTACATGTTACAGTATTTTCTTCATCACTGGGTTCTTTCCTTAATTATTGTGTTAACTGGTATTCTTGAAGTTATCAGGACTGTACAGTCAAATTGTTGTTTGTAGATGCTAATATTTCTGCTGCATTAAGCGAAGAGAAGCACTTGCTGAAAGCATTTAAAGCATAAATTACAGACTAGCCCTCTCAAGTTACAGGATAGGACACAAAGACGTAATACAGACAATCAAGGATTTAGGATTACAATGAATCTTCGGAAAATATATAACAGACAAGGAGCATCTTCTATGCAACACCTGTAATTCACTTTCAACAAATTCAGGAGTTATTAGTGTCCAGCACTTCAAAACTACAGATTTCTATTTCAAAGCGTATGAAACCAGTGTGGAGTCTTGAGCTCATCAATTAGGACACTGGGGCTGTGAGGAAGAGAAGGCTGAGGAAGGAATGACTGACTTTAGAAGTCGTACAGTACAAGACAAGTTTGTGGGTTTGGGGTTGGGTTTTTTTTGTAAACTCCTCTTCATACAGTGGCACAGAGAGGACTACATTCTCCCCTACCTGCTCGGTGACTAATATAAAACCCATTCAGAACAGAAGCTTACACCTTTGGAACATGCCATAACTTGGATCAGAAGCTTATACCTTTGGAACAGGCAATAACTAGACATAAAAAAAACCATTTACATTTGTTACAGGAAGAGTAGAAATATCACCAAGTTCTTTATTGTGGAGAGAGCCTTTAAATAGAAATATTTATTTTCACGGGCACTCAGTGATTTTTTTTTCAGTTCAGATACAGCTATTACCTGACTTGTTCTAGTAAACCCTGATCTACCACTAACTCTAAAACACAACTGGTCCATATAAGGGGGCTGTTCTTGGGATTTGCTGGAGGAGGTAAAACAGGATGAAGTAAAAGCCTCCTCTGCCATGGCTACTAGACCCTTACACCTCCACCATTTACAGTAACAGTCCTCTTCCTCCCAAGTGAAGGCAGGAAGATATGAAGCAAAATACTTCACATTGGACGAGCCAAGGTTCAGCTACAAACAGTGCTTGCAGCTTTGGCTATCACAGGGTGATATGGATGTGGCAGGAATGAAATTGTCTGTGGTCTCCTGTATATTTTGGGCCATATATGAAAGATGTGATTTTTATTTTTTTTTAATATTGAACTCAAATCAGATATATGGTATAAAAATAATGGTTCAGCTTCTCATAAGGGGAAAAAAAGCCCAACAAAATTAAACCATTAAGGTTTGAAGCACTTCCAGGTTTAGGCTGGAGTTCATATCAGGTCCCTGTTGAAAGTTTTGGAAAATTAATGTATTTTTTAAGAAGGATATGAGTTTGCTGATAAAACTTTACAACTTTGTGCAAATATAATCAACATTGTTTATCTAAAGAAGATAAGTTTTACTTGTGCAACTTAAAAGCCAAGTCAAGACCACAACTTTTAAGTCCAAAAAATAGACACAAAGCAGAAGCAGTCTTAAAGAATATTCATGGAATACTGTATGTTTATGAATCTCTTTTCCCAATACCCTGAAGAATTTTCTCCTTATACCTGACAGAGACACAGAAGGGAATGAATTAAGTGGTCAAACAAGATAAACTCACTCACACACCTATTTTCTTAGCATGGAAAAAACAGATCTTCTGGTTTTGAACAAAGTTTACTTCTACATTAGGTAAGTATTTTAGGAAGGGTTTATGTAAGTTTAGTAACAGCTATTTGTTAATATCAATTACTATATTAAAAACAATCTCCTGAGACATAACCAGTAAAAGTGTATCTTACACAAAAGATTTTTAAATCCAGTAAAAGTTATTAACCATCAACAGTCCATAAGAACATTCAGCACAACAGGTTACAGCTATAAGGACAACCTGCATTTAAGCACCAATTCAGAAACGTAGTACAACTACAACAGACACTGACATTCTCCAACAATACTATAACAGAAAAGTATTCTGCATGTTCTTTAAATTAAAAAGAAAACCCATTCCACTTTAAAAATACCTTATGCAACCCCTCATTATATTGCAAAAGCACTGGGGAAAAAAAGCTGGTTTGCTTACTTAACACTCAGCACTGAATTTCATAAAAATGTCTATGTTGCATAATGCTCTAATAAGAAAAACTTCTTAGAGGATGTCCAGCACAAAAAAGAGTTAAATCCTTTGTTAACTTTTTCCTTTAGGGTACAAATTGTATTTTTATAATAAGTATGCAAAAATAGCTATTCAGAAAATGAGCTGTATTAGTGTGTCACCACACTAATACCTGGAAAATATAATCATCAGAAACACATCTTTAAAAGTTCATAGATTAAAAAAAAAAAAAAAATCAGTATAACCTTTTTGTTACATTAAAAAGTATCCTGGAAGTTAAAAGACCAAGAAAGATAATAAAGCCCAAGACAATCACTTTCCATTTACTACAGCTTCAACTTAAACTACAGCTCTATTTTCATCATACTTCTTCCACCTTGAACAGATTTAAAAAAAAAATATAAAAAAAAAAATCTATCAGTCATTAACATGGGGGGAAAGATGGCATAAGACTCTTTCATAAATATTAGAATATTTTCATAAATATTAGAAACGTATCCTCTTTACTTGACATTTCCCACTAGTCTGTCACCACCTAATATACCCCTATACAAAGTAGAAAGAATTTACTCAGTAACATCTCTGCTATTGACACCAAATCCCTCCTTATTCAGAGCTGGAAGCTTATACTTTACTTTACACGTGGACAGAATAGGAAATCAGAAGATACACCTCTCCACTGTATATGCCTTGGGTCTCACAGTAGTCCACACCCATTTTTCAGCATGAGACTGAGCAGAAAGAAGCCAGTTCCTGCTAAAGCTAGCTAAAGCTCCCTTCTCCTAATGGAGAAGGAAGACCTGATTCTACTTGGGTTTATGGAACTTTTTCAGAACAGCTCAGTCCTTAAGAATCTCTGATGCTTAAGATTATGTCTCTTTGTCAGCAAACACCTGCCACCCCGTTAACTCCCATAGCTCTCATTGTCCAGGGGCATACTGGGGGCATGTGGGTGGAGAAGAAAGTCGCTGCTTCTCACATTCATTTCTCTAGGGGTTTTTTTTATAGCTTTCTGACAAATGCCAATGAGCATATACCCACAAAAGAAAAAAAAAAAAAAAAAAAAAAAAGACACTCCCCCAAACGTACTCCAGCCTTACATACATATTTATACATTCACACACGCTGCCTACAACCCTTTACTCACACACGGGTAGCCATCAATTTGCTCCTACCTGCATACCCTATACCATTAGCCTTTTATTATATACATACATACAAAAGTGAGCGAACACATTCACATCATCAGCTCCTTTGGTCATGCAGCCGTACCAGATCTCAGGCGCGCACACACCAGTCCTCCCAACACCTCACACACAGATCCCCCTCGTTTCCCGGGACATACCAACACCACACCCAAACCCTTCAACACACACACCACATGCGTGCTCACAGAACAGACAGGTATCCACACACGCACGCATACAGACTGAGGAGCACAAACACCAGCCCTCCCTACGTGTAGCAGGCCGGGAGGCCCCCCCCAGCCCTCCACCCACGCCCTCCATTGTGTACCACGGGGCTCGCTCTCCGGTCACGGAGCGGCTTTCCCCCGCCCCCCCAGACGCCGCGCCATCCCCC
>NW_009259588.1:7984762-7985524 GCF_000687185.1 Egretta garzetta
GGTGGGGCGTGAGGAGGCGCCGGGCTGAGGAGACAGCACCGAGCGATGAGCGCCGGGGGGACGGGACGGGACGGGGCAGGGCAGGCAAGTTAGGCACGCAAGGTGAATTCTGCTTGGGCGGGCCAGAGCTGCCCGAGCTCAGGCGGCAGTAGGGTGTGCGGCCGGGAGTGCTCATCCTGAGGCCGCATCCAGGCGCTGCTGCCTAACGTTCCTGCCCGCTCCTTCGAACCCAAGAGCTCTAATGCTGTTGCGGATTGAAGCCCGCAAAAGTTGAGAGAGCATGGGAAAGCTCGAGCAAATCTTAATTCTGTAACCCTATGTCAGTCCCTAGTTCCTTTCCTTTATGTATCTGTAACTGCGGTGGGCTGACCCTGGCTGGATGCCAGGTGCCCACCAGAGCCGCTCTATCGCTCCCCGCCTCAGCTGGACAGGGGAGAAAGAATATAACAAAAGGCTCGTGGGTCGAGATAAGGACAGGGAGAGATCGTTCACCCGTTACCATCATGGCCAAAACAGACTTGACTTGGGGAAATTAGCTTAATTTATCACCAATCAAATCAGTGTAGGATAATAAGAAATAAAAAACAAGTCTTAAAAACACCTTTCGCCCCGCTCCTTCCCTTCTTCCAGGACTCGACTTCACCCCTGATTTTCTCTACCTCCTCTCCCCAAGCAGTGCAGGGGGACGGGCAATGGGAGTTGGGGTCAGCCATCACACGCTGTCCCTGCCGCTCCGTCCTCCTCAGGGGAGGATTCCTCCCC
>NW_009259588.1:7985666-7986105 GCF_000687185.1 Egretta garzetta
GGCGTGGGGTCCTCCCCGGGCTGCAGGTGGGGATCTGCTCCCCCGTGGGCCTCCCTGGGCTGCAGGGGCACAGCCTGCCCCACCGTGGGCTGCACCCGGGGCTGCGGGGGAATCTCTGCTCCGGCGCCTGGAGCCCCTCCTGCCCCTCCTGCCGCACTGGCCTGGGGGGCTGCAGGGCTGTGCCTCTCACATCCTCTCACTCCTCTCTCCTGCTGCAGTTGTGCACTTTTTTTCTTTTCCCCCTTCTTAACTATGTTATCCCAGAGGTGCTACCACTGTCACTGATGCGCTCGGCCTTGGCCAGTGGCGGGTCTGTCTTGGAGCCGGCTGTTGTTGGCTCTGTTGCACACGGGGGAAGCTTCTGGCAGAAGCCACCCCTGTAGCCCCCCTGCTACCAAAACCTTGCCAAGCAAACCCAATACAATAATAAGAAAAAAAT
>NW_009259588.1:7986146-7996581 GCF_000687185.1 Egretta garzetta
TACTGAATTAGAAGCCAGAAATTTCCCTGCCCATTCTTAAATATGTGGCCCTAGGCCGTATTTAGTGCACACATTTCCTCACTGGCCTTTCTTCAACAGTGCTTGCTATAGCACTTCATAAACATCATTTTATGTCAGCATCCTTTGATGTAAGGGGTTGGAGAGGTAAAGTAATTTGCAACATAATTTGCAATTTATGGATGAAGAGCCACGACAGACAAATCAATTAATATCCTGCTTGATGCCAATGACCTGTTTTTTCCAGATAGACTATTGCAGGATGTTTGGTTCGGCAGACCGCTCCCAAAGCCTTTTGTTTGCAGCTGGCAACGCTTGGCATTTCTGCAAATAGGTATCAAGCCAGGCAATGAGAAACTCGCAGTGAACGGCTCCCTGGAGGGCTCTGGGTTTGGCTGATCAAGCACGGGATCACTGCGATGGAGAAAGAGCCCAGCTGCTGGGCCAGGTTGCCGCTTCCATGGCTAGGGTAAGGTCCTACCCCCCCCCTCCGTCCCTCTCACTGCAGTCCCACCACCACAGCAACTCCAGGCCTCAGAGAAAATGGTCCCCTTCATTACACAGTAGTGATTCATTTTTAGAGCAGACTTACTCCATACTTTGAGTAGGGCTCAGTGAGAAAAACAGCGTATCGTTTATGTTTGAATGCAAAACGTACAGTGAAGTGTTTAGAAACAGTTATTCTGCTTTATTCTTTTTAACTTCTGCATGCTGAACATTGAGAAAGCAAGTATTTTCCAATGCACTTAAAAAAACCCAACCCTGAATCTGTGTTGTAGACCAATGCCCCAGGAAAAAGCATGCTCCACAGGACACTGCGGTGTAATCAGAGCAACCCCAGTTAAAAAGAATCCTCTCTAGATCCTGGGAGAACAAACCAGGATCCCTCCCCAGAGCAATCCCCCAAAAATGCAGGCCAACTTCTGCTGAAACTCTGCCTAAGACGCTAAAAATGGTTGTCAAACTTCAGGCATGCAACATCTTAATTAATTGAACATTTTCTGATCAAACACCACTGATGCACTTGGAGAAGCTCTGCTGACAGCGCAGAAGCGATAAAGGAGCAGAGAGACTCATCTTTCAAGGGGCTGTAATTCGTCTCATTTATTCAACTTAGCCCATCATGCAGCAGGTGAGCTGGATACAAATTTGAAATGCCCTTTTTGTCATGTGAAAACAAGGCTAAATGGATCATCAAGGAAAATATTTTTAAAGAATTGACCTTAAAGCAAAAAAAGGTGGTAACAGCAGCAATGACATTTCCCAGTAGCACAGCACTAGGAGGATCATGCTGGAGGAACAGAATGCCTTGAATGACCAGCAGAAACAACCAAAATTCACTCCTCCGAACTGTAACTTCAGAGGAGCAAGGGACTTGTGGCCAGCATTTTGTCCTCAGCAAGACCTCTCGCCTGGGAGGTGTTGCCACAGAAGGCCTGAGAGTATTAGCTTGCTGTGGGGATTATTATGAGCAACATACAGAGCAACAGCGATGACATCAAGGGCTCCCCAGAAGGGCTGAGGCACCTCAGATTAGGTTGCTGCTGAAGCTGTGACCCTGGGGGAGAAAAAGCCAGGGATGCTTGGGCAAGGCAAGCAATGGCGGCTATGGCTGGGAAGACCTCAAGGAGGAGAAATCACAAGGAGCAGCGCTGCCCTGGTAGACAATGCAAATGAAAAAGAAAAAAAAAAAAAAAAAGAACATGATCTTAGTATTTAAATCAGATAAGGTAGTTCCTTAAAGTATTAAAGGTTACAAAAAGAGAAGTAGCCCTTTTTTAAGGGAAGGTGGCTGCCTGAGAGAGGGTGCAGAGGGCTTGCTGGTAGTGTGGCGGAAGGAGGGCTGCCAGGCTGGGGGGTGCAACCAGCACCGATAAACACTCCGCAGAAGTAGGAATTAGTAGGAGTAAGAATTAGGAGAAGGTTTGTAACTGGAGGAAAAACAGGGGGTGAGGGGGAGCAACCCCACAAATAAACCACCACCCTTTGCATACAGATAAACCTGACATTTCCACTTCAGTGAGGTATTTCAGGGGCCAGAGCGCAGGACACAGAAAGCCCACAACAGTCGGGGTCTCCCCCCCGAGGGAGGGGGGGGCCACCCCTCAGCATGCACGCCCCGTGCCCTCTGGTCCCCTCAAATAAAACATTTCCACTCGAGTTTTTCTAACTAGCACTTGCCATGCAGATTGCCTGTCTCTGCAGTTAAAGATCTGTTGGAGATCTGGTTTTACTGAATGCATAACCCCAGAACCGTTCAGATATCCAGACATTTTTTCCTCCACACTTCAGAGAGGATTTTTAGCCTATGATTCAAGTCGCTGACAAGACATTACCAAGTGCAGGTGGTAAATGAATACCTCAGATGTTAGCAATAAACATTTGCCTACTTGCCCCCTTCTAGACCACCATTTTACGCACAGCAGTTACTACTCAATCAGAAGAATTGGCAGCCACAGCTAGTTGTGGTTCGAGAACAGGGTCATTCAGAGATCCTTGGCCTCGTAATCCCAGCTCCTAAAAGGAGCTGAAATGCGATCGCAGCCCCTAGCCTTGATGATGGATGAAGACGCCTTGAGAGCGATGTAGGAAAGGAAGGAAGTAAAGTGATATCATGGGCTAAATATCGCAACTCTCCCCAGCATGAAAGCAGCCTCACAGGTTGATCTAAGCCACCAAAAAAAAAATCACACGGAGCCAGCTTCCAAGGCTGCAGAGGGAGGCAGAGGTGCACAGCAGGCTTCTCCCACGCACCGGCAGATGGAGCGCCGTGGTACCAAGGATCTCCTCCGCACAGCCAGCTACACCCTGGAAACAGGACTCCTGCAGCGACGGGTAGCATTTCCCGCATGCTGCCATGGCTTTATTTGCAATGTGGTTTCAACACAGTACCTGTGGATGCTTAGAATCCGCAGTTAGAATCTCTCTTTTTTTTTTTTTTTTTCTTTTTTAATTAAAGCTTCGAAAGAAAAAGTCTGCTTAGTCGTGTCAGAATATCCCTCAGTAAGTGGCACTGACTTTTAGCCAAGAGCTTGTATGTATCACAAAGCCTTGAAGATTGGACTCATGATGAAATGTGTACAAAAGTCCCACTGAATACTCTGAAAAGACTTGTGAAGTGCTGTTGTAAATAAACTCTTGCCTAAACTGGGATCTAAATTTGGATTTTAGCATTTAAGTCTGCATTGCTTAAGAGACCAACCCATGTATTTGTTTTAAACAAGATCACCACTCAGGAAAATAAGGCTTTCTCCTACCCTCCTTGCACACATGCACGTGAGTGCGCACTCATACGCACACAGCAGTTTTAAGTCAGGACTACTGTTAATATCAACTGTGCTGCTGTTTACAGAAGGATTTTTTTTACTCTGAGTGAACAGATCTCAAAGAATCTTTTCTTATGATTAAGAAAATTATTGGGGTTCACATCAAGTCTAAATTAGCATTTGTGTTTCCCCTTTTAAGCTGGTTGAAAGCAGGCCATTACCTATGAAAGCTGTCATTAAAAAACATTTGGAGTAGGCTAGCAGAAACAACCATCTTTCAAACTATGGATGAAACTAATTCCACTGTTCCCTCAGGAGTTAAGAATAAAGTAAAAGTGGGGAACAACCCTTGCTCCTTTGTTCTTGTCAGTGCCACATTCAAAAAGGTTGTTTGGCCAAAATGCAAAAAGCTTACTTGCTGCAAGACATACTTCTTTTAGAATAGTCCTCCCTCCCCACTCCCTCTCCCCCCCAGGTATTTTTAAATTAATGTACCAGATTCTCAAGATCCTTGTCAACAACTTCATGCATGATGGCCACATCAGGTTTCTCGTATGCTTAGGTGTCCTGGTTTTGGCTGGGATAGTGTTAATTTTCTTCCTAGCAGCTGGCATAGGGCTGTGTTTTCGATGTAGGATGAGAAGAATGTTGATAACTCACTGATGGTTTCGTTGTTGCTGAGCAGTACTTATACCAGTCAAGGACTTTTTCAGCTCCCCATGCTATGCCAGGTGCACAAGAAGCTGGGAGGGGGCACAGCCAGGACAGCTGACCCCCACTGGCCAAGGGCTATTCCATACCATACGACTTCATGCTCTGGATATAAGCTGGGGGCAGTTGGCCAGGGAGCAGCGACTGTGGCTCAGAGAAGGGCTGGGTGTCAGTCAGCGGGTAGCGAGCAGTTGCATCACTTGTTTTTCCTGGGTTTTGTTTCTTTCTCTCTCCCTCCCTCGTCACCTTCCTTTTCATTACAATTTATTACTATTATTATATTTTATGTAAATTATTAAATTCTTATCTCAATCCATGAGTTTTCTTACTTTTGCTCATCCAATTGTCTGCCCCATCGTGCTGGGGGGAAGGAGGGTGAGCGAGCGGCTGCGTGGTGCTTGGTTGCGGGCTGGGGCTAAACCACAACATTAGATCATTACCTAGCAAGGACATTGTCAAGTTATTAGTTTTGTAATATCCTATTTTTAAATTCTTTGTTTTGAAGTCACTGGAAGTTTATTAGAGAAATCTGTTCCTTTGTTGAACTGATTTTTATTTAACCCTCACATAAGCATGTTATTGTCCAGACAGTATATAGGCTTTTATGCATAGCTCGTATACACAGTCCTAAGCACTGGGATATCTGATTTGCAATACGTGTTTGCATTTCGTTTATGATTCAGGATTCAGGAAAAATCAGCTTTGAAATATCTAAATTTTCTTGAAATACCTGTAACTTCAACCTGCACAGTTAAAACAATACCTTTATGTATGTATTTATGATCTGTAGCACCCTTACACTGAGCTCCATCTCTTCTCTTGTTTGCCCCTCAATCAATGCACTCTGGAGCAGGCAGGAGGTGACACATCAGCATCACAAAGCAGGACATTTCCTCAAAACTCCTAGTTTTCCCCCCAAGGCAGCTGTGCTACGCACATATCACTTCTGCGCTTTGCAATACCACAGTTGGTTCCTAAGCAGGTTCTTCCCCCACTGACCCAACATCCATTGAAGTAACCTGGAAATATCTCATTGATGTCAATGGACCTCACATTCAGTTCTGAATGGTGGAATTGTCTGATTTTATTGCATCTTCTTTTCACCTGACAACTATAATTATGTTTAGTAGAACTGTCACAGGTGTTTCTAGAGATTCAGTTGCCTCAGGGAACAAACAAAGTTCCTTTCTGTCAGTAAGAGCCACCGCTATGTATTTTTGTTCCTCTATAGTATTGACCAGTTTTATCTGATCTTACACAGTTCTTGTTTACCCCAACATGTTTGCAGTGCTGATTAACATAACCTAATTGCCTATGTTATCGATACAGTCTACCTTAGATAATATCTCTGATGGCATCTCCTTCCCCTTTTCTAATAAGGTATGACAGCATTGCCATATTTTTTTTTTTAATCTCCCCTGGTTCCTCCAGCCCTACCACAATCCCATAAAGTTAAAAATATGACTCCTGTCTTAATTTAAATTTACTGTTTAATTTGAAATTTTTGGCACCACCACAAGACTATGTGAGTTCAGATCGTTGTGAGGTTCCCATTTGAATTCCTGGCATTTTCAAGCTGTTTTAACATGTCTTCGAATTCCTGTCACCCCCTTTTAGGTTTTCCTCTCCTAGTTCATAGTTCAAGCCACTCATATAAGTATGCCACACAACTATGCTTTCCAAAAGTATCCACCTTTGCATTGCTGAGCAAAATGACTCAGGGTAGACAAAAAGGAAAAAAAGAAATAAATCAGCTCGTGCCTGCAGCAAGGGGATCCCACCGTTCTGAGGAAAAGAAACCCAAAGTCATATGGAACTGCGGGTAGCTGTAACTGTTAAAGCAGTAAATATCTTGCAGTTCTTTTGGATCAGGCCTTGATACTTCAGAAAATTCTGCCTGTATGATTGAATCACACCCCAAAGTGTTTCTTCCGAGGGCTTATTTCTACTGTCTTCAATACTACTACTACCTGACTTTTTGATAATACTACTTTGAGAGAGAGAAAAAAAAAACCCCAGCAGTGTAACTGAGGGGCACAACCAAGAATCAGGAGACACGCCATCTCTTTCAAAACTAACCTCATGTTGGCAGGTAAGTCACACGGCCAGATTCCCATTAGACAGTGTCATGCTCCGTGAATAGCCCTCTTGTCTTCAGTGGGTCCCAGGACTTGGATAGTACTCAAAATACAAAGAGGTCTCCAAATTCTATTTGTAACCTCTTTGGCTTTTGGTTTTTCCAATTGCGAAAGAGCGATAACCTTACTTGCGAGGTTTAATTCACTGGCAGTTTAAAATATACTGAAAGATTCAGATAGACAGCAATGAGAAGTATAAAGTATTGCCAAAGATAAATACTTTCAAGGCAGCTTTGTTATTGTTCTGGCCACCTGCCCACAGTGCCTTGCATGCAATTTAATACCACCGGTAGGAGAAACATTTGATTTACTAGATTTGTAAGCTCTAGCTGATTAAAAAACCTAAGTGGGGGGGAAAAAACAAGTAAAGTACTTGATCAAGCCAGTATTTAAGATCCTCTCCAGGGGCTGTCATGATACTCAGTGGTCTTAAGAACAGGGAAAAAGAGGTGAGGGTGGGCAGCGTGCTTTCCCACTCAAAGGATGGCCTTAGATGTCTGAGCTCAGCCTCCCTCTGCCATCTGCTGTAAGACATCTCCCCCTCCTTTGGTGAGGGGGAAAATTTTGCCATTTGACAGTGCAGAGCACCTAGCTGATAGACTTCCATTGAGAAGGCAAGACGGTGCAACACCCTCTCGCCACCCTGGGGCTGGGAGCAGCGTGGCCACATTTGCACGGGGCTGTGCCTGAGGGAAGGAGCTCTGCCTTCTGCATTTCATTTGCCTGCACTCCCAGTTCAAGGATTAGTGCAGACTGAACTGCATGAAAGTAATCTGCAGCTGCTTGCATGTAAATGCCTTAGATCAGGGGGATTTTGCAGGCAAACATACTCATTCACGGCCAGGCTCTCCATCCAAAGCCCTAATTAGAGGTGCAGCTTCACAATCGGTTTAAGTACGCCTAAGGCTGTGCTGACACTGAAGATGACAGTCGTATGCTCTTCCTTCAGCCCCTCCCCCCCCCCCCCCCCTCCAAGCCAGCACTAGCAAAGCTGTGCACTAAAACCAGGGTAGAAAGCTGAGCGGTCTGAAAAGTAATTTATCTGTAGGAGAGGGAAGGAAGAAGTTGCTAAGGTGGAAGCATTCCTTTAAGACATTTGTAGACAGATCAGTACACAAATATGTCCTAAGTCTTTGCTTTGTGTGGCAATAGTGGAAGAAGAAGGTGGTAACACAAACTTGCCCCTGCTAGGAAAGGCAGGGTCTGACCCAAAGCGGCCAAGGAATGCAATGGCAATACTCCCAGCTCACACGATGTTAGCCTTTAACTGCACCACCTGCTATGGCCCTGCCCTAAAAATAATTCAAGTCCTGGTAAGACGACAAAGACCGTATCTCAAACGTGTTCCTTACCTTCTGCTTGCTTGGTAGGGAACAGAAACAGTGCAGTAGAATTAGTGCATGCAGGTGGCAGTCATCACAGAAATGGTAACACAAAATGAATACATAAGGTGAACAAACTTCTTGAAGACAGCAGAATTAAAATGGGTTTGCTTGCAATGTGCACTGAATAATGAACCCGCTGTTAAACAATCCACTGCTCAGGGGAAAAAAAACCCAAACCATAAAACCAAGAATAGTCTTACGAAAGGGAAAGGACCACAACTAAATTAATAAGTTATTTTCTACAGATAATTTTCCTGTCCCTACTCTGACATCAGGAAAAAACCTAACAGGTTAGCTGTCCTGTCCTCAGATAATCTTTGAGAGCTGAGCAAGCAGGACTTAACGTATACAAATACAGCATATTTTAAAAATATTAACTAAAGCTGGGAATAAACTATTCTCTAATGGAAGTCTCAGACCTGATTACAAAGAGAAAAGCTGAAGCAGATACTTTCCAGGGGAAATGTATACAACAGAACTATTCCAGGCTTTTATGACTTGATCTTTAAAACTGGCCAAGAAGAGATTTAATTTCGTTTACTTAAACAGATTACAAAAGGAAAATGTCTCGCTACTCTACCCCTTTATCAGACGGACTCCAGAACAGAGGATTAGCTAACAGTTTGGTCTTACGGCATGTGTATACACGTACTACCGTGCATCGGGAAGAGGAACTTGGTCAGTTTGTAAAATGAGGAGAAATGCACGTTGGTCCAAGTTCTCTGTTTCTGTCAGCCTCTATGGGTAAAGCAGCACAGCGGGTCAGGACATTAGGAAAAAGGTTTTTAAGCATTGGTTTCCACTTCTCACTATGTAACATGGAAAAAAATACAAACAAACACAGCTTCCGTAAAAAGCACGACAGTACTGTAAGTACTAATATCATCAGGATTACCAATGCGTTAGTAACAAAATCCTCCTAACTAGGGGCTGAACCCCTGTGCCAGCATGAACCCTGGCATGGAGCCTTCCAGACAGACTGTCTGGCTGGGGAGGAAGCTGGAGCGACTGGTTGCAACCTTCCCCGCAGCCAGAGCTACCAAAGGAAACCAGGGCTGCTCGGAAACTGGATGGTGTTAGGTGGAGAGAGCTGTGCTGCCTGGATGCAATGATTCAACGCCGTCCATCAGCAGCCATTTCTGCCAGAGCTCTTCTGGAGGGTTGGCCAACAAGGCTTACGGCTGCACCGCCTTCACTCACCCTCCTTTCCAGTCTGCATGGCTCTGTGCTGGAAACCAGGCAACTGCAAGGCTTGCCCAGGCTAAGGTGTGTGCTGAAGACTTACCGTAATGTTGCTGCTTGCCTGCCTTTTGATAGAGTCCTCCCTGCAATTCTCTGTAGCGGTGCAGAACACTTTTTGAACCTATCGCTTTTGGCTCTTCTGCTGCTAAGATCTGCCACCTCTGAAGGCATGTGGAGGATCTTACAGTCCAGAGTCAGTTCAAGCCTGTTTTAGTTGGAAATTTAGTCTATTCCTAAAGGTTTATAGTGGATGGTGCTTTGGTCATAGTGTCTTTTTGGCTGTATTACTTCTATTTTGACTTCTGCAAGTACAGTCTGGTTTTTATGCCAGGGGCTTGCTGATTATATTATAATTTCTATTTTACAGTTTTGAAGTGATTTCTAAGAAGACAAATTCACTGCTAAATGAAGAGATCAGTGCAAGGTTAGAACATCACTTGGATTTTCAGCCTGAGCTGAGATCTCATTGGTGAATGACATAGGCAAGACCAGATGCCTCACAGGGGTGAATTACATCCAGTGCTCTTTTGTAAGGCAACAGAGGAGTTTTCCAGAAGGGTTTCTTGACAAAATATAATGGTAGCGATGGGAGCTGTGCTGAGCAAGATAAGGAGTTCAAGCAGATCAAGATAAGTGGTTGCAGTGAAAGGCAGAGACACAGAAATCCCTTAACATAATTGAAAAACAATATTGTTAAAAGAATGCAGAAAAGAAAATTCCTTTGGAGCAAAACTCAAGGTCTGTGTGCAGAAATACACCTGTCTACATTATAAATAACATTCTTTTTACAAACACGGTGCAGCTAGCACCTACCTGCTGACCTTTGTAGATAAGAATTATCTCACTGATACATACAGTTGTTTTATTTGCACATGTGGTAATTACATGCACTTGTTTCCCTTTAGACCCTCCCAGATAATCTTCTTGATGAGGGCTGTGATAAAATGTCATCAGTGCAGTTACAGAGTTGAAAGTCTGCTCTTAATTTAATCAGCACAGAGCAAGGACACCATCTTATTACCCTGTCCTGCCATGATTTTGTTGCTGAGAGGTAGCTGCCATGCATTTATAGCTGGCTAAGAATGCACGCACAGCCAGTTACAGCAGGATAAATTAGAGGCTATGAATGCAATCTTGGTTTACTCGCTTCTGGGCACATACCTTTCACGCTGATCCTAAATGGCCACAGCTAAAAAAACAAAACAAAACAACAAAAAAACCCAGAACACACCCCTGATTTTTCACAGGTAACCAAGGAATCACAAATAAACTCTGGATCCTTCTCAGCTATAGCTTTAAGTTTTGTAATTTAATTTCTAATGAAGCTGGTGAAGTCAAGATCTCCAGGGAGCTGTCATCTCTAACTCCAAGTGTCTTTTCCACAGCTCTGTTCCAAAAATACAGGGAGCTGAAGGTTGCTTTAATCATACTAGTCCTGTTGAATCTGTTAAAGCTCAAACATGATGTCAGCTGCAGGCCCAGCAGGGCACTTTCAGGAGATCAGATTTCTTTAAATTACAAAACCACGCTCTTCACAAGGAGCAGCAGACCTTTAATGTCAACATTTCATAATCCAGGTCATGGTTAGTTTTTTCTCCCTGTACTTAGAATAACAACCTCAGCTTGATTGACCTAATGCTGCCATACAGATGTCTGACGTAGAAAATTCAGCAGG
>NW_009259588.1:7996663-8060472 GCF_000687185.1 Egretta garzetta
CATTAAGCGGTGTAATTAAAGCACCTTGTGACTTTTGGATCAAGGCCAATATCACCCTGTTTATGTTCAGTACTTTATAGAAGATGAAGACTATTATTTTGCATTAGAATATTATTTAGAGATCTTTAAGCTTAGTCCCCTTCACATTATTTTTCAACGTGCAGCACAGACTATTGCTACTTTGGGCACTGGTGCCACAACGTGACAAAAGCGAATGGTATCCAGGCTCGGTAAGAGCAAAGTGTTAAATAGATCTTAAAAGACCCAGAAAAGAGAGGCAGGCAGAGGGAAAGGGACAGGTCCTCAGCTGGTGTGTGTTATGTTACAATTCATCTTTCACTACAGACTTTACAGCTGGAACAAGGTGCTGGGAGTTGTTTTGTATGAGGCTCTGGTGCATGAGATGAACTTGGCTTGGTCAGGGTGATTGCAGGGGTGGGATTTAGCAGAGCAGATAACCCCTTCAGTTCTACACTCCACAGGAGTAAATCCCTGTACTCTTTTTGCTAAGCAGGCAGTTAGACTGATGTTCAACCCGATGGTTGGCAATGTCACCGTTACCTCTGCTCACCCTCATCTTCACGGGCTGAACCATAAATACAGGAAGAATCCAAAAGAAATATAGAATCTGCGTGGTGGAAGGCCAGTTTCTGACACCCTAATTACTTTGCTCTGTTACAGGCTCCAGTATTGACAGTGATGCTATTTGTGAAATACAAAATTGCCCAGTGGAGCTTCCCCTGCCAAGGCATTAAAATAGGAGATGCTGATCCTCACTGCTTAAACATGTATTTCAGTATCAAATTTTTTGTTCTAGGATGCTAATTGGAAAAATCTTAATAACAAGAACAACTAACATAATATCATGGGCTGTTGTATGAGCACCCGGGCAAATAAGTTACGGTAGCTGTGCTTGTTTTCTGCAGAACACAGCAAGATTTGGTCTTTTCTTTCAGGTAGATGTGACTAAATTTTACGTAAAGGTGTCAGCAGCTTTAAATGTAGCCAGATAAGATATGCAAAGAGGTCAGCTTCAAGGAGGCATATTTGGAGAGTATAGTCATATTCAGCCTCAGTTTTCACCAGGTTTTTGCAATGAAGTATGATAACATAAACCCAAGGGGTGAAATTCCACACCAGAGTGAGTAGTCCAAAACCACACCACTCTGATGTGCTCCAAATAAGTCAAAGGGTTCGAGCTTAGATGGTCCATAAGTATTGCCTAGGTTTTAGTCATGTTCTCCACATAAGGCTGAAATGTCATCCTTTATGAAAACAGAAACAAGTAAATTTCTGAAATTGCTCCATTTATCATATTGATTCCATATCTCATCTTCCTATTGCAGAGCCTACTGGGGTTTACATCAATCAGCCTTGGTTTCAACAAGCTCAGGATCATGCAGACCTCTACAGCAAGTTACAAAGTTACCTTTGAGATGATGCCAGATGTGCATCAAGTGTGAATAATGAGCCGTTTGCAGAATCAACATCACAATTATCATCACTTATACATTGTCCGTAGTCCAAAGCATGTCTTCGTATCACTAGCGTAGTAATACTACAAGCCTAGCAAAAGCCTGTGTTCTAGTTAGTGCCTGTAACCTGCAACTTTTGATGTTTTGATGCCGATCTCCTGTACTTACTCGGAATTCCTTTCTGTTTCTCATGCTATATCCCTGGGCACAACCCTTTGCTCCCTTTACTGTAGCCTCCATCTCATCCAGCTGCAATTCATTTTGACTCCTCTACTGACTCAGCCACATACCACAAGCAAACTGGAAGCAAAGGTCAAATTTCAAGGCACGAATACATACACCTTGAGTTGGAGGTGTACAGCAGGTCCAGAAATTCACATGCTCTTCCTTATGCATCCTATATTACCAGTCAGAAGGAAGAGATCCTCCATATGCCAGTGTAGAATTTGGCTGAAAGACAATTTTATTTTGCTTTTTGATTTAGTTAGGAAAGACAACAAGGGTATTGAGCTCAAGAGAATCTCTTTGGGTAGAGTAACCAAACATTGATAGAAATGTGATTAATTCTGCATTGATTTTGCGGATAGCAGAGCAAATGACATTGGAGAATTAATGTTTCGTTGCCTAAGAGCCCACTAATAAATGCAGCTGGCATTAACAGTTGCATGCTGGGATGCCTAGCAGTAGCTATGCAAGAGATTTAATATGCATTTCATGCTGTTTGGTTTACAAAGCAGCGTTTTAGCTGGGAACGTTACTCACATTGTAAGTTCCTTGGGAGCCAGCGGTTCAATTTGATTTCACAGACAGGTAACATGAGACCCTAGAAACATTTGATCTACCGGATATTGCTGGCACGGCTTACTCTTGCTTTCTAAGAACATAGACATCTGTCACATACATTTCCTTGGGGCACAAATTGCTTTCTGTCTTGCTTAGGAGTAGACTGTTACTCTAATAAAAATGCAAGTATACCTTACATTATTCAGGAGGCCATCAAGGACTTTGCCTGTCCTTCAACAGTTCTCTGAGGTATGATCTGCAATCCTCTCTGATTTATACTTCGGAGCAATTAGAAAATTTATTAGCAAACAAGTGTTTAATCAACACAGTGACTATGACAAGTGCAATGAAGTTCTAAAAGACTAGTCTGTGCACAGAAGCTAGAAATTAAGGACTGTCAGGCAGGTTTTCTTCCTATAGGGCAATTAAATTTTGCTGAATATTTACGTGTCTAAACTTTCATTTGCATCTACAGCTTCTACTTCTTGAAAAAGGGGAAGAGAAGGGACAAGCACGATTCATAGGGATCTTCTTGGGAAGGCAGGAAGATGAGGCATTGGATATCCCAATGTGCTATTTTGTACTTCTGAAAATACAGTAAGAAAGGCCAGAATAGTCTCCTGGAATGTGTTTTGGGAAGTAAAGTGATTCATAACCCAGCTGTAAGCAGAAATCAGAGGTCCATGCCCTCCTAAGGGCATCTACTCCATGTTCACAGAATTGCAAGGGTTGGAAGGGACCTCGGGAGACCATCTAGTCCAACCCCCCTGCTAAAGCAGGCTCACCTAGAGCATGTTACACAGGACTTCGTCCAGGAGGGCTTTGAATATCTCCAGAGAAGGAGACTCCACAACCTCCCTGGGCAGCCTGTTCCAGTGCTCCGTCACCCTCAGAGTAAAGAAGTTTTTCCTCATATTCAACTGAAACCTCTTATGTTTCAGTTTGTACCCATTGCCCCTTGTCCTGTCACTGGGCACCACTGTAAAGAGACTGGCTCCATCCTCATGACTTCCGCCCTTAAGATATTTGTATGTGTTGATGAGGTCCCCTCTCAGTCTTCTCTTCTTCAGGCTGAACAAGCCCAGCTCTCTCAGCCTTTCCTCGTAGGGGAGATGCTCCAGTCCCTTTATCATCCTAGTTGCTCTCCTCTGGACTCTTTCTAGGAGTTCCTCATCTTTCTTGAACTGGGGAGCCCAGAACTGGACACAGTACTCCAGGTGGGGTGTTCTGAGAGGTACCTCCAGTTTTTGTTTTTTTTGAATGGCCTATCACTGCATTATCAGATGCTGGTTATGTGTGACTGTATCCAGACAAGCCTGTCAAGCTCTTCAATGTAGCATCTGCTGCTGCACACGGGGGTGGCCAGTGGCCTTCCATGTTCTTTGGCAAGGAAAATATTCTGCATGCAGCACCACAGATGGTTGCACTGACAGAGCGAGAAGCTGGCATATGGCAGCACTATCATAGGAGCAAGAGGTCAGTAGTCTTTTTAGATGAGGCTTGCTGATAGAGAAAGTGTTTTGGGTAACTACAGCCTAAAACTTTCACATTCCTAGGAAAGAAAAAAAAGTCTTTGTTTAGGTTCAAGGGAAGACTCCATGCTCGGATGTCTGGGCTCTTTTCTCTTGACTTCCTCTTCCCTCCTCTGTTCCTGTAAAGCCCCCTCCGTGCCACTGCTGGTTAGGAACCTCTCATACTGCCCAGCAGAAAAAAGTTTTGGAGTTACCTCATTAACACTTCTATTAACCAGCATTTCAGTTATGCTCTGTGCTGTACCAGCATAATTACTGGATGGTGAGGAGGTTATAGGAGAAACGTGCCAAAATGCCCAATAATTGTCACAGATCATCATACTCCTGGCAAACAATTACACAATATTTATTCACTGCTTTAATCCAGCTGAATTCAAAGGAGGTTGAAAGAGCAAAGGGGACTCCATTATATGCTCAGGAAAGGAAGGCTCTGTAATGGTTTACCGGCTTGTATTCACCCCCCCTCCACACACACACACACACACCCAGCATTTTTACTTAGTCACTGTTAAAATATCAACAAGATGCACATTGATGCACTTACTCCAGATACAGATGACCTTGCTGATGTCATACGTATTTGTTCTGAGCAGTACCTTGTTATGTACCCATTGTCAATTAATGCATTAACTGCACTGGAGCAACTTTCAAAACAGGCTTTAGGGCAAATAAATCCCATAGTATCTGGTCCAGAGGAAGAATCTGAGGAAGTACATCTAAAAAATCCAGCCAAAAAAATAAGCTTATTTGAGGATAAAACAAAAGAGTATCACATTACTGGTTTTAGGTTTCCCAGGCTTTGCTTCTGATGGATCAATATTTATAGCTGCAGTTTTCAACTATTTTTCAGGTTGATGCAAGATGGAATACCCTTTGCTAACCTAAGGAATAGCTAGAAGACCTAAATCATGTTTCAAGCTACATCAAGCTTCCTTAGTCTGGGCCATCAGCACCTGCCACCATTATATTAAAAGAGGCAAAACAACCTAACTAAAGTAACCATAAACTATGGGTGGAGGCGGGAGGGAGGGGGTGTTAAACCAACCTACATCTGTGATTTCCATCATGGACAACATCACTCAATGCTTAAAGGAAAAAGAAAGCAGGGATGGAACCAGGCTACCATGAGATTAAAAGAACTTCAGAATGCAGCAAAGTCTTCTCCTCTGTCCTCACTCCCTGTTCTTACTCCTGTCATCAGAGTAGAAATGCGCAGCCAGAAGCATTCACATAGGAGGAGACTGGTGGAAGAGACAGGGTGAGTAGAAAATAATGCAAACAAATACAAAGCCCATTTGATGGTGGACATGGCACATCACACATACACTTCTCAGAAGAAGGGAAAATGAAGAGCCTGTTGTGTCTGCTTTTTTACAACTAATAACCCTCCCTCAGGCATTTACTTCCAGGGTGTCCTTTGCACTCACCTATGGTCTTACAAATCCTGTGCAGGTCATTTGGCTGGCAAATGCTAGCCTAAAAATGCATTAGCTCTCATCTTAGAGCAGCCTGAAGTCCTTTCTGCTGCCCTAGCCTTAACTCCTTAATAAAATACCAGGAGAATTAAGATCATTGGTCTTATGATCCCAAGACTATTACTGATGCCAAGTGATGCCTAGTTCGTGGCTATAACTGCTATTCTGTTACTCCTTTTTCGCTAGTTCCTTGACTGGACTCTGTTGAGACATTGCATTCTTTCAAACTAGCCCTGGTGGGAGGATTTTAATCAGAGAAGTAAGCACATTCTTCATTTTATTTCCAGACTGCGAAGTGTAAGAGGATGATGCATGGCACAATGAACTCTGGTCAAAGGGTAAAGCAAGCTGCCAAATCTAGACTACAGACAAGTAAAAGAGCAGTTTTGATGAACCCAGCTCTACTTCTTGTCCCACTCTGCTGCTGAAGTAGTACTTGATTGTGGGCCAGCCCTGCTCTTCCCCCTGGGAGCTGATGCTAGCCCCACTCACCAAGACATGGTAAAGGAGATTATTTCTGAAAAGCTTATTGTAAAGATTAATCAACACTGGTTTGCAGATGCCAATGTGTTACCTGAGATCTTCTCTTGCATTATTTAAGCAACAAGGTTCGGGGTTTTTTTATGCTGGCTTTGAGCAACTGGAAAAAATTCTTTTTTTAAAATGACTTGCTAATTGTAAGAGGTTTCAATCCAGCCGGAGGGCTTTGTTCAAACATTAACTGTTGCATGTGAGGCTGTGCATGTAGGTGTTACAGTTTACACCAACAGAACCCAACTCAACTAGGGATGCGACTTCAGAAGACTACAGCTTTGAAATGCAAAGTCTTAACCAAGGTCACTTCTGCAAACATAACCCTTGATTTAAGAACTGAAAGGAAATGTTCTTCCCCCTTTACAGATAGCAACTGCTATTACACACTGTACTGTTTAAAATCTTCTAAAAAATAAAATCAAACTGCCTCTGAATTTTGTAACTTTACTGCCTTAGGATTGCATGAAGCATACTGATATTGGGTAACACTGTAATCCACCTTCCCCAATTTTTTTTTAAGTAATCAGAAATACATAAGAAAGCTTACAAAATGTTTCAGATATGTGTCAACACAGCAAAGAAATTATGTAGCTTTTCAGGACGCCTACTTTGTATGGCAGTCTTTCAGACTCCTTTTGCCACTCTTAGTAACTTTTTATATTCCCACTACTGCTATATTTCTGTTTGTTTCTCCCACCCCTAATTCCAATTCCTGTAAACAAATCATTATGTCAGAACCACTGTAGGCATCCCCCATTCCTAACTCCCTTCAAGGCAGAGGGTAAAAACAGGCACATCAAAACATTTCAGATTTAACTGGTGAAACTTGTTCCTAGAGGTGCAACATTTTTGTGCTGAAGGGCCTCCATTTTAATTTAGCAGGACTACAGCAGAGAAACCTTCCATGGCAGTATTTTCCTGGGGCTTCCTTTTCTCAGGGGAGAATCAATTCAGAAGAACTGACTCAGTTTAAAAAACAAGCAAATCAATACAAAATCCAAACACTTAATCAGAGCAGCTCTTAGAGCATGGGCACCCAAAGCTCTGTTACTTCATGACTGAGGTTTATCCCACACTGGGCCAGAGACAGAGTCTCCATCAAGTGCACTGGAATTTCTGCTGTAGGCTTAGGTGTCTTCTGCAGCATCTAACGTTGGGTGCACAGGGGCATTATCAGAAGAACAACAATTAAGAATTCAGTGCCCCAGGAAACACAGTGACAAGAAAAACTTGCCATTTGATTCTACTGGATGCGTACAATATAAGCATTTCCTAACCTCTAGGAGCCACCTAAAATTGCTTCACTAAAAGACATTTTCGTCAACCCTTACATGCTTCTTTCCCCACACCTACAAAACCTCCGTCACTTGTAGCAACTCATGAATTTTACTAGAAAGCAAAGCCACAGGCTGTCCCTTTTAATGCATTCTACCTGTAGCCTTAGGGCATCATCAAACATTATATCTCCAGGAGGAAAGAGTCCAGGTATTGCGTAGCTCTAACCCAACACTTATAGCACAAAAATGCTCAAATCCAAGTATTGCTGTTTCCCTTGGGGGAAAAAAAAAAGAGGGCACACAGTGTGGTCTTGTTTCCTAGCCAAGACAACTGTTTGCCATCCTAAAGGAGTCTCTCTCACAATCTGACACAAAACCACGTACCCCTTCCTCACAGAAGGTAGCACCACAGAGCTGGCATTGTAACCGGCTCCCTCTACAAAGTTGTCGCCTGTTTTGCTGCAGTGGACTGATGCAACTGGTTTGACCTGGAAAGCATCCCACTTGCTTCGAAGGCAAGGGAGAGGATTCCTGTAAATCATGATGTTTTTCCTTCAGTCTAGTCTTGACTTACAAGTCATTAAAAATTACCTTGATTTGAAGCAGGAATTTTTCCAGTGTTTTTGATTTCCTCCCTCAAAGGCCTGCTCTGTCCCTTCAGGCTTACCGTATAACCTCAGAGAGGCTTCTGTTTCCACTAGGGTTCATACTGGCTGAGCACATGAAAAGCAGCCTTGATGGTGGGTGGCTTTCAGCTGCGAAGTGCGACACCAACCTCCGCCTTCCTCTGGCGCTCACACCTGCTCCGTATAATTCACATCATGCTCCTAAAACAAGTTCAGAAAATCCTTTGATACAGGTTGATCAAGGTCTTACTCAGCCAGAGGGATACACATAATTTACTCCCAATGAACCTGCCAAGAGACCGGTCTGCTTAGCACCACGGGCTGCAGTTTTGCACCAGTGAATTTCAGCTGAAAACCAAGCAGGTGTAATGCATCAGGCACACCGTGCCCCCCACAGCAGACACAGACCCCTCCTGAATAATAAACAAGTTATGGGAACCTTATAAATCTCTCTGTTTGTGTCTTACTAAATACAATAGGTACATATCTGCAGTGTGTTACTGTATTTTGGCCAAAAAGAAACCCAAAACCAACCAAAAAAACCCACTACCCAAACCGTAAAAAGAAGAGAGGCAAGCTCTGGACTGATCCTTCTTCCACTAAAGTCAATGGGAGTTTTGCTGTGTGCATCAAAGCAGTTTGGCCCCTACTATCACAGAAGGGCCCCCCATCAGCTGCTCAAAATATCAGTGAGAGACAGCAGGTCAGTTTGGGTAGGGACTGGAAAGAAGACAAGCCAAAATGCAAAGAGAGAAAGAAGGTATTAAAACTTCCCAGGAGTCATTTCAGGTGTATCAACCTAACATCAATTTACAGCTGATACTGAAGCAGGAGGATAGGAGTCTGACCCATATGTTCTATGAATACAAAATAAGCCAAGTACAGAGATACTTAAAGATTCCTGAAGTGTCAGGCTGAAAGTGATGCCAGTAATAATTTGAAAAAGGATGAAGTTTGTTTCTGAGTAATACCTGGAGTAACACAGTAGATTTCCATAGGTTTTTTCCAGAGAAGATGACTCAGTGCCCCGTGAGCAATAAATTAGGAACCATAACCATGATTGTCCTCTTAGATTTGTAATACAGATTGCCTCTAGACTCATAACTTGTTTCCCTTCCTAAAAGGTGCTTTCCTCATTCAGGGAGCAGATGTTGCTCACTGCATGATCACACCTAGCATACCATTAAGAACTGTTTCTAATTGCTAATATGGAAAAAGGCTCAAATTAAACCAAGCATCTCTTAACCTTGGGATTCTTAACTTTCAAGCCTCCACCACTTCTTTAATGAATAAATTGTGATTTCTTAGGAGCTGGGGGAGAGGGAGCAGGGACCCCCACCCTATTCCTTAAAGGCTCATTGAATCTTTTTGCCATTTTTCTGCCTTTCTTCTCACATGTGCTCTCTATCTCTGTCCAGCGCCTTTCCTCAGTGAATTTAAGCACTTTTCCACCAATTCTGAGTCCCGGTTTCCTTCTGATCTTCCCCAGCAGCTTCCAACCTCAGATTCCAAGGCGGTCACCAAATTTCTTCCCCATGTGAACAGAATTTTGCCTCCTCTTCCTCCCCTGAATTAGCAATGTCTCAGCCCTTCAGGCTGGCATTTTTCTAAAGAAATGAATCAATTTCTAAATCCAGCCCGAGGTGTGCATCCCCTGCCACAGAAGAGCGTTTGCCAAAAAAGTGAATCTGGTGAAAGCTGTCATCATTTCTCAACAGGCTTAGCCAAAGACAGCCAGCCAGCAGAAGAAGGGTCTGGGGTAGCCTTCACAGTAACTGGTGCCATTTATTAACCCTGCCTATAATTCCACAAGTCAATAAGAAATGAGCTGGTTGTGCCCAGGCAGCTTCCCACTGACGTCAGGGAACACGCACAGCTGGCTGACATGAGCCCGCTCTCTTTGACGAACATTCAGTAATGGATTTGCTGCACCTAAAGCAAAGCTTTATTTCAACACTTGTTTTTTAAAAAGCAGCAACCGGTTGTCCACACCCCAGTGATCTGCGTAATTGAGTTCATGACATAATAGCACAATGTTTACTAAGAAAATGGCAGATGGTAGTTATTGGCTTTTTTTTTTTTTTGAAAGGGCACATATGTATATAATGATTATACTCAGGGTATTCCTGTTGAAAACAACACTTCTTTAATTTAGTAGAGGATATTAAAGTTTGTTTAAAAAACATGTGCTCCATGAGAAGAGTGGCAGATGGAGTTAACAAGCTCACCTGCTGTTTTACTTAAAAACACTGTCAAATAAGAGGCCATGTGTTTTAAAAAATGCATTCATGCCATAATTTGTAATCCTTTCCTGGGGAGTGGACATCAACACTCTGAAGAAGGTGGCATGGCTCTGAGGAGAGGGCACTTCTCCAAGGCAGAAGGGCTACGCTTGGCGAAAGGAAAGGTTGGCTCTTTATAAGAACAGCTGCTGAATCTGGAAGGGAGAGAGAAATAAGGACAGCCACATCATGCAGGTTTATGCTCAGCTCCATCGAAACAACCGATACAGAGGAGGCAGATCTCAGTTGCAAGGCACCCGTGAAGGGCAGAGCTTTTGAGGGTGCATCTGGGCATTCAAAAGGACAAACTCCTGAGAGGGAAGGAGCTGTCTTAGTCAATCCGTACTGAAATTGCACCGGGCTGAAATTGCCCAACTTACCCCGTGCTTGTCCTGGCTCTTCAGGTTACAACCGCCTGCCTGATGGACTGTATTTTCTTAGCAGGTCCAACTAGAACTGCAAAAGCCACCTTTCTAGGGGCCAAGATGTGGTCAAGCTCAAAAAGCAGCACCTTCAGACTGCTTCTTCTGAACAGTGTTTCGCCACATACCATGGGACACGTGGCAGGTTGCATAAATCACATAAACTTTGGGTCTGCAGACCCCTCTCGTTCCCTGATGATGCAGAGGGTTCTGCTCTTTGATGGTCACTGATTCACCTCTTTCTTTGTTCAGCTTCAGTGGAAAAAACAGCTTAAAACCTCTGAGGTTGTTTCCATTTTTCCCAGGCTGGATTCCCCCTTCCCTGGCCCACAGCAGCTGGGGGACAGAGGCAGCCTCCCCAGCGTTGTTTGAAGCAAGTTCAGCACGCTCGTCTCGGCGGCCTAGGGTTTCAGCAGCTGCCTTCGGTGCCTACTTCTCCGCAGATATGCAAGGATGGCGTGGGTTTGGGGTAATTATTTGCACGCCAGAGGCAGCTGGTGTAATAGCGGTCAGACAAAATGATACTGAAAAAACAGTGAAAAAGCATATATTACATAATACCTATGTATTTTTACTATAGTATTTTTACTATACTAGATATTTACTATACGATTTGAGAAAGCTCTGAAGAAGATACTGATAAAGAGTTGATTAACATGAAATTTTAGGTGGCGAGAAGTTAATGGAATATGTTTTCCACCTTGAGTATTTAAGATGCAATTACTATTCCAGCCTGGGCTACATATTGCAACACAGGATCAGCATTTCCTGCCCTGAAATCAGTGAAAATAACTCAGAAAGCTGGAAGCAGAGAAGATGGCAATGAGAAGATTATCCTTTTATTTTTCTTTAAATGACGCAAATGTAACAGAGACGTATGACACTGTCTTTATGAAAACACCCCAGTCTGATGCTACACCTGCTTACGGGCAGGCAGCAAGAGTATTTCCTTTCTGTTACGCAGGCCGGTGCTTACTGCCGGCGCTTGCTTTGTGGTGGAATATGGCTGTCTGCAAAAGGTCTTGCTCAGTTAAATATCATGGAGTTTGGCCTTTAGAGTCCGTGTGTTTGTGTATATATAATGGACCCAAATGTTGGATCTGAATTAATGCAAGCTTTTATGAAGATTCAGTAAGCTCCGTTCCTCTCTGAACAACTCACTGAATACGAGACTTATATAAATAAATACGTAACTAAACTGTAACATCCTCAGAGTAAGAACTGGGGCCTACAATGAGTATTTAACCACCACACAGGCAGAGTCAGTCTTCTGTGTGTCTCTGGACCTTCATAATCACACATGTAAATACTTTAAGCCAGGAAGAGTACCGCTTCAGGATACGCTCTAGTTTGCTGCTTAGGACATTCTCCAGGGAAGTGAGATACACGAATTCAAATGCCCTTGGGCGGTAAGGAGATACGAATGTTTTTACCTCCTCCCCTTTCAAAAATGAGCAGATAAAAAGCAGCCACCACCACTTCATGCAAAGCTCTGATATAATTGCTGAGGCCTGGAGTTAGGTTTCCAGGTCCCCTAGGACAGCAAAGAGGTTTTGGGGATCTGCATTTAGACCGAAGCCTCCCAACCCAACATTAGGTACCTGGATCCTTTTGGAAAAGTGCCTTTTGTCCACCACCTTAGCCAGACCTGTTTCCCCCAGGTAAGGCAGATACTGCTAAAGTAGGGCCTGAATAAAACCCGAAACCTTTTCATTTCCTTGATTTTATTTTTAGAAAGCAAAGATGGAGAGAACCTGTACTGCTTTCATTAATCAGTTTCTTTTCAAAACCAGCTCTGCATTCAGCAGCATCCTGTGCTCCATTTGGTGAACTTCTGTTTTGCAGATTAGCGATTGCTTGAATTGCCAAAAAGCACACTTTACGCTGATGGACGGCTCCGAGGCAAAGGCTGTGCTGTGCCCACCCGGGTTGCCAGCGAGCAGCAAGAGGGTGTCAAGTGTACGACAGGAGCAGCAACTTTGCTGGCAGAAATGTAAACCGAGCAGGCAAAAGTCTGCAAGCTGGGCTACGCTGGATACTGAAAAAAAAAAATATTAAAAAATATGAGCACTTTTAGTATTACTTTTACGGAAAAAAGTAACAATGGGAGTTGACAGGGAACAGACTGGCTGCCCAAACACTTCAGCAGTATGGAAGGAGAAGAAAACCAGAAACTGGAAGAACACCCAGCCTATATCTGGCACAGCTAACGACAACTATTCATCATACATCGAGGCTGGATATTTGGGTTCTTGCTCTCTTTGCCACCATCTCAGGAGCTTCTCTGTGGAGCTTTGGTGGCTTATCACAGCTGCTAGGGCAGCACAAGGATTCGGGGCCAACGGGACCATGACGTCTACCTCCAGGGACTGCGAACGAAGGTGCCACCTCCAGCGCAGCGCCCGCCCCTCACGTCCCAGGGCTGTAAGCGTGCAATTACTCTCCTGCTCTTATTTTGAGACCAAAGGCCGCTCCAGAGCTCGGCCCACCGCTGGCACGTGTTACCCTGGTGTTTGATGTTGGAGGAGACCTGGGGGAAGAGGACGACAGGGATGGAAATGGGGCTTAAGAACTTGAAACTAATTTGAAAAAAAAACAAAATCAAACTTGCTCCATCTGAGTTCACCACTGATGTTTGTCAATTTACATAAATGGAAACAATAAAATTGAAATAATTTGCTTACAAGTATAGTGTAGGCATTCACTATTACAAAACCCAAGTATTTTAGACATCACTGTATATAAATAGCCCATGACATCAGCTCTGTTTTTCATCAGCTCCAGAAAAAGCTGGGGGCTACGAGGCATATGTGTGGGTTTTGAGGGTTTTTTAGGCTGCTTATCAAGGACTGTTAGGAATAAAACTGGTACTGAGCCTGGCTCATTCATTCAGGGAACAGAATTTACTACAGGGGAAAGGAGAGAGCAGAAGCAGCTCATTTCTCTCGCACCACCATGCTTTAGGCACTTCCCCTGCCTTGCCAAATGGAGAGAGGACAGGCAGCAGCTCCCTCTGGAAGAGCCAGTTTGTGTTTTCTCTCGGCTGACCTTTAAGGGAGCCCAGAAAGACTAAACAAGCCTGGAAGAATTCAGACTCAGAGGCTAAACAGAGAAAACTTTCCAAAGAGTCCCAAGAGCCACACGGTGCCAGCAGCCCCACTGACAGCCATGTTAGCTCCAAACAGTCCATGCCAGCTTTTTTGTCTCCTCCTCTTCCTCTTCACCTTCTCCTCTCCCACAGAAACAAACTGTGTGTGACATTTTGGGGGCTATTTTCTGTCAAGTTCCTGAGCTTTAAGAGTTTCAGATTTTCAAGTCTTTTATCTACAGCTGCAGTAACTAGGGGCTTGGACAACAAATTCTGAAGCCATGAAATAACCAGACTGAATACAACTTAGAGCTACATTTTCTTTAAAAAAAAAAAAAAAAAAAGTACCAAGTCATTCCATTACATGATTTGTAATGTAATGGACAGCACACAGCACAAGCCTGTTTCATTAGTGAGAAAACAACAAAAGTAATAAAAAGACACCGTATTGAATCACTAATCTCCCATGTGTTTTCATGGAAGACATCAGCCTGAGTACCAGCTGAGATCACAGTGTGTCCACGTGCAAGTTTTTAAATCAATTTACGAGAAAGCGTGAGCAGGTTGTAACCACATCTTTCTTCCCCGCAGGAGGCTTCCAAATAACGAGACACTTTTTTCAGAATGTGGAATAGGAGTGTCCTTAAAACAGGAGCTATGGGAGAAAGGGAAGTTACTAAAGGCAAACGCTGTCGCAGTTTGCAGATTATTTTATCGAGGAAGTAACCGCGAGCAAAACGCGCTCAGTGTACTTGTATTACAGTTACCTTTTGCATGTAGTGCTTCGCTCATCATCTTACGTGCCAAATCCCCTGTCTGCACTCAGAGTGCTTCTGCGTGCACCCCAGAGAACACCTCGCTCCCCTTCGCCCTTGGCTGCTATCACGCCTCCGACCCGCCAGAAATCCCCCCCCGCCTGCTCGGCCAGCCCCGAGGCAAACCCCGACAGAGCCCGGGCGCAGGGCAGTGGAGCTGCCAGCCCAGCCCAGCCCAGCCCACCTCACCAGGTCCAAGCTGTAGGTTGTGCTCAAGGCTGGGTTTTTGCTTCCAACTGCCTTACCTCAATTGCCACATGCTAGTGTGAGACCTGGTGGTACGTGACTCAGTCCCACGGAGGGGTAAGCGATGCGGAGTGTAGCAAACAGCCTCAGAACAGCCCATTTAGTAAACGAGCCAGCAAATACCTACAAATA
Organism: Egretta garzetta; assembly: GCF_000687185.1. NCBI lineage: Eukaryota > Metazoa > Chordata > Aves > Pelecaniformes > Ardeidae > Egretta > Egretta garzetta. The sequence goes on from NW_009259588.1 coordinate 8,011,351, forward strand.
AGGGAAGAGCTCAAAGTAAGGAATTCCCTGCGAATGAATCACAAACACTACGACCTGTCCAAATTTAGCAAGCAATGTTTTCCAAGCCAAAGCAGTGTACCGACATGAAACATTCAATGTTTGCAAAGGTGACTCACCCCCAGCACTTTCATGCACATCGATCTCAAAGCGCTTCTTTGCCCAACAGGTCAATATCGCTACACTCCCTTTTCAAGCGGGGCGAGAGAGGCTGGCCTGAGGAAGGTCAGCCTGTGAGCAAGAAGTGCGGCCAAGTGCTGAACAAGAGTCTCCTTTTTCGCCCACCAGTAACCTTCCAGCCTAAAAATCCAGATACTCTCTTTTATTGGTGTGGGGAGGAGGAAAGGATGTTGTTTCAACTTCAGATGTGTGCTTTGAATTTAATATGCTTAGAACTTCATTTAATTATACAAATTTTAAAGCTTTTTCCCCTCTCAAATACATATTTAAAAAATCCTCTGTAAGAGAGTCTATTCATTTAAACCAAAACCAATCACACCCATTGTAATCCTTAGATCCCTCAGGCAGGTAGCCAACAGTTAACGTTTAGATGGCTCCATCCTCCCTCTTACCAGAATTATGAAAACGGACCATAGACAAGTTCGTATGATCCTACTGCTGAATGGCACAACAGAATCGCCACAGGACACAGAGACCTTGCAGAGGCCGGAGGAGACACCGGAAGGGTCTGCCTGCTACCATTCCCCCGCGGAAGGCTGGTTTGCGAGCTTGCAAGGCAGTGGGAGTACAACAATGTATGGCAGAGCTAGGGGGGAGAAGGCGGGAGCAGGGACAGGGCAAATTATCACAGCCTTGGCTTCAGAGAACGCCCTGTGCGGTGCATTGTAGCGGTGACTCCTCTTCTCTCAGCCAGACCTCCTCTCTGAGGCAGACTCCCCCAAGACCACTGTCATCAAGGAAAATGGAGAAAAGTGCCACCAGGCAAAATGCTTGAGCGGTGAAGAAGGCAGTGAAGAGGTGAAGGATGGGCCTACCGTGTTTGTCCTCAGTTGCTGAGAGCAGGAACACAGAATAATTGCAGTAACTCCCTGAGATCTGCCAGCAAAATTTTTAACAGCAATTGCTTTGTTTCACTGAGTACACATTACAGAAGCTCACGGTGGTGACGGTGGAGGATTGCAGTGCACAAACAAGATACTCCATTTCTCCATGTTCCTTTCAGATAAGTCTTTCCCAGGAGCTTCATCGGCACTGCAATGGGTGGTACTTCAGGTGACGCCCAAAGTTGCCTGTTTTAGTTTACTCTTTCCATCTCTTCCAGTCCAGGTTCTTACCATATTAGAAAAATTGCCCATCAAGCACCGATCATACAAATGGAGAAAGCCCGCTGTCCTGCCTCCAGCATAGCTGCTGAGTTGGCCGTTGGCCTTATGAATGGTTTTACTTTGAGTTTCCTGATAAGCAGTATCAACAACATCTAGTCCAGCAATAGGTACATTACGTGATGCCTTCCATTATAAAAAGGAAAAGAAACAGGGTTTTTTTTAATGGAAAATTTAAGTCCATTACTCCTTCTGAGTAAAAGCCATCAAAAAGAGTGAATGAAACTTGCTTTTCTAAGCCATGGTGGTGTGAACAGCACCACAGCTTGCTTGCAGTGTGAAAACACGCTCTTCTACAACATCAAGTCCATCTTCCCCACAAGCAAGGGAGGGAAGGAAGGGTCTTGTGGACTCCATGTCTTGTGTGCCCAGAACTAGCCAAGAACTGCCTGAAAAATACCAAGTAAAATTCTTCCTTCAACCAGCTTCAAAGGGTTTAGTGCATTTGTCCAGTTTACGAAGGAGTGGTCTTTTACACGCACTTTAATAGACAAAGAGGGAGAGATGTGGGGTTTCTACAGTGACAGTCACATTTCTGCTCTTGGAAAGGCTGGCTGTTCTGCTGGGGAAAGTTGTCAGCATCAGAAAAAAAACCCCAACACTTCCTCCTCTAAAAGACAAGCACCATCCTAGCAACAAACAACTGTGGTTGGTTTTTTTTTTACTCCCGGCCATTATCTGTTGTCTCAGCAGTATTTATCTAACCTCTGTTTATGATCAGAGGTTTATAATAAATTGTAGCACACCAATATAAGTAGGTGCAAGACTCGGACCTTAGCCAATGTAGAGTTCAAGGCCTTCGCTTTCATCCGTTGCTTTTATTGATAGTTGCAATAAACTACCCCAGTCAGAAGCAGAAACTTTAACCTTCCACTAGGAATGGAAAACCACCAGCACGGCAACCCTTACACTAGCAATCATCAGCTTTGGGGGTAAGAGCATACCCAAAGGGTGCAAAACAGCCTAGGGAAGAGCCACCGCTGCTTTTCTCTAATGCTTTCACTCTGCTTTCCAAACACTGTAAGATAGGGAGTCTCCAAGCTTACGGACTCGCTTGCCCTGTGCCTGGCTCCCTTTCAGCTGGGGAAGCACATGAATACAGCAGCTGGAGACACGAGAAGAATCTGGACAAAGAAAAGAGCTTAACTGGGGAATGTTTAAACTCCTTCTTCACAGCTTGGAGCAATCCTTTGCAAAGGGCCTGAAACCAGGGACTGCAGAACTTCTATGGGCTCCTTTTCTACAGTTCCAGCCCAGAATATTTATCCTCCGTCTTTGCCACAGAACACGGGAGGGAGAGGGATTTTGCTGCTAGATTGACAAGGAACCTCACCACTCCACTAATTTCCAAAGGTTCTGCTGTGATGGGGACAAATTCTTCCTTTAGGCCACCTTGGGGCAGTGCTATGCTCAGCAGCGTCTGCAGATACATACAAATACAGATATCATACAAAGCTGTCTCCCTGCCGGCTGCTTTGCTTTGCTTTGCTGCTCCCCGTCCCAATTCCCCGCAGCTGTGAGGGGAGCTGTGCGGTGCTGCCAGCCTCTGGAAACCGTGCCTCTCTTTTCAGTGCCTAGCTGAGGGGTTTTGCTTGAAAATCACGGCCATAACCATTATTTGATGGTTTAGAAAAGGCACGCTAAATGTTTTCCTGAAAAGTCAGGAAGTTCCTTGTTACTCTCTGATAAATACTTGCCAACCATTAATAACCACGTTTTGCAATAACCCAGGGCAAGGAAGTAGCATTTCCCTGTCCTTAAGGGCTTAGGGGTACAGGCATGCTCAGCCCAAAGCGACACTAAGCAAATGCTGAGCATCTTGTCTGTATTGAAGGGTCTAACGATATGTGCATCTCTGACGGGGCTCCCCCCCACCTCTCCACAAGCTAAGGGCTGTTACGGATGAGGCTACCACAGGACACGGCTTTGAGGTGTTTATGAAGCCCCATATGCAGCCCCACTTGGGAAAGTGCCTTAAAATCCTAGAGGCAAGCTACAGGAGGCTGGTGTTTGGTGCAGCACGCAAGGGCATACACAGGAGGTCGGCCTGCTGGATTTCTCTGTCATTTTGCAAAGAAAACAGGCTCTGTCTGTTTTTTCAAGCCTCACACTTCCTTACAGCCCCAGTTCCCCTCTCTGACTGCTCACTCGGGGCAGCAGCAGGGCAGGGTGGGTTCAGCTCATCTCCCCCAGGCTGCCAGGACAGGGAGCAATGCACGCATTTAGACCTGCGTCAGAGCTTGGTCAACCACAAAAGTCCTCCAAATGCCTGTCCAAAACAAAACCAGCTAACAACAACAAAATATCCCCGAGCACATTAAAGCAAATGGAAAAGGACAATATTTAAGCTAGTGTCAAGCTGTTATGAAATCAAAAGTGCAGAGCAGCAGCTCACTGTGAGCAAGGCAAATGAATCGGGTTTTGGGGGTTTGTCCCACGTGCAGGTCAGAAGGACCGACTTCCTTTTCTACGCTGTTGTGAACAAGATGGGGTCTAAAAAAAGAATAACTTCAAGTGTTACCAGAAATATCTTTTCTTCATCTCCCTGTGTACGGGCTGATAAGAAACACTGTGTGAAATTTGCTATCGGTGCTTTTGTACAAGTCATTTAGCAAGGACAATGGCAGGAGGAGGAAGTCAAAATCCAGTCCATTTTGCTTAGATTTGACTTAATAATTTCTACTATTTCATGCCATGCAGTCCACAAACTTATTCTCTCACTGAGTTTGTAGATTGTCTGTAAAGAGCTGAAAAAGTAAGAAATGAGCTCTTTATTCAGAATGATTTCCCTAAAAATTTCTAACAGGAATCCTCGAGCTGTATATCCTTTGTAACCACATTGCCGTGAATAGTCAGCACTCAAAGTACAAGGCAGAATGTTTAAGTCCGACTAGCCTGATGGATCACATGAAACTGTTTCTGAATAACTTTTGTTTATACATCTCAGCTGGATGTTGCCAAGGAAAGCCTCGTTAAGAATAGAAGATCATAATAGCTATATAAAAATTACAAGGGCAAAAAATAATCAAATAGTCATAGGACACATTTTCAGTTAAACAAATACCGCTGACTTGACTGATTATAGACATCAAATCAATACATGCTATTATGGAAATCAGTACTAATGGATTACCTCCCAGGAGAGTTCTGCTCATATGGGCGGTCCCAGCAACTAACGTATTTTCCAGCACCTAAGGCACGCTGGTGTAGAAGACGTGTACCTCCTCAAAAAGGGAAATTAGAGAACCTTGGTACCAACTGCATCCCCTGCTACTGGGGGTGAAACCACTCCTACCGCTGCGCCTGACATTGCTTCTCTGCTGCGGCAGGGACGGGAGCAGCGGTGACAGCAGACCACGGAGCAGGAGTAGCAGAGGTTCATAACATCAGTGCCTAAAATACACCTGAATCTGAAGTCCCTCTTGCCCTTTCCATTTTGGGGAGAAAAAAAAAATGCACCCATTGTATCAATAAGTCTATAATCTGAATGATATGAAATAACTGGTGGTGTCAGCATTTGACGGCATTTTACTGTTTGCCTAAATGCAAATCTGTGCTAGTAGGACATTATTGAGCGTACAAAGCTGAGGACTTAAAAGCTAAGAGACGCCAATAGGAAGATTGCCTTTGCAATTTGAGATAGCTCCTCTCACGCATGCAGACATGTACGCCCATTGATATGAGACTGTCTGTAACTCCAGTTCTCCAAGGCTTATCGGAGACACAGGATATGTCATGCATTGCCTCTATCCTTCAACATACAAGGTCAGCAGCAGGAACCAGGCTTTGCTGTCTGCTGGGAAAGGGGCGGAGTAAGCCCTAAGCCAAGATAAAGCTTACAGGTAGAAGAAATATTTTTCTTTAGCCCAATTAGTATAGTTAGAAAAAGGAGAAAACCTTCCAAGCAGGCAAGTCGTTTTACAGGTCAGAAGCAAAAATAGCAAATTCCCAAATAAAGTTGCTGGCCTTTGCTCTGCAAAACAAAAAACCAAACAAAAAACCTCAACAGCCATGGGATCTGAGCTCCATGGAGGCAACAACTTCTCCTCAGCAGCTGATGCAAATCTCCATAGATAGTTGCTTGCCTGCCGCAGGGGCAAACCTTGCTGGGTCCTGCTTTCCCCCCATAGCGTGAGCTCTGCTACGCATCTTGGAGAGGCCCTTGCTCCATGGCAATCACTGACCGCAGCTGCAGAGGTAGTGGGAGAGCAAAACCAGGCTCCTCAGCTGCTCTGGGTGGGAGAACAGTTCTGGCATGAGCCACAAGAGGATGGGGGCACCACAGGGCGGGAACTGATCCCTCAGCACCCGTGACAAGTCAGGGCAGCTCCACCACCCAGCCCCAAAATAGGACACCCCCCCCCAAGGTAGGTTTATATCCACCCAGAGTTGGGTCCCGAGCTCCCTCCCCACCTAAGTCACCCCCAGCCAGCCTGAGGCATCGCTGTGCTCCAGCTGCCCCTCAGCATTTTGGCACTTGCTCTGGCAGGTCCGTCTTCCCAGAAAAGTTATTTTTCTTGATGATGGCCAAAAGGTCTAAGGATTGCCAGTGCTGCATTAAGAAAAAACAAACAAACAAAACAACAGATAAGTGGAACGGATAAATGAAAACGTTACCAAAGTGGCAGGGCAGGTGCACCAGATCAGGAGCTGGGGCTGTTGGCAGTTTGGGCCACCTTTCTCATTTAGGAAAGCCAGTACCGAGAGCTTCAGATCGCAGGTGAATTATCAGGGATTTACCGGAGGGCAAGTGGGGGGGGGGGCTGGCCTGCCTGCCTCGCTGATTTTTTTGCTGAAGTTGCAATATCCAAACAGTAATTCTTTTCACCTTATCTCTTCCCCTAAACTTCTTATAAGCATGAATGCTTGCAAGTCACCTCAGGTTAGCTTTGTGAGAATAACAACAGATCATTCCACATACCCAGGTTTTGGCTTTTCCAAATTCCCCTGAATGTTGGAAGCTATTAAGTTGACATGTTTTCCTCCATGTGATTCTCCTGGTATGGCTTTGTGGTGGCCTGATGTCATACCTAACCACAGAAGAACATGATCTAATATACCATAACTGTTAAAAAATATAGTGTCCGACACATTGGTTTCCTAACCTCACGGGGAAAATATTTATGCCATAAAACTTCTTAACTTTTAAAAAAGAAGGGCCCTGAAAGACAGTATTTAAAACACCATATGGTGTATATATGAGGAGTAGGAATATTAAATGGATGAGCTTGCTTCTTTTTTTTTATTATTTTGAGAAAACAGAAGTACTTGGTTCTGCTGTAGAATACGGAAAATATTTGAGAGACATGAGAGGGTATTTTTTTTTAATGTCCAGGTCTCTTTTATACCACGCTGGCAGTTCAGCAGTTTGGCATTGCTGGAGCAGTATAAAGCAGCCTCTGGGTGGGAATTTGGTTCAGGCAGCACGGAATTGCAATTTAACAAGTCAATCATTTGCAGGCTTGAACTGCAGGAGACACTTACAGGAAAGGACACACGAAAATGCAATTCATCTGCTGCAAAATGCTGCTGGTGCGGGTAAGGCAGCAGAAGGCATTTTCAGGACATTGTGTCCACGCAGGAGACTGTGAAGGGACAGAAGTATAAAAACAGATGAAGCCTTCAAGAGACAGACCTCAGCATTGCCGCTAATCGCTGTTCTGTTTTCAGCAACTGAGATTCTGCACCATTTTACAAACATGCCATTTGTGTTTAGAGCTAAATGGATTTATCTTGAAATGCAGCCCTTTTCCTGAGGGCTTGTGGCTTGTAAAGCTTTCTGCCTTTTTTTTTTTAATTATTATTTTTTTATTCCCTTTGCCTGGCAATGGCTGCATCCCCACCTATAACTAAGGTGGAAGCTGGCAGCCCCCCAGAGACAGGGGAAGGGCTGGAATTTCCCAGGTCACGGTCAGGAATCCAGCCTTCTGCGAGGCATGGGACACTACCTCCGAGCAGGAAAGATGCTTACGGCTGCTTTCTGTTCTCCGAGACAAGTTTAATAACGTCACTGTCCAAATAAATTCATTCTCTGCAAATGAAGAAATGCAATCGCTGCTACCGCTGGTGATCTTTAGTGCATGCATTTCCATTTCCCCCTCCCCACAATGAGGCAAGGAAGGGGTGCTGCTGATTTCTTTCCTCACTAACATCTCACGGGCTTTGCCAGCATGATGGTCCTGCAGCAGGCTGTGGCATCTCAGTGACCCCAAACCTGGAGGTGAAGGCGTGGGGAGCACGAAGGGGGTTTCTGGTTGCAGCTCAGGCTTGGCCAAAGCTTCACAGGGTGCAGGCATTCCAAGCAATTCCTCACCCTGGTCCAACCCCAGGCTGCACACCTGGGCTGATGCAAATGCAGATTTGGACCTGAGCTGCCTGCTTCAGGCCAGCTTTAGCTACAGTGCCCTCGCGGGGCACCAGGATCTGGCAGGCAGAGCCTGGGGCTGCAGAAGCTGGGAAATCAGTCTAAAAATAGGTGTTTCAGTAAAACTTTGTTTTTCAGCTCTGTTCTGCTGCCTTACAGCGAGTGCATCACGCTAGAAATGTGGGCAAGCGGTTTTTGGTACCGAGAGCCGCCTTTTCATTTTAAAAGAATGTCCCCACCAACCACATCCCCATGTAAGGAAAAAGCAGCAACTTACTGGTAAAGCTGTTAAGCGGGAAGGCAGAATTACACTCTCTGTTAGACCTTACTGTCATTTAAGTGAGGCTTCGATGGTTTCAATAGCTCCTTACCGGGAGCGACGTGCGCAGGGAGGTCAGCACGCACCCCACCTGCCCCTCTTTCGGCTGCTAAAAAGCAAGGCTGCCAGGCAGAGTCTCTTTACTCCCTTGTGTGCTGTGATTGTTTAGGTCTGTGTGTTTACCTAAATCAGAGCAAGCGTAGGATGAAATACTTCTTCATTAAGGCATGATGTGCTGCAGCTGGGGTCTTGCCTTCCAATTTATTGGATAGTCTGGCATTACTAACGTTTTGCTTTTATTATTTTTTGACTGAAGGAGAAATGTCCCCCTGACAAACAGGAATGCGTGGAGAGCATTACAGAAAAAGGTGAAAAGTTAAGTTTTTCTTGCCTCCTATGGGAAGCGGAGCCAATGCAAGAGATACGTTCATAAGCTGTTACCGAAACTCAGAGGTTCAGGAGCACAAGGGAGTCACTGCTGGGTATTTGGATGAAAAAAATATTATTATCCAAGTGTGACCCTGAAAATAAGAAAAGAGTGGAATAGTTTTTATTCCAATTTTGTAGACAAATTCTGGTTTTACAATGGAACAATCTCAAATCCCGGAATCTGGGGAAACAAAAAAAGAGAAGGAAGATTTTGGGAGATACAAAATCTGGACACAGGATGGCATTTCGGAACACTGATTCATCTGCCATTGAAAACAAAACCAAATGCTGAACTCTTTAACCCAACCATAGTATCCCGCTGATTCAAGAAGCCCCTCCATTCAAAGAATGTAAACTCTGCTACGACAGTGGCCGAGAGCTCTTTTTTATGGAGAGCAGGAAACTTTTCTAAAGGGCCAGTTTATGACCTGGCTGGAGAACTGGAAATAATTAGGTGTTCCTGTCAAAGGTCAAAGCCATAGGGTTAAATTCCTAGGAACTCAAAACAACCCTCGGTGACTGCACCAAGACTGATCATTCGGCCTTTTTCTGCCCGGAGTGGGAAGGCAGCAAGCAGCCTGGGACGGGAGTGAGCCATGCCTCAGTTATCTGCCCTTTCCAACTCCAGGTCTGACGTTTTGAGCCTCATCAACACAGCCTTGGTCTAAAAAAGCGTGGCTGGGGTTTAAAAAAATAAATAAATCTGGAAATAAGAATTGCAGCCAAACGACCTATTTATAGCAACACTGAATATGAACTGCACACCAAATGACAAATGAGGATCCTGATTCATATTCTACTTCTGATGTAACCCCGCTGAATTCAATGGGGCATTAGACTCTGCAGCAGAAATCTGTCTCCAGATGAAAACAGCAGCACCGGTCTGGCCCCTGGGGAGCTGTCGTGCTCTGTTGTATACACGAAAGCTGCAAAACCGTCCATGTCTGTAGGGGTCTTGGTGCTTGAATTTGAAGCTGTGCATGGCGTTATTACTGCGCAGTGCTCAAAAAAGTAATGAGGCGGAAGGGGGAATTCACTCATTGGGTGCTTTTTTACCAAATGACAACGTTAGCTTCTCAGAGGAGCAATAGCCTGACTCCCTTTGTGAAACTCAGCTTAAACATGATGCATTAAAGAGGAGCTTGACTTTGCCGACATCCCTAATACAAGCTACAAGCGCTTCCTGGTGAGACCTATGGAGTGCGGCTCCATCTGATGCACCCACCAGCCTGAAAGCAGAAAGGCAAGCAGGGGACAGAGGTGGAGAGGACCGAAACCTTCTCCACGCACCGTGCGCTCAGGGGAGACATGCACTGCCTGATTGCCCTGAGAGTGGCTTTCCCCACTGCCTTTCATTCAAAGCCTTTTGCCCTGGCCCCTCTGAAAAGCAGTGACTCTTGCTAATGTTTTTTTGGGGGAAATGAGCACCTTCATAAGGCAAAGAATCCCCCAAAATGCCTTGGAGAGTATTCCTTGTCTCTAACTTCCTGGGGGTCAAATTGTCTGTTACAGGCCAAGCAGATTTTCCTGTTACAGCAGGAGAACAGTGTTTTAAGCTCAAAAGTGTTGCTATTCATCCTTGTGCAAGGAATCAGGTCATTCTCTGTTTGTCCGAGTCCCTTGCTTGATCCAAAGCAAACTATCTGGTATCAGACTCTGCCGTGAAATAAAGTAAAAAGTCTCTGGTCGGATCTGAAATCCAAACTTGGTGGACATCCCACTTCACAATGGGATGAACTGAGGCCGAAGCACAACTACGGGTGAGATTTTGGGGATAGTCCAGGTCCTGGTACAGTGGGATGGGGCAATCTCTACTTGCAGATGGCCCTTCCGCCTGTGTCTCTTCTCATGCTCTTGTTCTGCCAGTCCACAAGCAATCCTGCTCCATCAATTCATCCTTGTTCATCCCCCTCCTCCCTCCCCGTTCAAATTTCTAAACCTGAAAAGCAACTGAGACCATGCAGTGACCTTCTGCACTGACTGCTCTGTCTTTTGTGAATCTAAATTGATTTTCCTTGCATGGGAACATCCAGCATCTACCCTTTGACCTTCAGCCTGAGGTTGAGTATTAGGAGTAAGAGGGAATGTGAAAGAGGCATTTGACTGTCAGCATTGGGAAGAAATATGAGCTACCCTCTAGTAGAAAACAGTCTGTTTCTGTCCAGTGCCTGGAAATATGGGAATTGCCAGACTTGCTTAGACACAAGGGTCAATATCCTGTCTCTGATGCTAGCCAGTACCAGAAGCTTCAGAGAAAGGTCCGAGAAGCCTGTAGCCAGCAGATACAGGATAATCCCATTCTTATCTCCCTGCTCCAGAGAGCAGTATAGCCAGCACGCACACAAATAGAGGCACATACGTGCACGCTGGAAACTGCCTGCCTCGGGGAGCTCTCTTCCTGGAGATATTGTGGTATTCTGTGTCACATCAAGTATTGTTAAATACCCATTGGCAATAGCATGCAACTGACCCAAGGGCTCGGCTCTGTTAAGGAAGGGAATAAATAAGACAAAGGATGTTGAGGGTTCAGCAATGGTATTTAGTGCTTGGGTTTCTACAACTGGCGTGCAGCTAACAACTGAAGTGAAAACAGCCCATAGAAACCACCCTGCTCACCATCGCCGAGCTGGACAGGAGCTAAAATATCATCATTTTGTCAGAAGAACAAGGTTGTTGGAAGAAATTGCCAACCCTTTAGCCATATTCCTATAACCTTGGCATATTCTTGATCGTGTTTTAGTGTCTCTTTCCCACCCCTCCAGGGTCAAGCGTTAGGCTTCCTGATGACTTTAGACAAGCAGTCAATGATCTTCAAGTCTCTGGGGCGGGCTCATCTTGCACTAATGCTCCCCCCAGCACCCATCTACTGGAAGAAGATGAAGTGGGACCAGGCTGAGCTTGGATATGTTTCTACACCGCCCTGAACTGGTCACCCAGCCTTTCCGCCTATGATTTCATAACATTTTTTTTGTAACAACATTGATCCACAGGGAAAAATGGGGTTTCTTTGTGTAAAGCTGCAGCTGGGGATTTGACGTGAGGTTTGTTAGGGATTCTGGAAAGGTACTGGAATGGCCACTGTGGATTTCCTAGCCCGATTTCTTTCTGCTTTTTGAGTTTATCTGCTGTTACGTAAATCAAATGATTATGAAAACATTACACTGGTTCACTACCCACAGCTCAGATGAGAGGGGGAGGAGGAAGTTTGTGTTGACCTGTTAGAGAATTTTGTTATTGATACAGCTCAGGAAAACAGAGATCTCAGCACACTTTGCTTGTTTAATTAGTGTCTGATTCTAAGCCTTAGATGTCCCACAGCACTCTTTCTGTACAAGTAATTAAAAAGCATAAAACTGTAGAGAGCTATAAGATGATAATCCACATTACCTGATACTGCTGCTATTTGATAGCTCTTCAAACAAAGTACAAAGCAACCTTGATCTTCCTAATGCTCTTTACTCAGAAAGAGGCCCAACGCAAAGGGACTTGGAAGTCTGCTTTCTAAAATCAGTGGGCATAAAAAATAGGATTGCGGTTTCTTGGCAAAAAAAAAGTGTTTCCTTGGTATTAGTGGAGTAAGCTATATTTAGTTTTGTTCTGAAGGCTTTGTGAGGGGCCTCTCTGAAACAGTTCAAAACACAGAAAGTCCTCTTCCCTAATCTGGAGAATACCGTACTCCCCCTCTCTTGCAACGCCTGTTATTGAATAGTGAAGGAATCATCATCTCGCAGGCAGCTTTTTCTGGAAAGGTTCCTTAAATAAAAGCTCCCCCTGCCCTCCCCCACCCTTCACTGACACACTTCCATCCAGGGGCTGCTAGCCCCTCTACAAGCAAAGCAGAGCCCTGTAGGGAGACAGAGCTGAGCTCCCGGGTTAACTCTCTCCTAGGACCGCTGCGCACGAGCCCTCAGTCCCCAGCAGGCAAACTCGTCCTCTCCTTCTCTCCCTCCTCCTCCCCATCCTTTCTGCAAGTGCAAGTGAGCAGCAGAGCTGCTTTTTTCAGGCAGGGCATAGCTTAGGAGAAACAGCACATTCAGATACTGCCAGTCACCTATGTGAAATTGCGTGGACCATGTGATGCAAAAGCTGACCTGATGTAAATTCATCACAAGTTGGTTAAAAAGTGTGGGTGGTTACTACTTACATTGGCAAGGTTCATGCCGGAGCAGACCTTGCCATCAGTACAAAGCCACCATAAGAGCATAAAATCAGGATAAACCCTGTACTCCAGGTTCTGGCTGATGTAGCAGGGCCTGGGCCCCCCATCACATCCCAATGTCACCCTGCGTCCCTCCCTGACGGGGATCAAGTACATGCCGATGAGTGACCGCTCCACATAGACTTGCAACAACAAACCATGGCATCAGGGGGTCCAGGGCCTCCCAGGGTCAGGTTTAGCACTGCTCTCCATCACTGCACACCACACCCCTGCGCAGCGATTACAGGAGGGGAAAGCATGATGCCTGCTCGTCGGATGCTTGCTGGCCCACCGAGCAGAAAACCCTGCCTTGCACCAAGCCCTGGCTTGGTGTTCCGGCCAATTACCCCCCCATCAGGTGGAGAAGGATGCCTGAGACCCCGACCCCTGTAAATGGGATCCTGGGAACACCCACCACTTGAAGGTTTAACCCCAAACTGCCCTCCAGGGTTGTACTGAGAGCCTGATGCCCTGCCATACTGGTGCTCGATACCAACCTCCGCTTACAACCCAGAAACCTCTCCTTATGTCTCAGTCCCTCGTGCCTTCGCGGGGGGCACAGCTCCTCTCCTGGAAAAGCCGAGCCTTGCCTGCTCAGAGACTATTTCCTGAGCAGCCCCATGAAGCTGCTTGGCAGCGGCTGCCCTGTAAGCGATCCCACCAAGCTCGGCAGAGCAGGCCTGGGCTTTCCAAAGAGAGCAACCTTGGGATGTAACAGGAGAAATTAGGGGGCCTCACAGGCTCGGTGCCAGCTCCGAGGATGCTGTTCCATGTGGTCAATCCCTGTAGTTATTAAGGAATAAATTGCTATATAAAGCCGTGCCACAGCCAAGCAGAGCCTCAGGAACATGACAGTCACCAGGGAGCTGTTTTGAGTCCTGGTAGCTACTTGCTTGCTCTTCGAAATGCTGCCCAGGTTACAAAAGCTTAAGAAGCAAAAAAAGGCTGCGTTAGGTACCTGGTTCTCCTGCTGCATGGCCCGGTGCCTGCTCCTTGAGCTGAAACAAAACCCTTTTCCACTGCAAATGGTTTCCTGTGGAAAAATCAGGGGTTTGGTTAAATGAAATTATCCATCATGTACATCTAAGAGGGAGTAAAATGTTACCATTTGGGCAAAAAAAAACCCCAAAACCCCAAATGCTCCCAAACTCAAATAAGTTCAGCCAAAATACTGCAGGTTTTGATACACTGCCAAACTCAGTGTTTTCCATGGAAAAAATGTTTAAAAAAAGAAGTAGTGGCCGTTTTAGAGGGACCCTCCACCTTCCTATTTTCTCATCAAGTGGTCAGGATCATACCACTGTTTTACTGTTAGCAGAGGAAAAAAATAGTTACATAGGCTGTTCAGAACCAGCCTTTTTTCTGCTTGTAGAGACATGAAAAATTATACTTTGAAAGAAAAGGAAGATATACGATTGTGGAATTGTTTAGGTTTTTTTTTTTTTTACCTGGAAGAAAATAGAGATAATTGCTTTCTTCTGATCTCAAAATAAGCCTTTTTCCCCGGAGACTGCAGGAAGAATTTCCTGTATTTTTCCACTAGTGATTCCCCCTTCCATGGAGTGATTTTTCGTTGCTGCCCCACTCACCCCCGTGCCAAAGCCCTGCCTTCCAGTTTCCTCACCAACTTCACAGACCTGTAGGAATTTGCTGGCACAACTGAGAAAGGGGGTTTGGTCCCTAGTCCTGTAAGGTTTTCTATTAGCAAGTTTAATATCTTTCATGCTGGAGAGCTAAGGTTGAAATGGTTCTCTTAAATTCAGATGATGTCTCCTGAAGAACATCGCTCCACCTGTCCTCCCTCCATCCTTCTCTTTTTTTCCCCCCTCATCCTTCTCCCTATCTACTGAGTCCTGCCCCAAGGACAGTAATAACTTCAGTTTGTTTTAAGGAATAACTGTTCCTTTCGCCAGCCCTGCTGCTTCCAGACTCTCGGTTGATTTCTAACTTTCACCTAGCCTGGAAGTTCTTAAATGACAGAAACGAGAACATATATGAAAACTGCAGTGCTCCATTCCAAACGAAGCCCAAACGCATATCCCTCATTTCTTTACAGCACCATAGTGATAATATTGAAGCTACTGCCAAAGTATAACTTGACACTGAAGAATGGTCATTATTAGCAGTACCCCACTGTGGTTTTTGGGAACGGGAGGTATGAACATCCTTCATGCAAACAGAAAACGTGACTAATGAAGATACTCGCAGGTATGCACTCTCAAAAGGAAAGCGTGGGTCCAAGAGCACCGCACGTAACTTTTTTTTTCCCTGAAAGTGATTAAATGCAGATGGCTACCAGGAAAGCTGGGTTTCGCAATAGCAGTCATATAGGACCTTTCAGACTATTTGGCTAGTAATTTAAGTTAGGAAAGCTATTTGCAGAATGTGACCTCTGGAATGTAGTTATTCCAGGAAGATGTAACATATTATCAGGGAGTGAATTCCAGGACTGAGTTATTTCTGGTAACAATTGAACTATGACAAAAATATTTACAACTAACTTATTAAACAAAAACATTAAAATATTTGTCAAGTTTATTTGCAATGAAAAATTTCTGCAGATCTCATTAGTTTCTACTTAGGAGAGAAATAAGTGCATGGAGACTTTGGAAAGGATCCTATATGATCATTTATAAGATACATACAACTCCCAGTAATTTTAAACAAGGGGGTAATAAATGGCAATGACTAACAAGACACGCAACCAGCAGAAGTGCTGCAAGTGCCCTCGGACAAATTTCAGCCCTTCATAAAAGTTCTGCCTTTCTTCACAGCTGATCTCCCGATGAACCAGTAGCTCAGTCTCGATGCAGACTTTTACCCTTGTCCAAATAAACCCAAAGCGAGGGTAAGGCAGAACCATGTCACTCAGCTCTCTGCACAGGAGCCCCAAACCGTGCAAGCACAAGGCACTAGGAACATGAGGGACAATATCAAATACTTCCCATCCTAAGCTGCCCACCAACTAAAAAGTTTCTGTTCTCACCACCAGATATTGTAAA
The DNA here is from genome assembly GCF_000687185.1 of Egretta garzetta. Taxonomy (NCBI): domain Eukaryota; kingdom Metazoa; phylum Chordata; class Aves; order Pelecaniformes; family Ardeidae; genus Egretta; species Egretta garzetta. Next base: position 8,027,024 of record NW_009259588.1, read on the forward strand.
CCCTGCTGCAAATGGGGACGTAAGACTGGACAGGACTTCCCTGCCCCAGGTCATGCAATGCCTTTCCATCTGCACCTTCAAATGAGGTTTGGTTTTATCAGACTAATACTCCTTCTTGCTTCTCCCAACATTTCAGGGCTGGCAGGGGCACTTGAGGTTCATTTGTTCTTGTGTCAGAGTTCTCCTTTAGCTTAAACAGCTCTCTTCTTTTTCTGGTGTGTATTTGCTGAAGTATCTATAGACAGCAAGTGTATTGCCTTGAAGCTTCTGTTTTGCCCAGATAAACAAACCAGCAGGCTTTTTAATACCTTTCCCTAACAAAAAAGTAACCCCTAATCATTTACTTAATGAATCTAACAACCTGTCTCTGCATCTGTCCCAGTATGAATTGATTTTTCTTGGAAGTAGGTGACTAGACTTCTAGATGACATCTGGGTGCTGTACAGAATAGCATTGATTTTTCTACGCCCCTCCTGGCAATTCACACTGAGGTCACGTTTCCCTTTCTTTAAGGGCAGGTCACACGAGTGACTCAGGGTGACCTCCTAATCAACCAGTACATGACTAGTGTACTCACATCTTTCCTTTCCCTGTGTACGAAAACCAAGCCTGGAGATTGCACAGGTCACGTTCAGGCTTCCCCTCCGATTCCTTCCTCTAAAGTTCCCCTTGCCCTCTATGCCAGCCTTGGCCCAGAAATGCAGCTCTGGAGGGATGCAGGATATTCCACCCAAAACAGATTTTTGCCTGTGAGCACCTCCCAGCTGTCAACAACTCACAGGCCTTGATGCATGCCACATCTACATTTTTCCCATTTTCTCATCCATGCCTGCTAGCATCTGACTCTTCCCCCAAAACCCACCCTGCTCACCCCTGTCTTGTCCGAACAACGCACACACACCAGCCTCTGCACCCAGCCATCTATGGAGTCAGGTTTGCTACGGCCTCAGGGTCAGCCTCGGCTGCTTTTCCTAGTACCAAGAAACAGGACAAGTGCTTTACTCCCAAATATCCTCTACTGCTCTGCCCTCTCCCTACTACACTAAAAAATACTGGAACAAGATAATAAACTCTTGCTCATGCAATGTCAGTTACGTGCTTCATTATTTTAGGGAAAACATTTTGCAGTAGCTAAAGATAGTCCTTGGGTTTTATGTTATTTACTTAAGCACGCGTTGAGCAATCTAACCTTCACACAGATAAACAAAGTATCCCAGAGAAACTTTACTGCCCTGGGAGAAAGTCATGCCTCACGAGCTTTCAGTTAGAAAGCAGTAAAAAGAGGAATTTAAAGCGCGGCTGACTATAAATTATTAAGCTGATCCCAGCTTCCCATTTTACAGTAACTTATTCCTATTGTTTCTTTTGACTGCAAGCATCCCAAAGGTGGGAGGTGAATCAGGACCCTGAGCACAACCCAAATGGATGCATCTGGCCAGTTGCAATGGCTCGGCGTGCACTACACCTTCTCTCCCCACTGGTCCCAGCCCCGTCTTGCTCCCCGAGTACAGCAGCAGCAGCCCCGTCCAGCTGAGACTGCTCCCCATCATTTGCGCTGTTCCATGCAAACTGCTCCCGTGTTTCATTCGTACCAGAAAGGGCTCTGCTTACCCTTTCGTAACCCAGCAGTGTGTCATGCAATGCGACTGCTTCGACCGTGCCTGGAGCGCGGTCCTGGGACATGTATTTTCAGTTTTGTCTAAAACCTCCAGAAGCCACTGTTGTCTTCTTTCTCAGAGCCACCACTTTAGTCAGCATCCAAACCAACAGAAGCCTGAGCTATTCTCTTTCCACTGGGTGAAAAACACATCAAGTGCTTTGTGCTACAGCCTTCCTGGCAAGGCACAAAACTCTTTAAACTGCACCCATTTTCAGACTGCAATGTCAAACCAGCTGTGGGACCAGATACACTGTAAAAGGCTCCTTCCAGGCCATGAATCCTGCAGCAAACCTCTAATGCCCTGAGCACAATTTTGAGCAAATATTATAGCTCCACTCGGAAGCCCGGTGAGACTTATCATTTCACATCATTTTGACATGAGCCCAGTTGAAGCTCAGTGGTTGATTTTACTTTTTTGGTATCTGCTGATGCTTCAAGACAGCTTCATTCCCTCGGCGCACGGAAATGAGAGGGAGACCCAAGGCAGACAGTTTGTACCCCGTTTCAATATCTCTACATTTGGGACTCTTTTACTGTAGATTTTTGTTCCGATGAAAAAGGAAAAGGCTTTTTGGAGCATTTGGTGGGGTCAGACCCAAACCCTTGAAATACAGATCTGTGTGAAACAAAAGTTTTTCAGGAAAACCAAAGGAAGCTCTCACCACTGATGCAAATGCAGACACCCATGAAGTGTACTTCGTGTTTCTTAGGACCAAGTCTCTCTAGTTCCTTCTTCGTTTTTGCTGTCATTATTCAAGGTTTGTACTGGGGATCACTTTAATTTCACTTTAAAATCACTTTTTAAACTTTAAAATCACTTTAGATCACATATCTACCTAATGCACAGGCCAGGGGAGAGGCAACAGTTTTTAATGGCGCTGAAAAAAATATAACCCAAAAATCAATCCTGATGCGAAAGGACTCTGCGGTTAATATTGCCAAGGAGAAGAGGAGAAAGAAGGTATTAACAGGGTTCCAGAATATCTTACCAGAGACCACACTCCATGGCAGAGCTGGGAAAAGAGCCTCAAGCCTTTTGGCTTTCAGTCTGCTGCCTTAATCAGCAATACCAGCTTACACTGGGGTGGCACATCCACCCCTCCCTGGGTATTTCTCCAGCTCACAGGCTTCATCACAGGTGAATTTATGCCAGAGCAACTCCTGGAAGGGGGGAATTAAAAAAAAAAAAAAAAAAACAAAAAAAAAGCCACAACCAGAGGCTTGCTCTGTTAACTTTAATTAGCTAAAAAGAGCTCCAGGAGCAGCTCAGAGTCTGCAGACCCCGGCTCAGAGCGGCGCAGGCCTAGGCGGGACTGCCTGCCCCGACGGCCGCGTGCCAGACCCAGCAAAAAAGGGAAAGGAGCAAGATGCAAAAGTCCTCGAGCCTGCTGCGTCATTCTGTGCAACGTTTGTTTCACGCCACGTTTCATGCAACAACTGTGCTATGTAAAAGCGATTTATGTAAAACATCCTTTTCCTGAGGAACTGGGGCGCAGACACATTGGCAGCTCTGGGGGCTGAAGCTCAGACAAAACTTGATGAGTCTAAACATTACGAGGCACTAATTACCTCAAAGGGGGCTATAAAAGTACAGATTCCTGGGGATGTTGGAAGATGGTTTGGCGAGAGAAGTATCTTTAGAAAAACAGAAAGACATGGCCACTGGACTTAGGGAAAATGATTACAGATTATTATAGCAGGGGTATGAGCTACTATTTGGGAGAATAAATGGACCCATTGGACCAGTGTTGAATAGGGAGAGGATTTCTTCTAAAGGTGGGATATCTCTAGAAACAACTTTTGCCAAGCAGCACCGTAGGCTGTAAGAGAGTATAAGAATTAACAGACAGCAAATCGTTCAGTAGCAAACTCCCTGGCGTTTATACCACGAATCTCTCTGGGAGGAGAAGGTTCTGCGAGCCAAAACACAGCAGCAGCTGATGTTTGTAATGCAGATGCAGAATGAAACACACTGAAGCAGTCTGAAAGGAGGAGTTTGTTTTCTTTTGGTGTTCAAGCAACACCTTGTTGGTGTTTTTCACCAACTCGGTGACCATGAGGAAGGACGGATAAATTTCTTTTTGGGATAAGTAAGCCTGGAACTATTATTCAACCAAAAATTTTGGAGAATAATGGATTTCACATATGGAAGCACAAATGGATTTACATGCCCATTCCAAATAACAAGACACGCAGCTGTCATACCCAAGGAGGAGGAGCACCAGTCTGGGCTCACAGCATCAGGCTCTGCAGCTGAGGAAAATGAGAAGCTGGGAATGAAGACCTTGATTTGAAAGAGACAGAAAGGCCCAAGTAATTATTTTGACGCGCTCAAGACACTGCGGCAAAAGCATTTAGCTCTTCCTTTTCATCTGAAGTTCACCTTTCATTTCTGGATGAAGTAGGGTCCTCAGATATGTTTCCTTGGATTTACTGTAAGATATCCATTATTTGACTTCACCAGGAGCATGTATCCACATTCCAGCTGGGACTTCCTATTTGAAATGACCACAAATTGTTTACAAACCTACAATGAGACTTCCGAGGACAAAGGAATTGCTTCACCTCTCCGCTGACACAGAAAACAGCAATCTTCTCAGCACAGCAAAAATTAATATGCAAAGGCTCATATATGCATACAAAAAGATGGCTGCTTTTCACCAGTAAGAGGCATCTTTTGTCAATGTGCCACAGTTTGCCCTGAGGACTGTGGAGGTGAAGAAAATAATACTCATACCTCATCAGAATAACAACTCCAGCCTGTTCAGGTCTGATGTAGTCTAACTAGCTGGATCTTCTGGGGTTTCCAAACGCCTGAGGACCCTTTCTGCCTTCTACCTGGCCCTGTTCTTTTGGAGGTAACACGCACCCACAGCACCAATACGTAGCTGCAACTCCTGTCTTTATTAAGGAAGGTTCACAGAATCACAGAATGGCAAGGATTGGAAGGGACCTCCCAGAGATCATCAAGCCCAACCCCCCTGCTAAAGCAGGTTCACCCAGAGCAGGTTGCACAGGACATTGTCCAGGCGGGCTTTGAATATCTCCAGAGAAGGAGACTCCACAGCCCCCCCGGGCAGCCTGTTCCAGGACTCTGTCACCCTCACAGTAAAGAACTTTTTCCTCATGTTCAACTGAAACCTCTTATGTTTCAGTTTGTGCCCATTGCCCCTTGTCCTGTCGCTGGGCACCACTGAGAAGAGTCTGGCTCCGTCCTCGTGACATCTGCCCTGAAGCTATTTGTAAGTGTTGATGAGATCCCCTCTCAGTCTTCTCTTCTTTGGGCTAAACAAGCCCAGCTCCCTCAGCCTTTCCTTGTAGGAGAGATGTTCATTTCTGTGGGAAGCAGGCTTTGTCAACGCAGCCCACAGAGGCACTGAGGTGCCTGCAGGCTCTGGGTTCACTGTCCGAGGAGCTGAAGCTGCGAAAGCTGGAGGAGTCCTTGATGCAAGAGCTTAGCGCCTTCCCCTGCTTCAGCCACAGCAGCCCAGTGCAAGCAGGGATCGCAACCCAGAAAGCTCAGCCAACATGCTCTGCCGCCAGGTCAAAGCTGATACAAGTCATTTTGGTACATTTGGTCATACCTAGAAACGTAGGCGCAGATATGTTAGCCGGGCTGCTGCATCTGCAGAGGGGATAACCTCTGGACCAGGATCAGGCAGGCAGTCCATTTCCCTTGACCTGAACCTGAGGTTCTGACTTTTCCACCTTGAAATACACTAGAAGATACCCATGGACCTAGGAGCTGCAGCCAGCTTGGCTCATGAAATGAAATGCAATTTTAGAAAGGAGACCAGCATGAGCGGCTGGTGGCTCTTAGTGAGCCCAGAGCTCGGTCTGGGTCCTCCTATCTCAGATGGGAAGACCAGTCTTTGGCAAAATGTTCCACAAGCAATTTAACAACCATGTTTACGTAGGTGAGCAGTTGATTAGTCTGGAGATCAGAAATATTTGACAACATTAAAAACGTGTTACAGGCGGAAAGAGCTAGGACTAACAAACAGGCAGTTTAGATAAAGAAAAAAATGCAAACAGCGCTTGCTTTGTAAGGTGATTGATCAATCAGCTGTGGTTGCTTATCTCTTTCAGAGCACAATAGACCTGGGGACAGATTGAGAGGGTTCTTTGTAGTTGTAGAGCAAACAGAAATTAATAAATTTACCTTCTGTACTCCCTTCCCTCAGGAAGGACTCCAGCAAAGTACCCCACTCTGAAGTCATGGGCACCAAGATTAAGGAGCTGAAGTGCAACAAATGACCCTTTCCCTCTTCCTCACCTCTCCTCCTTTTGCTTTCTTGCTGGTGGCCCCTCAGACCCCGGTGCTTCCCACTCCCTCTCTGCCCACCGCTTTTGACCTTAGAGGTCTGGCTCAATTTTCCCACTCACTGACAGAGCTCTTTAGATCTTGTCTCGACTAACCAATTTCTCAAATTTCCTTTTGACTCACGCCATCACTTTATCTCTTTCTATCCATACCACTCTCTCTCCCCCTTCATCCACACTTCATCATGCAGTGAGGGGGAGTTTTAGAGACTGCTCAGTACAGACCAATATGGAGACATCAGTTACTCAGCATTGTTTGCATGATAGACATGAGTGCTTTTCTCCTGAGTTAGTTAGATTTTCCCCTGCCTGCTTGGTGAGGCTGACAGAAGGGCAGCATGGTTGAACAGCCTCTGCTTGACCGCTTGTTCCCTTCAGGCACTGCAAACAGCCACTGAAAAGCCTGCTATCAGCATTGTACTACATCTGTTGTTTCTCCAGAAATTACTAGCACCTGTGGTCAGGACAAACAAAACGCCCGCAGCAATGTCTCAGAGGGCACAGGAGCTTCCCTCATGCCCCCTTGTCCATTAGATGTTCTTTGCTTTATGACCAAGAGGAATTTTGAAATTGAAGAAAGGGGTTGTTCGCCTCATTGTACTTTCCCACTTTGCAGGTTTAGACAAATGGCCAGGCCTTGCCCCAGCTCCACGCCGATGAAGGGGTGCACGCTAAACCTCCATCACTCCTGATCCCTACCCACATGGGAAGGAAACCTCCGCCTGCAGCAACCCCAGTATCCCTTAACTCCGTTTTTTTTTAAAGCAACTCAGGCTCTTGGTTTCTTATTCATTTGTTGTAACAAGAGTGAGGGTCCTGAAGCACTGAAGCACTTCTCATTGCCCACGACTGTAATCCACAGATGTGCTGAGCTGTGGGAGCCAGCAGCCGTCTCACCATGCATGGCACTGCTGGGCTGCGGCGTGGAAAGCTCAAAGCCCACAATCTGCCTTTCCAGAGCTACGAAGCTCTTTTTTTAGCACAGAAGCAAAGTTAGAAATATCCTCAGGAACTGGGACTGCCAAGTAAATCATCATAATAAAACGAAATTATTACTCGGGATAGCTCCCCTGAATCTGGTGCCTAAAAGACAGCCACAGGCAACCACTGAGCTCTCCCCACGGGCTCTCTTATTCAAGGAGCACTCAGCCTGAATATCTGAGAGATCCTGTCAAAAAAACAGTTTGCCAAGCAGAGAGGAAATGACTAAACCCGGAAGAAGAACATTTGTGGTTTCTCTCTTTTACAAGAAAGAGGGAAGATGGAATAAAAATCTACTCCTACAACCAAGCCTTCCCTAACGAACCAATGGGCAGAGGTGGTTTCCTCAGGCTACGTTAACCTTATGGAGGATAAGAAACACGATGAGAAAGGTTCGCGGAGGGCATCAGCAGCAGCGTCCCTGGCAAGGTAAGTGCCGCCCGGCAACCCCCTCTCCCCGCCCCTGCTTGTGTTTTGGAGGGGCACTGCTGTCTAATAGCTGGGCCTGAACCTGCAAGTCTAGCAACAGTCTAGTCCCTCCTCATTTAGATACGCAGCGACCTTCTTGATTTTTTTTGAACAATCCTACTAATTAATTTGAACTCTGCTTGTTAAAGGCTAAATTATTTGCTGTTTCGCTCTCACGGGCTTTTTTTGTTGAAATAATATTTTCTGGGTGACAACTGACCATTGCAATTTAGCTCCTCTGACTATTTAGACACCGGTAAGTTCTTTAATGAAGGCACATTTTGTGAGAAGTCAGAGGAGCTCTGCCTCATTTCCCAAAGCAAATCAGGAAGTTGGCTGGCAGCAGCGAGCTTATCTGCAGAGCTGCCGCTCCTGTTCGAGAGGAGGCCAAAACCCAGGCACCTGCGGTTTGCCTAGAAAAAAACCATCATAAACTCTTCTGGAGAGAGCCCATCCTTACTCTAAGCTATGCCTTACCAAACAGATGGTCAGCTCTCAATTATATCATTGTATTTATTGGACAGGATGTTTCTCGTTTCCTGCTTAGCGATGAATATTGTTGTGGTTTAACCCTGGCCAGCAACTGAGCACCGCGCAGCCGCTCACTCGCCCCCAACTTCTGGTGGGGCAGGGGAAAGACTCAGAAGAGAAAACCCATGGGTTGAGATAAAAACAGCTCAATAATGGAAATAAAATGAAGGACTAGATGATCTCCTGAGGTCCCTTCCAACCCTTACGATTCTGTGATTCTGTAAAAATAGCAGTAGTAATAGTAATACGATTAGTGATAATACTATTAGGAATAATAATAATATACAGAGCAAGAGATACACAATGCAATTGCTCACCACCTGCCGACCCCAAGCAGCAATTCCAATTGCCCCCACCCCACCCCGGCCAACTCCCCCCAAGCATGATGTCCTATGGTATGGAATACCCCTTGGCCAGTTTGGGCAGCTGTCCCAACTGTGCTCCCTCCCAGCTGTGCACCTGGCAGACCACAGGAAGCTGAAAAAGTCCTTGACTGGTCTAAGCACTACTTAGCAACAATTAAACCCATCAGGGTGTTACCAACATTCTTCTCATCCTAAATCCAAAACACTATGCCAGCTACTGGGAAGAAAATTAACTCTATCCCAGCCAAACCCAGGACAAATATACAGTAAAATCTGCTTCAGTCAGTCTTGGATGCATCAGGACATATTGATAGTTCTCTAAACAGAGGTTTAGGATGCGAGAAAGCTCAAAGATAATTTTAAAATAGAGTTTCAAAGACAAAAGAGAGCATTCTTTGCAAGTGCAGATTTCAGCATAGGTACACATAGGTCATTCCTATTCATCCATAGGCTTTCTAGCCTGTAGATTTTCATGTTGTTGAATTTTAATTGCAGATTTTTTTGCTTTATTTAGGCAACTCATTGTGACTGAGGAACACAGCATGATTGCTGCTTTGCTAGTCTGTGGAGTTGGGCAAGGTCTTTTCTAATACTAGTTGCATTTAAGAAGAAAAAAAAATGGGAAAAAAGCATCTGCGAACGTTATTTGTGTAATGACTACAAAGCTGTGTCAGCCATACATGCCCCTCTTTTTCACTTTCTGCAGCTGCTCACAACCGAGCTGTGATTGTACAGAGACCAAGCACGAATACTCAGGAAATATTACATGGTGACCTGCACCAGGCAGTCCACCCTCTTTGAGATACATCATTCAGGGTGTGATAGGATATGACAATAGGATATGATTTGGGTCACGTTGTGTACTGTAAGCAGAAAATGAATCACTTTCTCCTTTTTTAGCCTATTTGAAGGAATCTTTTCCTGGGCTAAAAAATATGCTTGGATAAAATGCTTGTAGAGTAAATTCAGATAAGTAATTTGCAACACCCTGTGGATTTTTAAAGAGGGACTATTGCTCCTTTGGTTGGACATGATGATCTTAAAGGTCTTTTCCAACCTAAATGATTCTATGATTCTCCTGCACTGAACAGTTCCCTTGTACTTCTCTTTTGGAGACCTGTCCATATGCAGCCAGGAGGACAAGGAAAGGCTGGAGACACCTGCGTTGCAGCCAAACCTCACTAAAAGCAACCCTCAGCAACCTCACTGTAGATTGCTGAAGTCCATATCTACCAGCTGCAGATATGACAGCCCTCTCTAAGCCAGGAGATAACAGAGAGAAAATCCAGCTCAGTGCTGAGGCTTCCTCTGAAGCAACACTGCTTCACAGGGTCAGTTAAAAAAAAAAGTAATCTATGCTGGTAAAAGCCCCTTATAAACAGTAGGCAAAGCCTGACAAAGGATGGGCACAGGAGCACTGTGCTGAGGCTAAGCATCTGGAACATGAATTTTTTTGTCTGCTTCTCAGCAAAACAAAACAAGGCTGGTTTAGTGGTGGAAGAGCAGGGTTGGACTCGATGATCTTAAAGGTCTTTTCCAACCTAAGCAATTCTATGATGACAGCAACTTGTGTTTCATCAGACAAGCCACGCTGCCTCTTGGGAAGAGCTTTGACACTCGTTCAGAGCCAGGGCCCCACCGTGGCTGGGAGGGCCAGCCTGCACCTGAGGGCAGAGATAAATGAACATGTTGGGACCAAGCTTTGAAGGCTGGTGAGACGCAGCGCCTTGCAGCAGGAGCATTCAGAATTCAGGCCTGTGACAGAGGAGGTGAGAGGAGTGCAAATAGGGGAGGACAAACCCAGTGTTTCAAGGGGGATGAGGAAGGGTGAAGTAGTTTGGGGAAGGCATGGCATTCTCCATCGCCCTCTTAAGCCAGTCCCCATGAACTCCTTCAGCCAGTCGTCCTGCATACCCTTTCCCCAAAAGCAAATTATTCTCCTTACCATGACACCATGCATTTTGATCTGCAGGTTTCCCACAGAGAAGCACAAACTTGAAGGGGCTATTACATAAAAATGTAAGCGATTGCTGCACTAGCACCCCCTAAAGCACTAACCTATGTATCTAGCCTATCTCCCTAAGTCCACATTTATGGGCTTTCTCTGCTCCTGGAGAGTTTGTCCCCAGCAATTAAGGTGGGCTAATTGATAACGATAATTAAGATGATTCCATAACTACTCAGAATATCTTTGATTGTAGGTTACAGGTTGTTTTTTTAAAAACAAAGTCATTTTCTCTCACCTAAATTTGCTCTTTCAGAGTGCTCTACCATACAATCTTAGTGGCGGGCATTTTATCAGAAGCAGTGTATTTTAAACAAATATTGGCATTTTAAAGAAATTTTAAAGTTGTACCTTCAAGAATCGAGTCTGCAAACTATTGTTCTTGCCACTCAGTGGAAAAAACTATTTGAATGAATCAAATACTAACCAAAGAGCATATCATGAACACCAAACACTCAAAATGCTCCCAACAGTGTTTGGTGAACAGCCTGAAAAGCAGAGACTATTCTCTCTCTGCAAGTGGTATAATATATGCCATTACTTGGTTTGAAGCATGTACCTGCCTGTGCTCAGACCCTCTGACATCCCATCTAAGAACAAATCAAGAGTTCTCCTCTGTCAGCAGTAAAAGAGAGATCTAAACAGATTCCCAGAAGATTTAGACAGGCAAGTATATCATAAGGCAAAAATTAATGACCTGCAATTAATCTTCGCACTCCCCCGATTTAAAACTCAGCAGCTGCCGTCTACATGGCAGGCCAGAAAAGAAAAAAAAAAGCTGTAAGTGCCGCACGCCCCATAATTGATCCACCCCGTATTCTTGTTGGAGAGACTCTCAAGGCGCTGCATAGACACCTTCCCTGAGGTAAGGAGCAAGCAGGGATCACACCCAGATGTTTATTCGTGTTCTTCCCTCTGTCCCATTACTGATCGAGATCCTCCCCTCCTGGGCCTGAACTGCGCTGGGCTCCCTGCCCAAAAGGGCATCCAAACAAGTGCCTGTTGCTGCATCTTCTACTTACCTTTCCTAGAAAGCCTAATCTTGGTTTCTGGGCCTTACTTGTTGTTATGGAAATGACTGCGATATCCATGCACTCAGCACGAGCAGGGAAAGCTCCAAGCAGGGAGAGCTCCAAAGGACTTTGTGGCTCTTAGGGATGCTTACACCAGAGCTAGTCTAAGCTCTGCGACATTTTCCCCTTCTCTAAGGTAGCTTCTAAACCCGTTGGCTTCCTCCCGCTGGTTGTCTGCTACTAGAGAGGGACCGAAGGGCTCTTCTAGAGGGTAGCAAGAAGTCCTAGGGACTGAATCAAAGGAGGAGAGGGTATTTGTTCATGTGGTCGTGGAAAGAATTAAAGAAGGGAAAAGGAATCTTATTTTATAAAATCGTCTGAACTGCAAGAAATTACCTCTGTTACTGGGATTCGTTGAGGGTTGAGGGAGGCTGCCTTGGCTACCTGGGCACCGGCGTGTCATTTCTTCACAAGTTTCGCAATGGTGTGTTGAGGCACACGGTGACCTGGTGCAGGAACTCGGCCGCAGGGGAGTCAGTGGCCCTGAAGCACCCACATCTCTATCCCCACCCTTTGCCCCGAAGCCACAAGGAAACAAATCTGCTTTCACTAACACTTCACCTTCCTCTGAGTAATGGTTTGTTCCACCGGTGCCATTGCTATCTGAGCAGATGAACTCTAGTGTGCCAGCACAGCATCTCTAAATGCCTCAGCGGGACTTTATTTTGCCTTACATTATTCTTCTATGGCTTTCTAAAAATCAGACACCCTTGTGTAACGAGGGCACTGATACTTTCTACTCACCTTTCTGATTCAAAATGGTACAAAAAAGATTTTCTGAGCTGCAACCAAACAGACCGTTGTTGAAGAAAAGGGAAAGAAAATGCCTAAGCAGATTTTTCTACCGCAATAATTAGGGAGTTTTGACCCCTGCAGCCTGGTTCAAATATCAGACAAGTGATCTCGTGAGCTGCATGCCCTCAATGCTCTGCTGAACTCTTCTTTTGAGCATAAGTACTCAGGGTAAGAAACGCCACTGACGATGAACTATCCCACATACATTTCATAGGAAGAGCTGTGCTTCAGAAAGCCCCTCTGAAAATCAAACTTTCTCCTTCCTCTGGCATTTGAGGTTGATAGACGTGAGTAGCAACTTATGCTGTTCCCACACTAATTAAAGAGCAAATCAGAGGTGGCAGAGAGCTGGGACTCCTGTCCCTCCCTGCCCAGGTCCCACAAAAACATCCCTCTTAACCCAGGATTTCTTGATCTGAGGTAAGGGAGGAGGAGGAGGAGGAGGAGGAGATTTTATGGTCATTTAAGGCCCTATGCAGGTACACAGCTCACTTTGCAGCCCGAGGTAGGGACGTGGCCCACTTCAACAGAGAAAAGCGCTCCTTCTTTGCCTTTAGCGAGACAGACATTCTTCAATTTATTTTATGGCTACAGATGACATAGCTGTCTAGAGGCACTCTGGTGAGGAGAAGCAAGGAGAATAGCCAGTGTGGGGGTGGAGGGCTGCAGCTCTGCCCCTCCATTTGATGTGGTCCCTTTTAAAGGTCACCCACTGGGACCCGACATCAGTCAAACTATTTCTGTAAAAAACAACAGCGATCCCAATGAAGATTTATATAACACATTTGTGCTATAGCTCTTGGTTCCTTTTTCTTAAATTACTTAAAGCAATATAATAACTTTTGCAGGCATATCGTAGGAGACTGCCAACATTTCAAACATTTCCTTGATGTAGGATGATCACAATTGAAAGGAATGTGAATTTTATCCAGCCGTCGGTAAGGTTTTGTTTTCCTTAATCCCTGAGACTAAATCATCGGGTAGTTTTTAGCCTGCAAGCTAAATCTCAGTTGAGACTTGCTGTCATTTAGGTTACCACGCGACTCTTCTAACCAAAGCACTGAGCGGCCTTTGAGGAAGGACTGGGACAGGGACCCTTAGTACTTCTCATTGCTGTGAGCCAGCTGTGCAAGAGAGCTCTTCAATACTTAGGAAAAGGCGATCAAAGTCTCTTTCCAGTATTAAAGTTTCTTTGTTTGAAGTGCTCTCCTAGTCAAACCCGTGAACAGCGTAACCCAGCCAGGATTCCCACAGACTGGAAATAAAACTGATGGCTTGCATGGCCCAGGGTGCTGTCATTTTGCTTTGCGCTGCACGCACACAGATGATTTTTTTTTCCCCCCAATGGGAGATTTCAGCTTATATCAAGAATAATTCTTATCTCAAGAACTGTACAAAACAAAACCCCAAACCCTCCACCCTCCAAGCAAAACTCATGAGCAGTTGGGTTTAATCTGGGTGTCTGTGGAGGCGTTGCAGAAGACAAGCAGTTCAGCTGCGATGGCTGTGTCACTGAAAGTAGCAGTAAAGATCCTGGCATGGGGGAGAAAATTAGGGATATTTTAGTGCCATTTATACTGAACTAATTTGGGATACCTCCAAGCACTCTGGCAGCTAAACTGCAACATTTTCCCCAGCAAAATAGGTTAGGTCCCTTTACAACAGGAGCAGAGGGCAGTTCTGTTCCCATTGCCAGCCACGGATGCAAGGAGATGGGAGTGGAAACATCAAGTACAACCCCCCGTTCACCTCCCCAGCGGGAACGAACCCACGCCAACACCAACGGAGTGCAAATGTCCTGCCAAAGCTGGGAGCGAGGGAGGAGGGGGAGAACAGCCGGATTGCCATCTCCCTCAGCCCCCCCTGCACCTCCATGGCATCCCTCAGGCAACGTGAGGGATGGTCTGGAGGCTTTGTTTAATTTGGAGCAGAAACCTAGAAGCACTCGGAGTTCTCTGCGACTAGTCTGGGGGGAGAAGCACTTAAACGGTAATGCCAAGGCTCAGCTCTAACTAGGATTTTAGCTCCAAGCCTCAGGTAAAAGCTAATAATTTAGACTGACTGTTTAGGTTCTGCCAGCATCGGTGAAGATGGACAGGTCATTTTTCACCCCGAAAGACACAGGGAAGAGATGAAATCCAGGAACCTCTGGAGGGACCTATTTCTCCCTCTCTAGAAGGACTGTGGACCACATATCTAACTTTCTGACAATTAAAAATTAGGTCAGAGGTGTCTGGGTTTCTGCACCACAGCTTCTCTCTCTTAAACAGCGAGCGTAACTCATTCCTTCTTTGCAAGGGAGTGATGAGGTTGAGCGCAGCAGCAGGCGCACATCGTGCACGCAGTGCGCTACCAAGTGCTGAAAAGAAAATTAAAAAGCCTGTACACAACCAGCCTGAGCACCTCTGCACTCCATGGCTTTCACTCCAAACAGCACCAGCATCTCCCAGAAATGTAATTATCTGTTCTTTTTATTTGAGCTGTTGAGAGCTCCCACATCAGAGTCTTACTTCTATTTTGTATCAGGATTCAGCTAAATAATGAATCCCAGTGAGCATTTTGCTTTAGGGAAGTATTCCCCATAAATACCAATGGACTTTTGATTTTTTTGAAGCTATTCTAAGATGCATGGCTTAACGATAATTAATAATAAGACTGACTGCTATTTCTTAGCACAGCTCTCAATCACTACAAAACTTCTGCCAAAACCCTACTAATCAAATAGTACAGGTTGGGGAGCAACTGATTGCCGCGAGGGGTGTGGAAGCCCTGGCAGAGTCTTGGCTACAGGCATGCCGGCAGCAGTGGAAGCTAGCAGAGCACCAGGCTGCACCAGCAGATCTGGGGAAGTGGTTATTCCCCTTCACTCTGTGCTCATTAGAGCCTATCTAGACACTGCGTCCAGTCCCACAACCCCCAGTACAGGAAAGATACCCATAGCCTAGAGTTCAGTGTAGGGCCACCACGATGGTCATGGCTGGAGCACCTAATCTGTGAAAGGAGGCAGAGGGACTGGGGCTCATTCAGCCTGAAGAAGCAATGGCTTTGGGGTGATCTATCAGCAGCCCTATAGTACCTATGATAAGGTTGACCGAGCTAGTCTCTTCAGAGGTGCATGGTGGGAGGATGAGACACAAAGGTTGTACAGTGAAACAGGGGAATTTCTGACTTGATGTGAAGAAAGTAATTTTCCTATGAGGACAGCCAAACAACAGAGCAGGTTGTCCAGAGAGACCTGAAGTCTCTATCCTTGGAGGTTTTCAAAACCAGCTGTACAGAGCCCTGAGTGACCTGGGCTGATCCCATACCTGGCTCTGCGTTGCGCAGGAGGTTGGGCTGGGTAAGCTCGAGGCATCCCCTTCCTACCGGAATTATTCTGAGATTCGCGTACTGTAAACTGTCATTTGTCATTAAAGGTATAGAAGCATTGTCAGTCATCACTGGATGGCTCTTGAGAGCTCACAGGGCAATTAAACTATAATAACGTGTGGGCCTTCTCTCCAATAGCATCACGTCCGTTTAGTTAAAGAACTTCTGAGGCAAGAACTCAAAGGTTATCGTCATTATAACTACATGAGCAGGCATGACTAAATGCTCATCTGCCAAGACCTGGTCCGGAGCCAAGTGAAGTAATTAGAAAGTTTGAGGGTACACATCAGCTGACTTATCCAAAGCTGAACTCATTATTGGCAACTGAATTACTCTCTGCAAAAAGGCCTACGTCCACATCCTTAGACAGAAGGCTAAAATGGGTTGGACTGATTTGTGCCAAAACACATTTACTCTCCCTTGACTACAAAGGGAGTCTGACTACTCCAGATACAGCTGCGTATAGTGCATACCTGTAAAGTTAGATGAGATGGGTCCTACCCCTACTGACTTTGTCAGGGGAGCGGATTATGCTTGGAGCCTATTGAGGTCACCACAGTCAGACTCAGAAGTAAAACCTACAAACTCCATGCAGAAATACACTGCTGGTGCATTTTCCAATTTAGAGTTTTATTCCCACAACTTTGCACTGTAACAGTTATTTATCGGGGAGATACGTCCCTTCTTGACTATCATGGATGAAACAGTCTTGAGGACTGTAACAAGAAACTGGGTAAAATTTCATAGTGAAAAACATCGAGGAAAGCAGAGGAGAAAAATAACCGACTTCACCAGCGCACATTAAAAGTTATGAATGTACTGTGGGATTCAGTAACTTTTCACCGAAGGCTACGTACATTGTGCCGGGGCTTCTTCCCAAGTCCACAACACAGGCAATAGGAGCCCATCCTCACGTGCCAGAGCAGTGGAAAAGGCTGGTGCCGTCTTCTGTGTTGCCTGGGGAGATGCTTCCAGCAGATGGGGATGAGCTGCCCAGGGTGAGAAGGGCTGCGGGGAGCCTGAAGAAGTTGGGATTAGGGCTGCAGTTTCACAGCCTGTTTCTGTTGGCAGAAGCAGGAGGCCACAGGGTGAAGTGAATCGGGACGCCGATCTGGGCCGTGGGAGGGGAGGGCGAGGAGAGGAGGGGAGCAGCGGCCAGATGTGCAGCCAGCCGGGTGAATGCCCGGGAGGCAGCGGTGGCCCCAACGGGAGCGGGATGAAGGTTGGGACCGCTGCTCTCGGCAGCCACCAGCTCGCGCTGGCCGGGACCTGCTGAGGCCGAAACCCAGCGAGCTGAGCCTGGGTGAGGGAAGGGGAAGGAGGGTCCGGCTGCCGCCTGAAAATACACCCAGTGGAGAAATGTGGCAGAAAAGGGCAAGTGACCAAAGATGAAAGGCAGTGTTGTTCCAGAACCCTGAGAATGTGTTTATCCTGGTCAGTAATACGTTCAGGTTGGAAATTAGAGCAAGGTTTCACTTCCTCTTCATTTCACAAATAAAACAATGCCCAAACCAGAATCCCTTCAGCATCCACCCACCGTTAGCACTCCCTGCAAAAGGACTTCTCTGGCAGCATCCTAGTGATAGGCAGAGCAACAGTATAAGGATGCAAATGACAAACGGGTCTCAGAGAGAAGCAATAGCTTGCATTAGGCAAACTGAAATTAAGAAAATGACAGACAAGCTTTCAAGTGCAGAGGTCTGAAGAAATGCTGCGTGCCCAAATCTTACGTGTTTTCTCTTAGCGAATACGCCAGCCTACTAGAAATTGTGGACTTCTCCTACAAAGCCTTCCCTCTCTTTTCAGTGCTGTTTAGTTTCCAGCTCTCACTGTCCATATTTCCATTTTATTTTACTTAGTTTTATAGTGGCTGCTCACTCCATTCTTCCTATGTCTACTAAGCCACCTCCAGCCACCCACCACCTCTGTACCTACCTAATGGAGCTCACGAGAGAAAATGTTAAAATGGGAGAGAGATGATTGGGAGGGATGGCACGAGCCAGAAAGATGCCCCATGCAGGCAAGACACTTGTTTGTGTGTACTTCGGAAATCCTTCGATACAGATCAGTCCCTCAATACTCAGGTCTCATCTCTAGCTTTCTCCCTGCACGTTTTCCCCCTCTCCTCCCACTGGTATGAGGGCAGACTCCCCGACACTTGCTCTCTAAGTAGCTGGCAGCACCCACACAAGACACTGTGGCTTGTGCTGCAGACATAGCCACTGAAAAACACACGCTGACAAGCCACGCATCTAGAAACACCCCTTACCCAAAGGAAGGTACTAAAATTACCGTCACCAGCCACTGCCTAATGTGGCTCCCAACTCCCATACACCCAGCAGAAAATTCAGACCCATTTCAGACCCTCTCTTCCCACTTTTGGAAAGTAGCTTTGCAATTCTTGTGTAATTACTCAGGAACAAAAAAAAAAAAAGCAACCACCAAATTATCTTCTCCTTGAGTCATGCCACTTGCTGGCTGAGTGCTGCCGAGCAGCAAGGCTGAATTCCCCAACCGACCAAACCGAGACGGCTCCGTGGAAAGCTGACACGGTGTTTGGGAATGCCAAGCCAAGCAAGCAGTTTATCAAAACAAGCTTTTCTAAATCCGTCCCATGAAGCAGAACAAACACGTGGGCAAGGCCACTGCTGTGAAAGGAAGATACACAGGGCCCCAGGCTTTAAACTTACGCTATACTTTGGCTCTAGCATAGCTGTGAAAAGGAATACATTAAAAAAATCACCCCATCAAAATTTTTGATCACAGCGAAGGCCCCAGTGTAGACACAAACATACGAACACCAGAAGTCCTTCTTCCACCGGTAAAGTTAATCTGAGCTACAAGTGGATGTAAAGTCAAGGTTCTTCCAGCCTCCCAAGACATCAAAGTACATCAAACAAACATGACATGTGTTACGCACTGCCTGTGCAAAAAGCCTTGCTCTGCAATGTTTGTGCTGGAAGTGAGAGGAAGGCCTTGCAGAAGGAATCAAGGGGCTTTTTGAGTGTATTCGCACTGCAGGCACATAATCCTGGCCCATGGCACCCTAAGCAGGGGTGTTCAGGTGCAACATACAGGATGGATGCTCACGCACACACATTTTACTGCACCACTGCAGCCAGACAAGCTTCATAAATTGCCCATGCTGACCCCTGCGGCGGCGGCGGCAGATCATTTATGAGAAAGCCAGTTATCTCTCCATTCAGTAATGACCCTCTACACCTCTCCCATTCAACTCCTGTCTCCCCATCTGAGAGATTAGGGAACCCCTGCCCCTCACTCTTACTTTACCCCCACCACACACCACACTCTCCAGAGTGCAATTACTTCATATAAACCATATCACGAAGATTGGTCCATCTGCTAGCCTACTCCTTTCAGTCCCCTAAGTTAGCAAGGAATGGATTTTCAGGCTGCGTACGCTACCTAACACAAAATGCCTCCCCTTGCATCCAAGTGCAGCCAAGCATCTAACGTTTCTGTTCCTCTGCACCCATGGAGGAAGGTTGGTGATGATGATTCTTGCTTTACCTGCACACAAGCCAGTACTTTCAGTCACTGACAGGTTCCTGCTCTCCCAAAACTAGGATTCAGATCCCACAGTAGACCAAGAAGTTCATCCTGGTCTAGACCTTCCCACATATATACGTACAGTACATCTGTTACCTCTCAGTCTTTAATGTATTTACGCACAGTTTGCCTAAGATCGTGTTCTACGTGATTTATATTCTGACAATATACCAAATTGGAAAACTAGTTGTAAACTGGCATAATATTCTGTGCCTCATGGACTCACGAAAGAGCCAGCCTGGCATTTTCCTTTGTACTAAGGAAACTAACTTTGTCCTTTCACTGCCCTCTTGAAAGGCTGCCTTCGGCTCAAAAACTGCAGTGAAAAACTTCACCTTTACTCAGTATTTGCAGTGTTCAGAAGTACAACAAACCCAATAGTAACATCCTGGCTGTGGGACCCTAAAAATAATTGGCAGCCCTGAGGTGAAAGGGGCTGTTAGATCCCAATTTCATCCTTGTCTGTTTTGAACGGATTTGGGATACTGACCCAATGTCTGGCTTACCCTCTCTCCAAGGAATTTAATCATGGGAACAGCGTAAAACATCCATGGGGCCAGACTTCCCTCCCCTTAGGGCTCCCACGTCGCTACCGCAGAACCACCCCAGTGACCCTTCTGCTGGGTCCTCTCACAGGTTACAGCTCCCCAGCGCAGGACGCCCTTCCTCGAGGCACCGAGGGAAAGCAGCCCTAAGTGAAGGGGACAGGGGGATTACCCTGCCTGCTTTAGGGTGCTGAGTTAGCAGGCGAACGATGCTGAACACAGCGTCCTGCACAGCTCGCTGGTGGTGAGGGGCAGCGTCCCCAAGGAGCTTCGCGCTTGGCTGGCAAGCTGGAAGGTGACGCTGCTGCCTGCTCTGCCCTTTTCCACCCGAGAAGCTCTGATCCAACCAAGTTGCCCTACACCACCACCCGCAACGCTCAAGCATTTGATCGCTTCCAGGCATTTGGTGTTTTTATTCCAGATTGCTAAAATTATGTGGGAGAAATCAGTTCACTCTGTCTAGAGCTGCTGAAATCAGTAAATTCACTTAGCCTGATCCGACTACATCAGCCACGGTATTTTTATCACACCACTTGTGCCTCACACCACCTCTTGTTTACCAGCATCCTATCTTTTTGAAAAAGATTCGTCGCTTGCTTATGGACTTTATGTGACAGGCAAGCCCCATATTCTGAGTTAGGTGGCTAGTTGCTGACACTGAAAGAAAAAGGCATTTTTAGTCTCCTGTCTTCTAATCTAAATCTGTCCACCTTCAGCACCTAGCCATTAGATCTTCCTATATCCAGAGAGAGTTTCCAGTTATTAATTATCTCTTTGCTTTCAGGTGTTAGTAGAAGACTATAAAATCTCATCTTCGACAGAATAAATTGGTTTAGCTTCTCTCGCCTCTCTTTAGACGGCACGGTTCAACCCATGCTTGTGCCGCTCGGCCATTCTCTCTTCTCTGCACATCTGCCAACATCCTTTTAAAAGCGTAAACACGGTGAGCAGACTCGGTATTTCAGTAATGGTCTCATTAATGCTGTCCACATGGAAATATCACGTCCTTGACCTTTACTCAGCAACCTGCTCTAATCCGAGACAGTCGCATTTGCTTTCAGGCATACCTTATCACATGGGGAGCGCCTGTTTAGCTGATTGTCCATTATAAAAATGAGCCTGACTGAGTCACCCGTTTCCAAAATACAATGTCCCAGTCAAATGGCATGGCTCTAAAAGTACATTTCTGGTCTGAAAGTACCTTGAATTTGACTGAAGGTTTAAGGATTTAAAGGGTGATATTAGTTTACCAGACAACCCAGAAGACCCTAAAGAACAGTTCTGTCCTTGACATTGTCCTTTATTGCTTCATCAATGGTTGTATCATCAACGTTGCCTTTACCTAATAGAAATAGGACATGTGCTCTCAAGTCAAAAACCAAGTGACTGAATAGCTCTGAGCCTAAGAATGAGCCCTTTGGTGTATCTGTCAGCAACATCCATTCTGAACGCTTCCTCATTTATGATTACTTTAGAAAGTGTGACTATTAGCCAGACTGCGATTCATTTAATACCTTTAATTAGTGTTACATATTTATAGTTTTGCTTTTTACTGAGAACATCACACGGAACAAAATTATATGCCTTATAGAAATTTCAATAGTTGTATGGTTTAAGTAGATATCAAACCCGTTCCCTCTACCAACCAAACAGGTAGCATCTTACAAAAATTACATTGCAATTATTTAACAAGACAGTTTTCATAAAACTACATTGATTACCATGAATTTTATTACCTTCTTCTAACCCCTTCCTAACTTCAACTCCATGTCAGCCTTCCTGGGATTTGCCCCAGAATTTATCACATTACCACTTGCTCTTCGACTATTTGAGTCATCCCTCCCATCTTTTCCTTATTTGACTCAGCTGGCTGGTTTTGGCTTCAATGTCTTGACAACTGACTGAATTGTTTTCCAATTCTTGGTGCTGAAATATGATGGAGGTACAGGTGCAGTAAATGAGAACAGATTTTTCTTCAGACTGCAGTAGAGAAAACTGTGATTTTTGTCTTGGCCATTCTGACTTCCTTCTACACATCGTCCCCTCTGCTGGGTTTAGAAATGAAATTTCTACACACAAGCACAAACATGGTTGCTTTAAAAAAAAAAATAAATTAGAAAACCTGGTTAAAACTCTCAAAACTTTCACCTTTTCCGTTCTTTTGGTCAGGGGGAGGAACCTGCTGTAGGAGATGTAGGTGGAATCTATCCCTTCGCGCATCAAACTCTTACTGAGTTTGCTTGAAGTGATGCAACTCCATTGCTTCAAACCACGTCATTTGTTAGGCTTTGTGCAGCACCCAGGACAAACAAAGCCCCATCTGACAGGGCCCTTCACCAGTGCTGACGTGACTGGTAACAAGAGGATGACCCTGCTGCCCTCCTTCAGCACCTTCTTTCCCTGAGAGGAGCAACGGGTTTAGTTGGGGCGAGGAAGGGTGGCAGAAGCGTTATGGAAAGAAAAAACTCCCCTCTCAAAGCACCTCAGCTCTTGATTCCTCTGCTTCATTTGGGATCACCTCTCTGTTGCACGCACCAGGCAAAGGCAGCCACCACCAAAGGTGGAAGGAAGGGAGGACCGAGCTTCAGGAGATGCCCACTTGTGCTTGGTGCACCTCTGTGCCTTGCCATTACCCTGGGTCTGCCCAGTTTGTGCTATTTAAGGAAGGGATAAAGCTGTGATAATTTGAGATTGGCTGCCTGTGTTAAATGATAGAGGAATGTCCCAGCCTGGGCCCAGTAAGATGGATTAATAAAGACCAGCATCTCAAATTCCAGGCTGGAGCCTGCTGCTGTTTCTAGTTACATAAATGGTAAAGCGATGCTATCTATCAATTCACATCCCGGTTAGCACTGCTACATCTCACTAACTCACTGCCAAATGCCTGCAACAGGAGCTCAGGTGACCTTCCAAATCCAGGTGGAAGGTTTTAAGAACTGAATTATTACTTACATACCAAGGGAAAGTAACTGATACCCTGAAGTGTCTTTGACTAATGTATTTTGTCTAACATTTCATCTGCTCCAAAATTGTGTCCAATTTATCACTTCTGGCAAGAAATAGGATCACTTGTGTGGCAAGCTTTACCGATTAAGGTTGAAAACAGTTTGTACAATGTTATTGCCACCTGTATTGAAGAAGGAACAGCTGCTATCCCTCACACCAACTTTAAAGGGTAAAGACAGATTGCTAGAAAGCTGCATGTGCATTTGTGTGGGAAGCATGAGGAAGGGAAAACGCTGGCAAAACCCACGCTATAAGCACATCTGGGCTCAGAGAACAGACATCCACTATTTAAGGAATGACTCCCTGATGCTCAGCTTTGAAAGTGGAACAAATATTTAGTGCTGGCTCTGAATTTTCCAGCTTTTGAGTTTAAAACAACATGAAACAGCCTTTGCAGCATGGAGCCATTCCACGCCGATTTGCTCATTGGGTTTAGCTTATGGGGCTACTCTGGGGACGGCCAACCTTCAAGAGGTGATCCACTGCGCCTTGGCTGGCTCCGGAGTCAAGCCAGCAAAGATCAACTCAAGGTTTCTGGAGGCCCCAGTAAAACTTGATTTAAGCATCATTTTCTAACTGATGGCAACACTTAGTAACCTAGGTAAGAGTTAAGGGCTTCCTGGAATTAAACAGGAGGCACTGGGGCGGGGGGGTGGGGGCGACGGAAGATGATTAATGGCCTTTTGAGAGGGCGCCTTACGCAAAGTCTTGGTCTCCACCTTCTTATTCCTCTTCGTCAGAGATATGTTTCCTCTCCCACGATGTGCCCTGGCATTTTCCTCTGGATGAACACGTTCACTCCCAGCCAGGAAGGGCAGCAACAGCTATCGCAACAGGAGAGCGGCTCAGGGGCAGGGAAAACTTGCACTGTGCTAAGTTGTTTGACATAAAGCATCTCTATCAAGAAGCAGCAGGCACACGGACCTGCTGGGAGGGACCTCTTCAGTCAGTCTTTTTTAATTCAGGAAAGGGCGAGGACCACTCAGCTGAAGTGTCAGGGGAAGCTGGAGAGAGCATTATAACTTAAAGCCTCTTTCAACCCAGTCTGTGCTGTCTTCACAGAGCAAGTCCTCTGGGACTTCCCCAGCAGCTCTACTGCCATCCTCCCAGCTCTGAGAGACTCCTCCAAAACTTGAAGTTGGAAATTTAAAAAACTCAATGCAGAACAAACGAACAATAAAAAAATCCCATGGTTGTAGCGATGGATGGATTTGCTCAGGCTCTGTTCATAGCAAGCCCTAGATTGTGACTGTTCTCATCATTGGCTCTCAAATCACAAAAGCAGCAGAAAGCAGGAGGGATGAAAATGGTAAGAATAAAACTCTGAAGGAAGGAAATAGAGGGGAATAAAGGGCCAAATCAAAGGGACAGAGAGGGGAGTTCTTGAAATAAAGTCCTACAGGAGGTGGGAGAGCAGGGGAGTTGGTCAACCTCCAGCACTTCCCTCCCCATCAGCAAACAAATCGTCACTGCCATGATTTCATCAGGATTATTATCAAGATCAGCTTGGACGGGGCTCTGAGCAACCTGATCTAGGGTGTCCATGCTCACTGCAGGGGGGTTGGACTAGATGACAGCTAAAGGTCCCTTCCAACCCAAAACATTCTATGATTCTATGGTTCACAAGCCAGTCTCCCAAGGTGCCAGCATCCCTACAGACCATGTAGTGTTACAGATGGCTGTGGGACAAGCAGCAGACAGGGAAGGTGAATGATTTCATTTCCACGTTGTGATCGCAGACTGATGGAAAACCCTTAAACGTGGGACACCCACTGCCACTACAGCCTACTTGAAAAGCCTTGCATCCATCACAAGACCTCTTAAAGATGCTCCACCCTACTGATATGTATCTTTTGTGGTGTGTGGGGGAAACACCTCCAGTTGTTTCACCCCACTCCTCAGCATGGCACAAAGAGGGTCTGCGCACAGCTATCATAGCTGGACTCCCGGTCCCTCCCTTGCTTCTCCCTTCCTGTAGGGCAAGGATTTCTAAAGAGGCTGGAGCCACTAAAAGAAATCAGTGGAGGTAGGATCAGGATGGAGCTCAACAAAACTCAGTTTTCATTTTGTCCAGCCTCTGGGTACATGCTCACACATTCAGTGGTGCTTCACCACACAGCCCTTGGCTTCTCCATACCCCTCTGCTCAGAGATGCCATGCCTTTTTCTTCATGTGTGCTGTCTGGAAAGCATCAGAGAGAAAGCAGGTACCTATAATATCACGTAGGAACGGCCTGTCATTTGAGTAATTCTACTGAAAGGCTGGGTGAGTCAGATTTCCTTTCCCCCTCAAACAATATTCGTAAGGTTATCTATTGCGGAACACGTAGCTTTGCTACTGAATCCATAACAAACTGGACTAGAAGCAATCCTCCTACATGGGGGAAAGTATTCCAGGCTTTGAGAGTATTAGTCCAAAGAAAAATCCAGATTTACAAAAAATGAAAATCTGGAGAAAAAAAAAAATACCCATTTTTTCACCCCTGGGTTTTTTTTAAATCTTTGAGCACTTCAAAACATGTTGATTTTCTTGTTTCAGGGTTCTTGTAATTAGGTCATGTGTTAAAATGAAGGTAATTTTGAGCTAGAGTTTTTAGTTTTGAGATAGAGTTTTTCTACCCCAAAAATATCAAAATGAGGCCTTTTAAATAAAAAAAAAAAATCTGAAATTTTTACAGCTAAGTCTCTTAAAAGTATTAATTCTCATCAAAAGGGCTCATTGTAGACAAAGTGGGATTATATTTTTGTTACAAAAAATGATCTAGAGAAAAACATTCCCAAACAACTTATCTCCACCAAGGCTGTCAAATGCCTTGTATTCATGCCCCAGGGAAACTGCTTTGTAAACTGAAACTTATTGCTATTGCAAAAGCAGGAAGAAACTCCTTCGACCTCCACAGCTTTCAGGCTTACAAAAGCACGTTCCAGTGCCACCAAAAAAAAAAAAAAAAAGAGCCTGTCATAATACTCCTTTCAATGCACAATATCCTCCTCTGTCACCCGTCCAACAACAACAACAAAAAAAATGCTTATCTGCAATTTGTGACCACTGGCAAACTGAAGCAAATACACTAGAACTGCTTTCTGATTGTCCCTGCATGCATCTCAGAGGGCTCCTAGGGCCACAAGAAAGTTACAGATCCCAGTCTTGTCCAGTGTTAATCACTTGGCACGTTTGGAAAATGTGCCATCTGATGAATGGCAAATCCACATCCTCTCCTCCAAGGTTTGAATCCGCTGCCAGATTTGATGGAGCTGGCACAAGCCGTGGGGTTCACTCTTCTTAAGGCAGGTGGTCCTTACAGAACCAAGGCATCAATTCAGGGGAAAATTGGGAAGTGGTGTTTTAGACCCGGTTCCCATTTGTTGCATATAAGGGCAATCACCCATTTATACAGGTGCACCTGGGGCAACTGAGACAAGTAAACTCATTGCCACCTTTTCTTTTCATTTGCTACTGACATTTTTCCTTTGAGATCCGTCTCAGCTGCAACTGAACACAGAGTTTCCAGAGGCAGACCTCTGGAGCAGGGAATCCACAACCCTCCACAGCACTCCCATAGGTGACTTTTTCCTCCATTGAACTACTTACAATGAAGACATGACCCCCTGTTTGAGGTCTGCCCAGATTCCTTCTTTGCAACTACACTACAATGAACTGCAGTGATCAGTTATCAGATTTATCTGTAGCCATGAGCCACAGCTCATGAAATAACGCTTGCATGCACGAATTACTGTTCTAATTGAGTCTGAACAGCCCAGAGATCAGAGCAACTCATACAACAGCTCCTATTCCCATTTTTGAAATAAGGTGGCTGCGTGTGGTCCTTAACACACCAGGTGAAAGGGACGGTCCTTCCCCACAAGAGAAGCAGAGAACATCAGCTCCTGGCCAGAGCGATGTGGCATCCCACTGGACTGAGCCCATAAGACCACTTTTTGCCATCCACCAACGTAAACGTGAAGTAGGCTTACTGACCCAGCAGGGGAAATACTCTGATTATTGGACTCTCTTAGTGATTCCAGATTTGCACGGCTGTGGGCGAGAGCAATCCCTGCCCCACGCTGCGCCGTGGCCAGGGCTCTCGGGAGCTGAATTCCCCTGGAGCAAGCCCAAGTCAAGGTCGGGCGTTAGTTCCTCATACCATCTCCTAGAGGTGGTACACTCTGCAGCGGAGCTGCTGGAGCATGAAAGTCTCAAGAGTTGCTTTTGTACGTGAGAAAACTGTGACTCTCAGGGTTATTTGCCCGGGCTGCTCAGCCATCTGACACGCCACGTTGCCTTACAGCTTGCCTGCTGGTGGGCATTGGACTTGCATGCTGCCTTCTGCTCCCTCCTTCCCCATCTTTGCAGTGAGCTCATCTGACCCCCAAGCCAGCGCATTCCAGGCGAGCCTCAAATGCAACAGTGCAGACATCGCTACAAACAAGTGTTTTTCATTACTGGTGGAGTTTAAGGAAAATGGTTTCCAGAACTTTGAAAAAACCCACCTTACATATATATATATAAAAATTAAAACTTATGTCAGAGGCTTGCTGAACTTTGAGAAGCATTTGCTGCCAAGTGGTATGCCCTTCTTTTTGTCAGCAAACCCAACATATACATTTGGGCTTGGATGACCATCTAACTGGTATGCCAGTGGGATGTTTATCCAGGGATGTAACTCACTGTGATTGGGGGAAGAAAAAACCCACAAAAACAAAAACACAAAGCACAAACGAATGGCTTAAAATGTCCAAAGTGGTGGTTTTGTATTTATCCCAATGCTGAAAACAATTACCCTCTGGCAAATTTTCAAATTCTGGTTATTTGATAGTGCTGCAAGTAAGCCAGGGAAAAATAAGAGTGAAAGGGAATGAACTGATTCCTGAAGCAGAACTGGATTGGCACCAAGAGGAAAGCATGCCCAAGATGACCTCCAGCTATCATATGCACATCTCGTAACACAAAAATGGATGAGGTACTATTTATAGAGCTTCAAATGAGTGGTTGACAACTGACACTCAACGATGCACATTTAAATATGCATCTTTCTTAGGTAACTCCCGATTTTCACATAAACACATTTGGTTTCAATACAAAGGTATGCCTGGGATTCTTTTTTCTGAACACATGAAAACCCAAACTAATCCTTTTGTCTGTAATTACCATCCTAGCAGCTCAAACCATGATTTACTTCATTAGCAGTCATTCATCTCATGAGACATGTCACTAATAAACTACTGTCACCTTGGATGCATGTCCCTTCCACTAATGTTGCAGTTCTTTAGAGAGTCCAACAAGCCTCAACCTCATACAGAAAATCATTTATAGTAGCTGCGGGAACCAGAATATTTCTGCCAGCCTGCAGCTATAGGAGCACTCAGCCAAAGGCAGCTACTCCACTGTAACACATGGTGTTTAGAGGATGGACTTTGCTGGCCAAGCCCCTTGTCCACCTTGTATAATATACCCTGTCTCTATGGCGGGTGTTTGTGTGCAAAGCAGGGGTGTCAAACATCTTGGCTAACAAAGCTACAGCTGAACAACCAGCTGGCTTGCTCAAGTTCAGATTTAGAGGGGATCTGCAGACTCAGACTTCATTTGCCTGCTTTGACCCAGAGGCTCAGTTTAGTAGAGAAATCAAGCTAGTACTCACAGGTTTGCATAAAGCAAAACTGGAGGAGGTTGTGGTTCTCCTCATACCGTATAGCTCAGCTGCGATGCACAGAAACCAATGTTTAATTCTGTTCCTCTGTCTCACATGATCACCCATGCCTCAACTCTTGTGAACGTACTTAAACCACCTAGTTGTAAAGGCTTGTGGAAAAAGGAGGAGGGAGTACTCATCTGGTCTGCCTTTAGCTCTTCAGCATTAACTGTCTGCAAGCCTACCCTCTTGATCCAGCCGTGCCCTAGCGCTCAGGCCAGAGGCACAGAGCAAGACATTGCTGACACAGTACAAAGCCAGGAGAGCCATGCTGAGTTTCCCAGTTCACCTCACGTCGTGGAGGGAATGTAGACACCAAATTTAAAAACTGTCAGTTAGCCAAGTGATGAGATTAACCATTATCCTGGCAACTATGGCAGTTTCTACATTTCTCTATAGTTCTAATTTTATGTTCCTTCCCCCTAGAAAGTTCATATAATTTAGACCAAACCACTACCCACCTCAGCATCTTACCTCTAAAGCATTTAACTAGATTATTTGTCCTCTTGCTGTCAAGTCCAAGTGACATTTACAACTACTAATTCAGTGAGCTGATGCATCATTGCTGAAAAAGAAATACACGAGCTGCAACGAGCTTTCAATGGCAATTGCAAAAATAGTTCTTGAAGCGGCGCAATTGCTAATTACTCATCCAAAGCACGTGATAAATTTTAAACTTGGATGCTCTGCTGTGGTTTTGCGCATTTTTTCTTATATGCTTTGTTTAGTGTATGGACTTAGGCGGCCAAGAAATCCCAAGAAAGTGGGAAAAGGCAAATAAAAACAGGAACTGGGAAGAGGTGAAGTCATAATGAGGGAAGTAAATAGACCAGGAGGTCCACAGGCATTTAAGAGCATAAAGCTTTTAAGGCAGATTGAAGGGCTGGGTCTAAGTGATATCTCCTAACACATGACCTGTGAGCAGGGATGACGAAGTGGGTGCGACAAAGCGGGTGCCTTAGAGCTGTGGGAGAGGTCTGTGTAGCAGTTATTTTACCTCCCGTAATATAAAACTGGTGAGGCAAACCAGGCCAGGTCAGGAGCAATTTGCAATCCCTATGGACTGAAAGCTTCTTCCTGGCTTGTTATGCTGCTTCTCTTACCACCTCTGCCGCAGCGGCAGTAGTTTCTGGCAGAGGGGTCGGGCGCAACCAGCACGGGCGGCAACATCATCATCATCAGCTGCTGCTGCAACTAGACTTGAGAGGAATTGTGAGCCATGCCTCAGACTCTGGGTGGGGTAAATTTAAGTGTTTAATGTTTGTCTTGCCTTAACTGAGAATGGCTTGTTCATTATGCTGAACTCAGGGAGGGGTGGGTGGGTAGGAAAAGTCACTTCGTTGTAGCATCAGTTTTGAAGCCAAACAGAACTACTGACCGATGAGCCTCCCTCCTGCCTTTGGCATGGTGTAGAGCAAGCGCGTGCTAGCGTACGGTCAGGCGGAAGATCACAGCTGCAGTTCTGGGTTATGTTCCTGTTGGCAACAGCAGCTTCTGATGGTGACTTCCTCAAGGATACTGCCTGTATGCCACGGGTGCCCGGCAGAGCGTTCCCATCCCACTTACAAACACGTGGGGCTTGCACAGGGTGGAACATCATCCTCCTAGCAGCTGCCCAGGCAAAGCCTGATCAGAGCCTGTAGCTCCTCTCTGCTGCCATGTCAACCTTTATTGCCCATTTATTGCCCGGGATCAAGCTGGTCCCTGGGTAAATTAAACTTGTGAGCCAGAGACTGCAGGAGGCTATGGGCTGATGCCCATCTGCCCGCTGGCAGACACCACGGGGGGGCTCCTGGGAAGCGAGGGGCTCCAGGAGGCAGTGACGGGCTTTGTTTCACCTCCCTAAGGCTCCGCTCTGCCGCCTGTGATTAATTCTTCACTTAAATTAGAACATGCGGACTCCTGCAGATACACACACTTCCAACAGGACAGCCAAAGCTTTATTTTCCTTTTGCTTTTAACTACACTATTTACTCTGCTTTTACATTAACTCATGTCTGCTTTGCCTGCTGTTCATTAGGCTCTTTATTACCTCCTGTTTCGTATGACTTACCTCCTCCTACCCCCATGCGCAGTTAAAGACTCGGTGGGTGGCAAACGTCATGCTGTAAGGTGCGGATAAGGATAACGCGAGTCTGTAAATTTGCCCAGGAGCAAGTACGTGTATAGGTACAGTAATCTTCCCCAGGCAACTTGTTCAGCAAGGGCGCAGGTTGGAACCCTAGCAATGAGGCACGCCTCTAGCTTCTCCACCAGCAGGTTGTACCTCCCAAAGTGTGACGTGCCTGAACAGAGAAAGTGGCATGGCCTGGTGCACTTACTGGTGCAGTATTTGATCCCTATCAGTCTCTTT
Organism: Egretta garzetta; assembly: GCF_000687185.1. Classification (NCBI taxonomy): domain Eukaryota; kingdom Metazoa; phylum Chordata; class Aves; order Pelecaniformes; family Ardeidae; genus Egretta; species Egretta garzetta. The sequence goes on from NW_009259588.1 coordinate 8,057,757, forward strand.
AACATTGCTCCCTGTTTGCAAATATGTTGAGAGCGGCCCAGAGCAACATCTTATACCTGAAAGTTCACGCAACTGCAAAGTACAGAAGCATATTTCAGAGCTTGCATCCATCCGTCGTAACTGCCCATGCTGAATTTCCCAACATTTCCCTACTGCTCTGCGGCAAGGGAAAAAAGCTGCCAAACGCTCCTCAGACTTAGCCCAGCTTGTTTTTTTCTGAACTATCGTTACTTAACAACGGGCCCAGCATGGTTTGCTTGGGGACCTGACAGCGCTCAGCCCGGGAGCCACGGAGCACGCTGTTTACAGAGCATCGGCAGCGTTTGCTGTGCCACACGGCACGCAGAGCGAGGCTGCAATGGCCACGCTCATCTGACGTGGAAACACAAAATTTCCTCCAGCTCCAGGAGCAAAAGGCTAGAGAAATTAATCTTTGGCTTCGCTGCCTTCCTCTTGCTCACCCCAGGGAATGCAGTTAGCATCCCGGTGCAACTTGTCACAAGAACCAAGCACCTTGCAGCAGCACCCTACAGGCTGCCCACTGTTTTTTTAGGGGGTGGGGTGTGAATTAATGAGGCTAAATAACACAGGCAGCCACCAAAACTGCTCTTCTCCCTTGTCCAAGTGAAGCTCCAATGCAAGGGGAGCCCTATTGACCCAAGTAGCTCGTCTGCTGTCCTGCTTGCCACCTGCAGCTGGTACTGCAGGGGTCCGCACCAGCCTGCTCGCTTTTACCTCTCAAGAAGGCTGAGGTGGTCCAGGTCCCCGCTCCCTCGATTCTCTCCAGGTTGGAAGCACAACCAAGCATGGATTTTAGACCAATATATTATGTTTTAAATATACACACATACATCAAACCTCCCTGCCACATCCAGTCTAGCACTCCTAGCATCAAAAATGATTACAGATTAAAAGAATACTATAGCTACAAAGTCAAATATTCTGAAACCAGGCTGTACAAATAGCATTTCTGTATTTCTTAGCCTTAGTCTTCACCCATATGCATTTTATCACATACTATTTTTCCATAAATCCCCTGCCTTGTTCAGTGCCAATACTTTAAGTGTTAGTCAGGGGCTGTGCCCTAGTAAGTCTCCTGTCTAGGAGGCCCCTTCTTTATTTGTTGTAAAATCATAATGTGCTGCTGAAGTAGTGAACGCAGTTTGTTGAAAGAAAAATCGTGGTCTCTTATACAAAAAAAAAAAAACCAAAACTTTCCATAGTCTCAGATTGCATCCATAGCATTTGCAGAGTTCCTATAAAATGCCTATTACCTTATTTAACCCCCAGGCTTTGAAAATAGATACTTCATATTCATCTACTTCCAATTAATTACACTGAAACTTTTTTGGCCTGCTTCTCTGGAATGGTAAGCATGCACAACAGCAAGAAAAAGCAGAGGGCTGTATCTGAATTAATCAAGTAGCATAGCAAAAATGTTATGTACAAGTAAGTAGGGTTTGGGATTTTCTCCTCTCAATTTCACAGTTCGTTTTGACTTGAAAACAAATCCAGTTTTCAGTTAAGTGAGCCTGTGAGCAAAGTTGGGTCAAAGTCAGAAAACAGTTGTCAGCAAGCATTCAAACATTTGGCTTTACTGTTTTCCAAAACAAAATTATTTAAGAGCACAGGTATCTAAATTTTGATATTAAAAGCATGTTTGAAATGGAAACAAAAAGCAATATTTTGGATTGCGTATTTCTCCCTCCCCTCACCCCCCCAATAATTATGAAAGAAGTAGACTTCAGCTGAAAAGAGGTTTTAGAAACGTCTTTCCCCATCCATTGAGAAGCAGCTCAGATGAGATGCCTGATGGCAGGCGCAGCACATCCTACCCTGGATGATGCTGAATTAATTTTCTGTGCTTCTCTGCTCCTTCCAAAAGATCACCTCTCATCGCTAGGCAGATAAACACTGTATGGACACCTACAACAGCAGCACTGCCTGACAACCAAACATAAAAATAACTATGCAGTTGAGGGCTGAGGAAGACATACGGTATATACCGAATAACGCGTGGAGGCGCGCAGCATGAAAAGGAAACCAAAAAGTGAGTGACTACACTGAGTGATAAGGTGAAAAGTTTTGTGATTTAAGCAACTTAACCTCAGGCAAAGGTCATGCAGATGACTTTGGCTTTGATCCATTTTTAAAAGTACCATTAGTAGCATCAAAAAACACCACTCAAATTAATAGGACACTTCTAACATCACTTTCTTAATATTTTACAACAAATATACTGAAAAAAAACAGATTTCCACATGTGAAATGGGCTCTTGTGAGCAACGTTTACACCTCTCTCAAGCATGGATTTTAGACCAATATATTATGTTTTAAATATACACACATACATCAAACCTCCCTGCCACATCCAGTCTAGCACTCCTAGCATCAAAAATGATTACAGATTAAAAGAATACTATAGCTACAAAGTCAAATATTCTGAAACCAGGCTGTACAAATAGCATTTCTGTATTTCTTAGCCTTAGTCTTCACCCATATGCATTTTATCACATACTATTTTTCCATAAATCCCCTGCCTTGTTCAGTGCCAATACTTTAAGTGTTAGTCAGGGGCTGTGCCCTAGTAAGTCTCCTGTCTAGGAGGCCCCTTCTTTATTTGTTGTAAAATCATAATGTGCCGCTGAAGTAGTGAACGCAGTTTGTTGAAAGAAAAATCATGGTCTCTTATACAAAAAAAAAAAAAAAAACCAAA
>NW_009259588.1:8060606-8090566 GCF_000687185.1 Egretta garzetta
AACGCAGTTTGTTGAAAGAAAAATAATGGTCTCTTTTACAAAAAAAAAAAAAAAAACCACAACTTTCCATAGTCTCAGATTGCATCCATAGCATTTGCAGAGTTCCTATAAAATGCCTATTACCTTATTTAACCCCCAGGCTTTGAAAATAGATACTTCATATTCATCTACTTCCAATTAATTACACTGAAACTTTTTTGGCCTGCTTCTCTGGAATGGTAAGCATGCACAACAGCAAGAAAAAGCAGAGGGCTGTATCTGAATTAATCAAGTAGCATAGCAAAAATGTTATGTACAAGTAAGTAGGGTTTGGGATTTTCTCCTCTCAATTTCACAGTTCGTTTTGACTTGAAAACAAATCCAGTTTTCAGTTAAGTGAGCCTGTGAGCAAAGTTGGGTCAAAGTCAGAAAACAGTTGTCAGCAAGCATTCAAACATTTGGCTTTACTGTTTTCCAAAACAAAATTATTTAAGAGCACAGGTATCTAAATTTTGATATTAAAAGCATGTTTGAAATGGAAACAAAAAGCAATATTTTGGATTGCGTATTTCTCCCTCCCCTCACCCCCCCAATAATTATGAAAGAAGTAGACTTCAGCTGAAAAGAGGTTTTAGAAACGTCTTTCCCCATCCATTGAGAAGCAGCTCAGATGAGATGCCTGATGGCAGGCGCAGCACATCCTACCCTGGATGATGCTGAATTAATTTTCTGTGCTTCTCTGCTCCTTCCAAAAGATCACCTCTCATCGCTAGGCAGATAAACACTGTATGGACACCTACAACAGCAGCACTGCCTGACAACCAAACATAAAAATAACTATGCAGTTGAGGGCTGAGGAAGACATACGGTATATACCGGATAACGCGTGGAGGCGCGCAGCATGAAAAGGAAACCAAAAAGTGAGTGACTACACTGAGTGATAAGGTGAAAAGTTTTGTGATTTAAGCAACTTAACCTCAGGCAAAGGTCATGCAGATGACTTTGGCTTTGATCCATTTTTAAAAGTACCATTAGTAGCATCAAAAAACACCACTCAAATTAATAGGACACTTCTAACATCACTTTCTTAATATTTTACAACAAATATACTGAAAAAAAACAGATTTCCACATGTGAAATGGGCTCTTGTGAGCAACGTTTACACCTCTCTACTAGAGCTAGTGCAATAACCCATCATTACTCCCTTTATGGTCCCCCTCCCAGAAGGTGAGTCGGCCAGCTTCCAAGGAGCTTGCAGCCCGTTGCAGAGAAAAGAAACACAGCCCAGACCCCTGCTCTGAGCCCCGAAGGAGAATGGCCTCCCGGGTAATGCTCTTCAACCAGTTACCCTCCAGTTTGCTTAACAGACTGAGAGGTATCTATGGTTTAATCATGGCAGTTAATGTTGCTGTTCAGTAGCAGCCATCAGGCGAAGCCCATCCCACGCAGCCACCGTGAGGAACAGCTCTTGGTTCAGGAACTGGGGCTGATCACAGGATCAGTGCCTGTAGTTTGACCCCAAAGCCATCAGCCCATCCAGTCAAAGCCCAGCAGACATGTGAACACCTTCCAGCAGGATCTTCTCAGTGAGAAGCATCAGGCGATTCCCACTGCAGGTTACTTGGGAGTTCAAGTACGTTCCCTGTAGTTTAAATTAAATGCGCCTCTGCAATCTCTCGGCTCCCATGCCCTTCCTGAACAGTGAAGCCAAACACCCATTAATCAAGGTTTACACCTCAGCCATCTATCTCTGCTCTTCACCACCTTCTCCCAGCTGGTTGACCCCTACCTACTAACGCTCTCCTCTCCATTTCTGCATCTAGCCAGAGTAACTCTTCCAGCCAGGTCTCCTGTGAGCAGGGCAGGTTAGATGGTTATTTCCAGCTACAACAGCTGACTGTTCTCTGGGGTCCTGACAATCCTGCCATCCAGAGTTGTCAAAGATGAGACCCTCCTGTGATACAGAAAACGTGGACTCTGTTCCCAACGGCACCAGGGATCGTCTGCCTGGCTCTCATACAGGTCACTTCAGGTCCTCATACCAGTGCATTCTCTCTCACCGCTACTTGCTCAGGTTGCAAGGACTGCCTGCGTGGCCTGTCCCTCAGGCTGTTCTCCTAATGAGAAACCAATAACTTGCTGTAGCACTTCAGTCAGCACAGAGAGGCATTTTTCAGTGCTAGAAGAGCAGATACCTGAAAGAGCAGTTTTCAAAATAAACGGATGAAAATTATATAGCAAATAAAAGGGGAATTCAGCATCAAGCAATAAATAATCCGTTTGTGAAGCAAAGGCACAGAGCATTTGTTCATTATGGAGCAAGAGCGAGCGAGGGGGAAAATGCCTTACGGCAGATCTGGAAGGCATGTGGGTTGCACCTTATTTTCTTCTTCAGTGCTATGAAAGGGCACAAAGTAAAACCATGCAGTATAGAGAGCAGCAGTTAGCCCTTTCAGTACAATGATGTCCTTATTTAGAGGAGACAGGCTTAAGATTGTATGTTTGCCTTTCTTCCTTAAACACAGCTGACAAAGATTTCTTCAGTGTTTTTATTTAAAAAAGGATTTTAATTGGATCTGTCTTTCCATCATTCTTTAGTACTGGTAAACCACATGGATCATAGAAGGGTAATTTTGCTCTTGGTACCATTTGGCAAAACAAATGTTTTCTGTATGCCTGAGACTGTGCTACAGGAATGAACATATTAATTGAAATGTAAGGGTAATAATCCCAAAGCACTCATTTGAGAAACCCCGTTTTACTTCTGGCATGCTATTTGGTTGCCTAAGCCATGAAGTCAAGCGCTGGCTGAAAGCTCAAGTATCCTGCAGCCTTTGGTTCACGGGATTTAGCACAAGGTTACCGCTGCCTACCATGAAAGCAGGCAATGCAACTCCCTTGGAGACTCTTAAGTAAGCAAGAGGGATGAATTCTATAGGCAGGTTTCATGTCTCACTCTTGGGCAGTGGAAAAAAAAAAAAAAGCTGTACTAAGAGATGAAATAACACGCCAACAAGCTTCAGGCTCTTCCTTGCAAGTACGCACCAGCAAGTCGGTGACGCTTCTTGGGAAAGCGGGGGCATTGCTTGGATCAAATACCTCGCCTGTCCTGCCGTGCTCAAGAGTACTGCCTCAGAAATAGCTCAAACAGCCTGAACTACACCCTTGATCCACAAGCAAAGGAATTGGCGCTGGCGTTACTTCAGTGGCATAACTGCACCCTAAAGCTTGCCTGTAAGATTCCCCACACCTGGACAAACCCCAGAAGCATCAGCACATCTCCCGTGTCACAAGAGAGATGCACGGCCAGCAGGAACAAGAAACCCCACACGAGCGGTTTGGCCCCATCACTCCCCTCACGGGAGCCAAAGCAGGCACAGGCTGCCCTTCCTCAAGGTCACACCTTGCAGAAGAAAAGTTGGCCTGGTGCGAAGAAAGAGCGGGACATAACGTTTCTGCCCTCTGCCCTGAGAGGAAGGACCACAAGGAGTGCATGGCTCACACCATGGGGCCTGGAGAGGGGGAAGAGGAGAGAAAAAGCAATTGCTAAAGCTTCTGCAAAACAGTCCAAAGATATGAACTAAGCAAGGTCCTGCAGCAAGGCAGCACATATTGCTTTCCTGAAGAGTCCCACTGAAGTTGTCTCCCACCTGGCCAAACTCTTTGGCCCAATGACTGATCAAAATTCTGGATGCATATTGGGCCAATACACTGGGCTTGGTGCAACAAGTCAGCTCTAGCCCCTTCATCCCTCAGGACACTTGCCGTATTTGACATACGGGAAAGTTTTGGATCCTGTTCTTTAAATCCTCTGCAGGTTGGATGATGGGGGAGAAATGGGGTTCAGCATGTTGAACACATTTGAGAAGTCAGGGGGCAGGGGGAATAAACAACAAAAAATGCAACAAGCAGCTGAGTGCTCTTCGCACACAAAAATACCATTTCTTTTTCTTTCCTGGGAAGTGCTGCTTCTGCACTTAAGACCCAGACAGACAGGAAAAGTCCTTGCCAGGACATCAGTTTTCCTCATTTGTTGGGAGCAGAGAAAGGAGACGGCTGTGCAACCTTTACCAGCAGTCTCGCCGTCAGCTGAAGGACCCTACAGCTTACTCGGTGCCTTTGTTATAAATCTATTTTGGTTGGGAGCAGGGGCAGGCATTAGAGCCGCGATGTGAGCATATTTTAAGGCAACAGTCATTTCTGCCTCACTTTGTGCAGTGTGTCCTCCGTAATTTTTGGACGGGGCATTAATGTCGTCTAGAAGAATTTGGGGGCAGGGGGAAAGTCATGCCTCCTGGGTTCTCTGCGTGCTACCAAGAGGACAGTGAAAACATTTTGAAGTTCAGGAGGCACTGTCGTACCTCAGAGACACCACTCCCCTGACAAGTCAAGAGAAACAGTCTCATTTGTGACAACCACTTTTCTGGATTTGGAAGTACAAGTAGCGAAAAAGTTACTGAGCTCTTCAAAAAAAGTGTGCTCCGTTTCCAAGGTTTCCTTCAGATTGACTCTCCTGGCAAACGGAAAAGATCCCAAAGCCAAGTAACTCTACTCAACCGCTAGCTCATCCTGCGTGTCGCATGCTAGGAGGATTACGTTATGGCTTACTGCAGCCCTACCCTGAGCCCGTCTAAAACTTTACACCCTCCACGTGTGGCATAAACTCTTCGCATATTCCTCTAACTCACAGTTTTCTCACAAGCTTGCTCAGCTATTTCCTGACAACTCCCATGGGTTGTTTGGGGGGGTTTTGGTGTTTTTTGGTTGATTTTTTTTTTCCCATGCAGTTCAGGTCTGTCTTTGAAATGTGAAATGTCTCAGAAAATTCACACAGAGGAACTGGTTGTCTGTGGACAGTCACCTATAGGCCTGAACGATCAGGAGGCAAATTCCATGTACAACAGTACTTTTTGTGTCCCTTATAAGAATAAAGGCAGGTCCTCAGCAATGTTATGTTTGGTTACTCAAGACAACAAGCAGGTTTAAAAAACAAACTAAAATGACCTCTGAAAGCATGACTGGTCATTTAAAAGCTAGATTAATGATCTCCAGTATAGAGATCAACCCTTTGTCTTATGTTTGCATAATCCATATGGTGGTCTGGCTCTAGGCACTGGCTCAATATGAAGAGCAACAAAAATATTTTTAAAAAGGCTAAGCTATTCAAACTCATAAAATATTGTATTTTCAATCCACAATTGTGGATTGGCCATGCTTTGGTTTTTCGGCTGCATTTGTCTCAAAGCTTGTTTAGCGAAGCTGCAAAGTAGCTGATTTTACCCCGGATGAAGTCTGTTTGACCTTTTGGTTCTCCAGCACAAAGCTGCAACGTTAGGCTGCAGATCCGCAGATGAAGGAACTCCTGGAATAAGCATTCCAGAGCTATTGAACAACTCTGGATATCAGCCTTCCTGATAAATGCACTGGGAGCAGTAAAATAAGGCCATGCAGCATGCATCACTTTATGATACCTGCCAAAATTCCTCAGCCCTTAACAGGGATATAAAAAAAAAAAAAAAGGTCAGGCTGCTGATTAAAAACACATATCGCTGACACTGGCGAAGTTATGTAATTGTATTTTAGAGAGAATCAGAGTTTTTCCCTGAAGTCAGTCTTGTGCATCCTCAGGAGAAGCGTGCGGGGAAACCCTGTGCGGCACAGAACTGTTTGAATTGGCAGGACAGTAAGTAAATGGAAAGACATTTTCCTCCTTTGTTCACCTCTGTTTCATTGACCTTTTCTTTCAGAGGAGGGGAAAAATAAAAAAAAGCACTTGGGTCTATGAAGAAGTATTTGGAACAAGGAAATCCTGCAAGTGAAAAGAAGTCCTACAACTAGGAACAGCAAAAAACCAGCCGGTGTAACCACAATGCTGGATTTCCTATGGAGATAACCATCACCGATGCACAAAGCTCCTGTGTTCCTTCGATTAACATACTGTAGGAGGAAGCCAAAAACACTGAATAATGGTAAGTTTCACTTTCTACAAAGTCAAAAGCTGTTTTAATAGAAGCGTAACTGCCTTTCTTTTCAGTTCAGCAAGAAAATACTCTCTTTCTCCGAGGCTGACCGAACACCCACGGTGTTCAGAGGTCGGGCAAGGCGCTCCTTCTTAGGCTTGGGCGCAACCAGTCTTGGTGCCAAAGCTAGCTAGAACTGGTATCCTGGGTAGGCATAGCACCGCAAGTCTTGGTAGCAAATGTATCTTTACTGAACGCGTTGTCTGGAGGATTTTCTCTGGTGAAGAGTGGGGGAGGCTTGTCTCTAGTAAACGATGTCTCAGGGGATGATACAGCATCAAAGTACACAGAGGTGAGCGACGTTGTCCAGCTCTCCATTAGAGGAGAACTTTTGAAGATGGCGCTGATCACTTCCCATACTTAAGGGAAATTTCTAGATGTCAACAGAAAGAATTCAGCTTCTCCTATGGACCGCCTAAGACATTTTAGGAGGCCTCGCACCCCACCACTCTGAAACCTTCACAAGTTCCTAACTTCACGCTCCCCGTTTGCTGGTCCGCAGCACAATCGCGGACAAGTTCCCATGCAGAGGACACCACCGCAGGCAAGGCAAGTAGGCTCAGGGCTGAGACAGCAAAAGACAGGAGATAAGAATGCTGCTGACCTACATATTTATGAAGTTTTTATTCTCTTTATCAGCCTAACATGCAAATATATAGGCATGTCCATGCATTACCATGCACCTACTCTCCAGCATTTGAAGCTTAGATGGCCCTTCAGGCAAAGTCACGTCATGCAGAACAAAGTACATGTCAACACTAACTTTGTGCCATTATAAACATTTTGCCAGTAATGAGACCAAACTGGAGCTGAGCAACAAGCTTAACTTTGCTCCTTAGCTTTCACCCCCAAAGAACAGTCTTAGAAGCTACATCCTTACACAGATGATAGAAAAGATAAGGAAGCATATTTACGATGTAATTAAGTAAATCACGCTGGCCTCCCAGTAATGAACCCATTTCTAATTATCCTGGAGTCTGCTTATCTTCATGTTCTGCTTGAACACTTGTTTAAGGTGCTGCCAGGGTGCCCGTCATCAGTAGGACAAGGTTGCCAGTAGGAACTTTGCAGCAGAAACCCAAAGACAGGCCTGCATACCTGTCTCTTGGGGTCTAGCACCGTATTCACCCTTGAGAAAACTATTTTAAAACCGCAGCACAGTTTTGAAAGGGGCCTGGGTGAAAGAAATCAAACAAGAACTCACAATCAATGATTTCATAAGAAACATAAAAGAGGATTTCTTCACTTGTAACTGCTTTGAGAACGTTTTCCAACTTTCAACATCAAACAGCCTCAACATAAGGTTGTTTTCTGGCTTGGTTTGATAGGGGATGGGAGGAATCTCGAAGTTTTTCTTGGAACTCCTTATGATCCCAAATCCTTCATATTTTTCAGTGATTCTTTTAACAGAAGCCATGCTAATTTAAGGTTTACTCCTTGTCCTTCACCACATTCGTTTTCCTCACCTTTCACTGTTCCCACTGTAAATGAAAGTCATGGGTCTTTATACTCCCTCCTAAAGAAGATAAGTGCATAAATAACCACCCAAAAATGTGCCCTGTGCTAAGTCATGTCAGTTATACAATTAAACATTTTCTCCTTCGCATGATGTGTTTTACTGAGGTATAAATCAGGACTAAAAGGCAATTTAGCACAGACAGGAATTTTATGGAGGGGGGTGCAGATCCCCTGGGCTCGTCTGGAAAATGAGAAACATACTCATAGATGATACATCTCGCCCGGTGCAAGATTCACAGGAGCTAGAGAGCACTCCGTCTAGACTGAGATTTAACTTTCTCATTTAAATCAAGCGAAATAGGACTGTGTTGGATGCGATTGCATAAAACCTTTCTGTGCTGGATTAAGGAGGTTTTTGCAAAGCCCAGTCACACTGAAGAAATCGTGCGGGCAGAATAGAGCGTTGCCAAATCACAGGGAGCAAGCAGGAGCTGAAAAGCAGCAAGTGACTGTTTAGCAAGGTTTTAGCTGCGCTCGCTTTTTTTCTTCCACTAAGCAGAAACTTTCCTTTCACTCCTGCTATTAAGGGAGGTAGAGATATGCTTACAGTAGACTTTGCTTTCTTCCAGTCAGGACTCTCAGTTGCAGACCCTCCTCATTTCTCACTGGGAAAGTATAAATTGAGGTCAAATAAGAAACCTAGGCTTGCTTGCATCTGGAGAGCGCCTGCGAAAAGACAGCAGGATTCAGACACAGCTTTTTTCTTACTCTCAGGAACCGAAACTGAAAACACTACCCTGCACTTGGGCCAAAGTGCCCAGCTAGAAGAGAGAGGAGAAGTCTCTGCCTTGCAGCGCTGCCTGGCAGAGGTGAAGTAGACTTCTCATAGCCCAGCAAAGAGGGGCACAGGATCACTCCATCCCTAATGAGTCAAGGGAAAGGGAGCAATTGCATTTGTCTCAGTCTCCACCCTGGCAGACATCCCCTCCCAACTCCAAATTCAGGATTTACAGAAGGAAGCATTGGTCCTTGGCTATCTTTCTAGTTCCAAAAGTGTTTTGTTTCTCCAGCCAGCCCTGCGCCCAAGGCTCTGGGGTCCACCTGACCTAACAAAGACCACTAGCCTAGGCTGTTCTCTCTACAGACAATAGAAACTGGTATTAGACTGAATAAGCCCCAAGAAATATAATTTGTACCTAACACCAGCACCTTCCAAGCAACAGCCGACTGAGTTCTGCTCATGCATCTTAATGCTCGCACGGTGCTGGGGCAAGGGAAAGACTTTGCCCTCTGTGTACAACCCAACCCATTTGGAAAAGCCATGCCTGTGCCTGGATTCAGGGGAGCTGCCTAACTAAATTAAATTGTCCTCTTAGCTGCTTGCTTGGAGGTAGGTGGCAGAAACAAGGCACAGCAGTTAAGAACAAGCTGAAACAAGCCTGCAGGCTCAGATGGCCCCCAAGCAAGTTATATTTGAATCAAGTACCCCACTCTTGAAATGCAGCACCTTAAAGCACACAGCATTAATATTTTTACCCTTACGAGCCTTCCACTGTCCAGCACTGCCAGCTCACGATACATTTTCTGGAGCACAAGGCTCAGAATATGTGCTGGTTTCTACAGCGCCCTGCCAGGTCCCAGATTGTGCAAGAATCCCAGCATTTGATTGCTTTTTGTTTAGAGAAAGTTGGTTGTTTTGGTTTGTTTTTTCACTCAGCCTTCAGTGCTTTATCTGCTTCTGCAGTTCAGGCAACAAAGCCAACCCACCTGGTTTGGGGAGGCAGCTGCATCACAACATGCCCTTCCTGAGGATGTCCTCACCCCAACACGTCATCAGGGATTTTCGCTCCACGCCCCCTGACGCTTTGCACTACAGTAAACTGAACTGCTCTGTGACACTCGCCCAGAAAACCGTCCCCATCCCCTGACATCCTGCACAAGACCGCTGGCTTCCAGCTGAACACGCACACCACCCCCACCCCCTGCCTAATTATCAGGGTTTCCAAACAACAGCTAATCACAGGTTTGGCATCAGCAGCAGGTTCTGAACTGGGCTCCCTAGTATTGCCTGACCAAAGACTGGCAAGGGGAAAGGCCCCTTGCCAAGGGGGTGCGGGGGAAGCTAGGATTACTAACTGTATTAAAACCCACAAAGAAAGACTGGGAGGGCTGGAAGAGGTCCACGTAAAGAGGGTGAGAGCTGACAAGAGAGCGCAGTACCTTTCATCCATCTGTTTTGTTTTGTACTTTAAAGGTGCAGTAAAATGTATTTATACCCAATTCCTTAGTTTACAAGGAAAGCAAGTTGCCTTAGAGGCTTTAAAAGCAGCCTCAGCTGAGCAGCGGTTCTCCCAGTCTGGATTTTGGGGATTACACGTCACTCCCTGAATAACACTTTCATTCACGGAGCCGTAGTTTTCCATCTATAATCTCTACCTCCAGTCGACATTGATTGTTTATTTTCCTCTCCACTGAAATACAGTAAGATGAAGGCCTGAAGTAGCAACTGCTTGAAATATACCCAATTAGAGAAATGTGTACAGAGCTCTAGGTCATTAAAAATTACCATGGAGCAATTTGGGTTTAGCATCCAGTGAAGCAGCAAGAAAAACAGAGTACCTCATAATGGATCTTGAATAAAAACACTAAGTGTTTGGATTTTTTATTTTATTTTTTCAAAGGGAAAAAACCCCAACAACAACAGGCTTCAGACTGGATTAGCAGTGGAGAAAATATACAAACTTGTAACATGGATAGAGGGGTTTGTATGCTTTCCATTCATTTCCCATCTGCTGTGCAAGTAGTTCATCAACACACATTGGCCACAGTTTACCTAAAGGAATCCTTCGAGGAAGCCTGGTCTTGGGACCCACTCCTGCTTTTGCTGTTCTTCATTGCAGGAGCAAGGCCCCAGGCATGACTCATGAGTGGGAAGTCCATCCCCTAACAACCCTCACACAATAGAGTAGTCCTCAAGAGATGCTGGCAGGGAAAACAAAGTGAGGGGGGGGAAAAAAAAAAAAGCCTAAGCCCACTCTGTTTTACGCCTGCATCCAACCCAGCAACTCCTACGGTGCAGCCAGGTACAAGTTTAAAGCCACCTTAGTCCTCTCTCTTTTCCAAGTATGACAAAGTGTAAGTGAGGCACATCTCAAGCTCTAGCCTACTGGAGAGTAGCAAGAATCAGAGAGACAGCTGAAGGAGACGTTTACCTGAAGTTTGCATTATGGATTAATGCATTCTTGACCAAATAGCAGAGGTAGCACCGAGTTACAAAGATGAGTGCAGAGGGGAGAGAGCCCAGGGACCCAGATACCACATTCATCAGCTGCTGAGTAACCAGGTATTTAAGGGCTGCGCTCTTCCAGCTTCAGTGACTCCTCGTGCAGGAGTTTAATATCACCGTGCCCACTTAAAGACAGCCTCCAGTCCTTATCTTTCACTGTTGTGCAGCGTTACCACACTCTGTACGTGGATCGCTAGGATTCACGTTGAGAAGCAGCCAAAGTAAGCGCTCTTTGTAGCGATACATAGCATTTTTTGGATGGCTCCTTTACATAAACCCCTACTGCATGATCACCATTACTGTTCTGTTGGAGAAGGGGGGATCCAGAAGAGCAAACTAAATGCAGACACATACAAACGAGCTGGAATGGATCAGTGCTAACATTTAATGCTTGGAACTAACTTTTTCAGGGCCAGCAGCAGTCAGACACCGGGGGGAAGTTGGGGAGAAATCCCTTTTGCTTTTCTCAATTTTGATCTGCCTGAAGCCATTAGCGCTGAATAGCACAAAGGGAAAACCAGAACAAAACAAACCCCTTTCACTTCACAAGTTTTTCTAACCTAATCCAAGCCAGAAATACCCAGGTTTTCACAAGGAAGACCGCTCTGTAACACGCCCAGCAAAGGCAGGAGCGAAGCGGAGGGCGGCAGGCCACCCTGAAAGCCTCCCGCCTGCCTGAGCAAGCCCGCGCAGGTGAACAGGGCCCAGCCACAACACCTGCAGGCCAGGCTTAGACTCAGGGTAAACATTTGCCTTTCAAAACAAAAACAAATGAAAGGCTTTGGGTTGCCCCAAACCAATATAAATATTTTCCTCTAGGAATTCTTCTGGTTTGGTTTTTGGTGAGTTTTTTGTTTGTTTTTTTTCCTTTTAAACTAACAAAGAGCAGGCTAGAAGTGAAGGGGCTCTCTGAAAATACCTTAAAGCTTTATTTGCTTTAATCCTAAAGCAAGAAGATCTAGCGTCTACTTAAGTCCCACAAATACATGCATTTCTTATCAGCAGCATTAGAATGCAATTAAAGAGCATAGATTCACCAGTCTGCCTACAAACAATAATATCTTTACTTGCTCATAATCTCTGCTCATTTCTCAGAATATTTTTAAGGAGCCTTATTTACTTTTATTCTTTTTCTCCCTTCTCTCGTTCATGACATTTCCTTATGCTCATGATTATTTATTTGGCATGACATTCTGTTGTAAAAGAACAGCCAAGCCCTGTGTGCATACATAGCACAGAATTTCCACTTTGAGAGCTGGGTTTTGTAGTTTATAGATGGCACAAAAAACCTAACTCAAAGAGTGAATAACCTTAAGCCTAGAAAAGTTGAGAGGTGTTATCTGTGTATGGCTTTTGGTCAGCCAAATCAATGTCCTATCATCACCTTCAGCTTTTGACAACTTTTGCACTGGACCCCGCTTCCAACATTACATCATGAACTTCTCTCCGCTATCAAGACTGAAAAAACACCTTGAATATAGGCAGCTGGCCTGCTCGAGGGGACAGCGATGCCATCAGCAGTCGCACCCCAAGCCTGCTCGAGAGGAGATAGGAAACATGTAAGGTGGCTTGTCTCAGGCTCTCTGCTTGAGAGCTTAGAGGCAGCCCCAGCTCCGTAATTTTCCACCAGACACCCACAATTTCTCCCTGCCCCGGTTGACGTCTTTCATGGTTGAGCCCAAAGCAATTTACAGCTAGCAGAAGGACTTACTTTTTCCACTGGGTCGCAGATCTTGCTCGCTCTTATGAGCACACCACACTCGTCCAGGCCATGCAGCAAACATAGGCTCGCTTCCCTTTGTCACACAAGGAAAGGGCCATGGCAGTAATGTGGGCCGTTCCTGCCCGCCCATAGCTATACAAACCCTAGCAGCAGTTTCTGACACCTGGAAAAAGAACTGGTGGCTGCTTCCCTCCCTGTTAATGAAACATTTGAGCCACAGACACTGTTTATTCTAGGACCTAATAGGAGATATCTATGGCTATTTTCTACTTAACATCATTAGTTAAACAGAAATTGATTGCAGATGGAAAACAGCCATTGTGTTTTATTGCCAATGATTTGTTTCCTGGCATTTAAGGGCAGATATAGGTTAGCAGATCTGTTCACTTGGGCTGTAGACACTGCAAAGTGTGGTCATGCTCTGTGTTTATAGGCTATTATCACAGCTCATTGTTGGCTTTTTCAACTCCAGGCATGTCAGCAAGACTCAAAGGCTCTGTGTGAGGAGTTTGGTTTGTCTGCTATCAGCCAAAGGTTGCCCAGGTGCTTTAACTATCTCTTAATAGAGAAGCTATCCACCACAGGCAATCATTACTTGCTTTCAGCAGAAGACCTCAGCAGCCTTGAACGGAGATGAGCAAAAAGGAATCTAAATGGCCTTTATACATCTTAAGTCTTTCAAGTGAAACACAAAAGATAGCCCGAACCCACAGTTTAATTTGGCTGGGTCACGCCGCTCCCCTTACGTTGCGCCAGACCAGACCTGCAATAACTGGGATGCAAGCTTGAACTCTTGTCAGGTCCATCTTTCTGCATTAATACTGAAATGCATGCAAGATCCCACTTAAAATTTTCAGCTGGTGCCTATTAAAAAGGAGACCAAGCTAATTAAAACAAGCAGTGGGTGTTCTATCAGGCAAATATCTTCAGAAATCTTTACTGGCTCCGAGAATGTAGTGGGAAACAGTACAAAATACCACTGCCGAATGTCTCTTGGATTTCTTTGCCATCAGATGTCCTGGTTTTCTGGCTGTCCCCTTTGCTCCTCAAACCACAGGTGCCCCAGGTCCCCATTCTGCAAGGTTGGGTGTACACTTTGCTTACAAGGACGTTAGTAAATGACAGGACTGACAGTGTCTTGTAGGGCCTGATTCTCAGCATTTCACCATACTGTATATATACAGCTGTTGTAAGGAGTTACTGGCCGATCTCTTTCACAGTGGTGCTTTCAGCATCTGACAGAGCTTCCCTACCCAGCCTGATGGCTGGAGTACGCAGGAACTACCGCATTTGATACAACTAACTGTCTGCCTAATCCATGGGCTGGTTTTTATGTAAAATCAGCTGCCTTGCTAAGACACAAATAACCTAGCAGTTTCCCCAAAGGGGAAGCTTCTCCCTAACCTCCATCAGTTACAGGTCACTTTGTGAAAATTTATAGCCCTTCCAGTGTCTTCTAACCCACGCCTGCCATAAAGCCATCAAATACCTCATGGTATCCAGATTACCACTGGGACAGACAAACTCAGCTGAAGCAGATTGATAGATCCTCTTTCCAGACTCCCCGTGGTCCATGTGGCCAATCGCTACCCTGAACCTTGCCATCCTTGCTCCCCATGACCATCCACAACGTCATACCTTCGTAAAGCCCGGTGATGGCAAAAGCACACTTACCTATTTCTTTACTTTTCTTCCTCAAACAGAAAGTTTCAGGGAAAATGTTTTCAGAGAGTTACCAAGTCCAGTTGCAAAATGCTTTCTGTAGTGCCATATATAGCAGCTGATGTAGTCGATGCCTGGCATAGATTGTAATATTTCGAATACAAAGGTCAATGTTCTGCTCTCCCTCCCTAATGTTATGTTACGTTTCAGTCTAACACCTGATTGATGACCCAAATTCAGATCAGATTTGCAGCACGTGATATGCAGGACATGTTTTCCAGCACACCTAGTTAGCCCAACTAAATCCCCCAGGTTTTTCTTTCACATGACTATTTTCTACCCATAACAATGGTGAATATCAAGTGCCGTAACGGGATTCTTTTCTCATGCGAACCATTTTGTATTATGTCTCAATAATAAGCAGCATAAATAGATTCTTATTTCTCAAGACTAAAAAGTCTATCTGATGTCACAATCTACACAATTTGGTACCACTAATGAATGTGTTAGCACTGCCTCCTGCGTGACCTTGTACAATAGCACGGCATTTGTTAGTTTGTTCAATAGCATTACAATCAACTAGTAAATTCAGATTTCATGGGAGACAGCTTTTGTTCTTAAGCAGCAGGACTGCCGGCAGCGTTGCGTATGTTGTTGCGTGCGGTTGTGTGTGGCGTTTTGTGCAGTATCATCTGCAAGGTTTTATTTTAGATCATTCCCCTCCGCCCTCCCAAAAATGTGACTGGACTCTCTAAGGGTGAGAATAGATTTTACAGCAGATGATCGCGACCTAAAACTTCATGGGGCTTCAAAATAAAATTCCATCTGTAGAGAAAGAATAAGGAATCAGCTGCAAACAGAGTAAGATTAATGTATTAATCATCTACTGGCATGGCAGACTCTGTGAAAGAGGCTAATTAAAAGGGATTTGTGGAAGGTCATCTAGGATTACCTTCTACTAAGAGAGGTGGCAAGACATCTGGGTTATCAGTAATTTTTGAAAGTTCTAGTTATGGTTCTAGAAAACAGAAGTTGTACCAAGAAACTGAGTCCTCCAACTTCATCTACACTGCAAATATAAATATGCTCTTTGTATTAGTTCTGCAATCACTTATGGCTTTAGGAAGCCTGGAGGAGCAAAGACTGGGGCTCCACTCCCTCTATAAACTAAACTCTCTTCCCATAAACTGATGGTGTAATGACTTCCATTTACATCAGTGATGGGTGGAACACGGCCTGATGAGGGAAGGTAGTAAAGCCCTGTTGATTTTATCAGCTGAAGCATGTCATACATGGACTTGTTTCCCAGCAAATTAAACTATCAACCAAATTAGGGAGCTGAAATCCCAGCTCTGCCTTTCTGACAGCAGCAGGTGTGAATTTTCACCAAAACACATGGTCTCAAGTTTTTAAAAAGAAAACTGGAGAACGAGTCTGAGAGCACCTCCTTTTCCATCTCTCATCCATTTGGAGATGCTGCTGGGCACTCCAGAAACAGGTGCTGCATATGCCTGGTTTTACCTGCTACCAAGAAAAGCTAGCTCCTTCCTTGCATGCAGGGAAGGAAAGAGTTCACTTAAAAAACATCTCCATGCATGATCAAAATTGCACCTAACAACAGAGAGAGATGCAGATATACGTGATTTCAGACATAGGTGTCCTTCAGAGTGCCATTTACAAGAAGAGATACAGACTGTGCCACTGAGGGGGGAAGCCTCCTGTGAAAAGAGCTCGGGTTGTCCCTCAAGCCAGCCTTGGTCAATCACAAGTGACAGCGTCTGCGCAGGAAAGCTGCATTACCACACGTGGGACCATCACTGGACCTCCCGCCTTGGCTTCAGAGCAAAAGGAGCTGCATTGTCAGGGCCACCCGAGCCCACATTCCAGCTGAGGAGCAGCAAGGGGGGGGGGGCACAGAAGAGTAAATTCAACAGCTAAGCCTTACAGAAAACACAAACTCTCATGCTAGAGCCTCCTGTTTGGAAATGGAAGTCTTACATCCCTGAGCCAGAAAGAGTAGAAAACCTTCCTTACAGAAGCAGCAAGAATCAAGACAAAGAACCCCTTTTCCTTTGCTCAGTAACAGCCAGGAAGAGCGAGGCTTTATGTGTTCGTAATGCCCTGAGAGAGCAAAAGTAACTTCATGCACGGACGTGGTTTGGCGGGATGAATGATGATATATTTTGAATTATTGAAGGATGACGACTAGAGAGGGTCATCAGCCTTAAAGTTCAGATCCAGGCCTGAAACAGCTCCAAGCCTTTCAGAGCACAGGGTCATGGGGATGGGGCTTGGGTTTTGCTTCAGGTCGTTAGAGAGAAAATGGTCAGCTACACAGTTTAGCTCTGGAACCATCCCTGAATCTGCCCGGATTCATGGCCCTGGCTTGGACCCATTAGTGACAACTGTGAGAGAAAGCGCAAAGGAGGAAGAAAAGATAAAAGAATGGCATGAATTCCAGTAGCTTCTGGGAAAAAATACATTTGACCTTTATTATCTACTAAATTCTAATGCTGACACTTAGCTCTGGTTTTTGCTTTTAAAATATTGTCCCTGGCAGAATGGAGTCCGAAGAGAAAATAGACTCTGGAAAAAGTGTGAGACTCTAGGGAGACAGTTATTTACTGGCAGTTTCAAAACCGCCCCTGCACTTCTAATGAAATTTCATTTGTCAAATTCAGTGCTACTTGGTGAGATGCCAAGCTTATTCTTGCCTGCCTTTTAGCTTAGAAACATCCTTTTGGTCTCCTGCTCCCAAGCATGCCTTTATTTCATTTGAAAAAAAAAAAAAAAGAAGAGTTGCAGCTTGTAGTTAAAAGGCCGGTCTCAAGCTCTCATGGACATGATCTCTTATTTTAATATGAAAAAGGGAGTTTAAATTTTGAACTGGTGTTAACACCATGCGTAATAAAACATGCTCCTCACCAACAGTACTTCAAAGGGAAATACGTTCAGCTTTGGCAAAAATACCGCCACAACTGGTTGTGATTTTATATGGACTCACCACTGTCTGGGATGAGGCCACCTAACAGGAGTCTGGACTCAGCATCCTTCCAACGTAGGATAAAATCTGTAGCTTTTAGAGGGGGGAATGGATCTTACGTCTTATTGATGTTTTTTAACATGTGAGGCCTCATTCGTGTACATAGCTTGCGTTACATTCCAGCAGTGGGTAAAACAGCTAAGCTGTTGTGACTTCTGGCTAAAATACTACTTTAAGCCCATTGAAAGTTTTTGTATGTTTAAGTCTCAGGGTAGAGTTGTCAACAGGAACAGCCACAGGTTTTGGTTGGCTTTATGGAAAAGGAGAATTAGAAAGAAAAAAAAAAAAAGTTAGCCCAAACAAACTGATCACACTTACCCCATTTTTTAGGAAAAAAAAAGAAGAAAAAAAAAAAGTCAGTGATTTATTTTAGACAGCCTGAATAGCTGGAGACAGAGAGCTGAAATATGGCAAGGAAATTGCCACCCTAAACAAGTTCCTTTGAGCAATTTGATGATTTTTTTTTTCCTTTCTGTCTGAGTTATGAGTCCATGGAATGCACATACCATTGATTTGCTTGGTAATTTGCACAAACAGCTCTTCCTGAGGTCCTAAAGTCACTGTATATCCCAGAGTGAAAAAATTAACATGATATGGAGAAAGAGAGGGCGATTGTTTGCCACAGTCAGGCTACCTAACCTTGTAAATGGACACAAGCAGCTCTGGCTTCTCCCGTGATCAAACAGCATATCCATCCTGCCACTAAAATACACGTGCTGTCACGCACACAACGGTGACCGTGAGGATACGCACGCCCATCTGCCCTTTGCTGAAACTTGAAACGTCTGTTCTAAACTACCGAAATTCTCATGGAAGTGTCTTCGCTGTGGTATCAAACACTGCCTCGTTGCACATCAGGTGGTGTGACCATCCTCTATCACATGGGGCCTCTTCTTCTTGCAGACAGAAATGTTGTTTGTGCAGTGAGCTATTTTCTTTCGGTAAGGAGGTTTGTTTGCATTTCCCTCTAAGACATAAGTAATATAAATAATATAAACAAACATAAATAGTCAAGCGCTACACTTTGATGGGATGAGATTTGTGCGGGTGGTTTGGGTGCCTAATTGTCACATTCTGCACAAAGCCTGTGGTTTGCATCCTGAGAATCCAGACCTCAGCCTGGAGACACTGAACTCCATTTTCTCTTTCATTCAGCTCCAAACTGCTTTGTGCCTAATGCGGGTTAAATACCGCTCCTACAGCAGGCTTGTTCGTGACAATCACCCAAAACCCACCTCTCTTATCAAGAGGTCCATCAGCTAAAGTTTATTTTTGAGATACCAGAAGCAAGAGCTCAAAGGTTTCTTTGCCTGATGTGAAGCAGGTGCTTGATGCTGTTTTCCCAAACTCCTAGGAAGCCACCTTAGCCACTGTGTTATATGTTGCCCTGGAGTGGTCCTCCAGCAAGCTGGATGCTCACCTGGCATGTGGAAGCTGGGCATCAAGCTGCCTTCCAGCAAACATTCAACTACATCAGAGATGCCCACCAAAGTCTCAGCAGGGAGTCAGAGACCCAAACCTTAGGACCCCTCTTCGTTCAGTCAGTTCTTCATCTTCTTTCAGCCAGTTCTTTGCCCAAAGAGCAGGCAAACTCCCTTCGAACTCTTTCTCTAATTCTTTGCCAATCTCAGAGGCCGCTGTGTTCAGCATTAATCACAGCCTCCATCCTGGGGAAGTACTGTCAGCATCCTCTTGTCTCCATGTCTACCTCCTCCTAGAGTGGCACAGTTCTCAAACGGAGGGTCTGCTCTTATCTTTTGGGGCGCACAGTGGACACCCTGATTTCTAGCAGTAGAGGATTAAGTTCAGTGACTCACATAGCTCAGCCTCCTGTCTAGTTTGAATTTAATCTTGGAAAACTAGGGCTGAAAGTGACCTCATGAGATCATCAAATAGCATTTTTTGCCCACAGGCAAGGCCCGATATCCCTAGGCTAACCCCAATACATGCTTATCCAATGGGCTCTGGAAAGCATATGAGAAAGGAGAGCCCATAACATCATTCAGATACCTGCTTCAGTACTTCATACTCCCAGAATTTATCTTTTTTATCTTATAGTCAACTAACTAATCTTTGCTTCAAATTTGTTTTCTTCCTCTCCCACCACATATGAAAGAAAATATTAACTTGGTCTATAAATACTGAAATTGAATTTCAAAGTTAAATCTTCCCATTGAAGCTAGTAGTTAGCAGGCACTCTTGCAAAGCAAAATAAAAGGGAATTGCTGAAAAAAAAAGTAATCTCTCAATGCTGCATCACTGTGTATGGGGCCTCCTTTTGGAGCTTTGCTGTGGATGTGGCAGCTCTTTGTTTATTTTGAAGGGACAAGTTAAGCAGTCACTCAAGGATGGGTAGGAAAAGCCTGAGGCTGGAGATTACCATGAAGCTTTCTAATTAGACTGGAATGAAAATAGGTCTAAATCCACTGAGTACACAAAATATGTTTGCATACTCAGTAATTGATAATAATTATGGTTCCTTATAACAACAGTAAATGCCTAGTTGTTATTTTGTAACCTAAGGCAAATGAGTAGGGTATTTGTTTTACTTAAGCTGACAAAACTTGTAAAAGAGGCCACCAGGATGACATTCCAGAGCACAGGGAGAGCTGTCATTTTATCTGCTGGCTGGTAAAAAAAAAAAAAAAAAATTATTTCATAGTGCTGTCCTACTGAATAGCTGATGATTTGCACATCTCTCTTGCCGGAAGAATACAAGGAACTAAGCATTAGCCGAACAGCCTAACCAGGTCCTACCTCAGCCCAGTATCAATAGCGATGTACCCCACCAGCAACAGAAGAAGAACAGAGCTTATTCTTGAGAAACCCACGGAAAAGCCTGACACTGATTTCCTTACACAGAAGAAATCACATAAAAGCAATCAAGCTGAGATTCAAAATACTTCAATACAGACACAAACGATACCATGAACTTGTGTTAACTGTCAGCCAAAAAGTACCGAAAAATCCATCCTAGTTGTCTAGGGTGGGAATAGGAAACAACATGTGGACATTTTTTATAATGGATGGTTGTTAAATGCTGACCTTTTTTGTCAGGCTCTGATTTTAATGGTCAGAACTCGGTCAGGCAGGAAGAGGAGAGATTTTCAGCTGCACGAACAGAGCTTATGCAGAAGTGCTACCAAACCTACAAGTCCGGTTAACGTGCAAAGGAGTAAAGATTTGCACTAACACATATGTTGAAAGCATTACAGCAACCACACATATTCCCTTGTGTTTAGTTCCAAAAGTCAGCTACCAATGCAGCCTATGCAAATGTGCAACAGGACAAAATAGCACTTCAGGGACCAGCACTGTTTGGTGAACTTGTCAAACCGATTCTTAAATCGATCTACAAAATGTCTATCTCTGTGTGTGTGCACCGGTGGGGGTGTGTATGCCTGGTTTCCTAAGGAAATGAACACTTAAGGGATAACACTCTGCATGTGTGCATGTATATATGTATTAGAAAGCTTCACCATGTGCGTGGATGACCATTTATCTGAACTTAAGAAACTCATGACTCTTCACAGAATCACAGAATCGCAAGGGTTGGAAGGGACCTCGGGAGATCATCTAGTCCAACCCTCCTGCTAAAGCAGGTTCTCCTAGAGCATGTTACACAGGACTTCGTCCAGGAGGGCTTTGAATATCTCCAGAGAAGGAGACTCCACAACCTCCCTGGGCAGCCTGTTCCAGTGCTCTGTCACCCTCAGAGTAAAGAAGTTTTTCCTCATATTCAACTGAAACCTCTTATGTTTCAGTTTGCACCCATTGCCCCTTGTCCTGTCGCTGGACACCACTGTAAAGAGACTGGTTCCATCCTCGTGACTTCCACCCTTAAGATATTTGTATGTATTGATGAGGTCCCCTCTCAGTCTTCTCTTCTTCAGGCTGAACAAGCCCAACTCTCTCAGCCTTTCCTCGTAGGGGAGGTGCTCCAGTCCCTTTATCATCCTAGTTGCTCTCCTCTGGACTCTTTCTAGGAGTTCCTCATCTTTCTTGAACTGGGGAGCCCAGAACTGGACACAGTGCTCCAGGTGGGGTCTCACCAGGGCAGAGTAGAGGGGGAGGATAACCTCCCTCAACCTGCTGGCCACACTCCCCCTAATGCACCAGAGGTGGACCCCATCCCTCCCTAACAGGTTGTCATCGTCACAGAATGTCCCATTGTCATAAAAGCCAAAACCCTCATGACAGCACCAGCCACGTAGCCAGGAGTTAACGTACATTATGCGCCTATTTCTGGCTGCCCCCTTCCCTCGAACTGGTAAAATGGAAGAAAAGATAACCTGGGCCCCAATGTTTTTCACTTGTACCCCCAGGGCTCGAAAGTCGTCTTTGATTTTACCCAGGGGGAGCCAAGGCTGGTAGCTCATCCAGAGTCTAGCCCTGTGAGGTGAAATTCCAAATTGCCTGTGAAGTCCTTGATGTACATAAAGCAATACCACCAAGAAAACCATCTCTTTGTGATGCAGAAATCCCCTCTGTAGCAGTTATGCAGCTGCAAGTTGATTTTGCGTATTGAAAATGTTGGGGATTTGTCAGGGACTTTGCAAAAGGAGATGATCTATCTGCACATAGGAGCACCCCTGCACACTTCATGAGCCAGCTTCTTTCTGCACTTTTAGTATAGGGGATTAAGCTTTGGCAACAGATGTGGTGTGCAGGTCTGGGAGATATTTAATTTATGGGCATTCTCAAAGCAAACTGCTCAGATTTCCAAAGATTTGGAAGATTCATATGTATTTAAAAATACTTTCCTGCATTTCTGTGGATGAGTTCCAGACATTATGGTGTCCTGCAAATGCTTCTAGCTACCTTCTTTATGGCAGCCTGGATTTTAAATGAGGTCTTATTCACAACAGGCAAAGGTCCTTTACGGCACTATCTGAGAGAGCAAGAACTGTTTTGCTAGGTAGTGGGACTCAGCCTTATTCTTGTTTTGCTAATGTGAATTAACAAACTGCTTCTGCTGTAACCAAAGCTACGGTGAGTAATAAACATGAAGTTTTAGTCTTCTAGTGGATGGTGTTTACCGTGATGGACACTCATAAAAAGGTTGGTCTAGAGAAATGAGTGGTGCTAGCAGTGCAAATGCTCCCTGGAAGAGGGAGAAGTAGATCAAGAGCTAATATTTCTGAAAGGGTGTAGAAAATTAAAAAAAAATAAAAATAAAAAGGAACACCCCCCCCCCCCCGATATTATCACGGTTTTATTCTCTCCCATTTAAGAATGCAGGAAAATATTTTAAAAAGCTTAGAAGGAAAAGGGAATAAAACAGTTTTTCACACATCTATACTTTTTTCCCAACTGGAAATAGGGTACTTCCTCAGACTTGGAAACCTCACAGTTTCACCCTCATGCATGAGAGAAAAATGAGAGAAATCAGGTAGAAATACCCCAGAACACAAGCATGTTGTTTCTCTTCCCAGAGACTAAATAATTACATTGAAATAAAGGTCACCTGGCTTTGTTTTAAAATCTCTGCCAGCAGAACTTAAACAATTTCACATAGAAAAGTATGGGTTGCTTTTTTTTTTTTCCAGTCTGCCTCGGTATTGTTACCTGCAGTATACGGATCATTTTGCATACACAGAGCTTACTTGCGATTGTGTCACTGTCCTCAGGATCCTGTGTTCATTTGATTTCCTGTACCAAAAATCTGATACACTGCAGCCACGGGCTAGGCTGTATAAGGAGCTATGGGAATGCTATTTCCCATCCTATCTGCCTGCATTTTCAATATAAGGGGACAACATTAGTAGGAAATACAATATTCATAGATATAGCATGGAGCAGAAGGAAAAGAAGTATTTTTCCTCATTGTCTTAAAGGCTTCCTTCAGTTGTGAAGTAGGAAATAGATAATTTCTGTAAGGTTAATGTAGCTCATAGAAAAATATCTTAAGATATACAAGGTTAAAAAGTTTTGTGTCCTAAAGTAGCAGCCATTTATAAATCTACAGGAACAGCACAATATAGATATATTCCCAAAACTATGTACCAGTTGGATATGAGTCATTCATATTCCAGGAAAAATGAAGGCTTGCTATTCTGAAAACACCTGCAGAGGCAGGGGGAAATTCCCAAGTTCCTTAATACTCATTTTTTGCTAGATTAATTGCAATTCTAAAATACTTTCTGAAGGAGCATGAGAAGGCAGGGAACGATGACTTTCAGCAAACAAATCCTTAGCTTTAAAGAAAACCCACAGAGGTAAAATGGTGACCGCCTTGATGTTTCAGTATCTTCCTTTCTTCTATCACCCAGAAAGGGATCAGGTTAAATTTATCCACATCCATTCACTTTTTTTTTTTTAAATGATGAACTAGAATGATGGAAAGATTCATAGGTGCAACTTTCAGAAAGGGGGTGAGGGGGACAATTTTTTCTCAGTAGGCACCCAGAAGCCCATTCCATCAAGGACTAGAGACAGCTTCCAACCAGAAACAGCTGTGTAAACGCCATCTGATTTTTGCCCTTTTGCAGAGGACTGCAGAAGCCAAAGATCTAAATGGAAGTAGAAAGGAAAAGAAAGAGAAGTTTTTTGCCTGAATCTCTAAGCAGAGGCAATTGAAAGGTGGGAAGCAGGGTGCACTAGAGGTCTGGTATCTACTGTGATCTAGTAGAAAGATGCTGGACCTTAATGCAGCTCAGATGAACAGAACAGTCAGTGATGGATACTGTGGAAGTAGAGGCCATTTCACGCAGCCATTTCTAAAGGCCAGATCCTTGATTAGTGAAGATGTGTGTCGATTTATTCAAATCAGTGGAACTAGGATGATTTGCACTAAGCCAAAGGACAAGCCTCCAATTTTTACGCTCACCCTTCAGTCTGCACTTGATACCAAGTGGGGCTTTATTTATCTTTCAGATAAATCAAGTTTTAAGGGTTGTTGTTGAAAAAAACCCCAAGAATTTTTAGCCATTTCTTTTCCTTACTCAGGAGGATACCTTTTAAGTTGGAATCTCCAACTCAGCCTTTCAATAATCATGTAATATGGCATGAAATAGGAAATAAATGTGTCAAATTGATTTCACATCTTTTTTCTTTGAGGCGCTTGCTGCAAAATTACATACCCTATTAATCAACACAGGTGTTCGAGTCAGACTTGGTTACTCTTTCTCGACCAGAATATTTACTTCTCAGTTGGACTTGTAAAAGAAGATAGACAATTTAAGATGAATTATTATTACCAAACATCAGTAAAGAAAGGAAATACCAGCGCTTTGAATGAAGCATGCAGTCAGTACTTACTGACTGTGTTAAGGTACATTTATTGTATTTTAAAAGCAGGGGGATGTGTTATCATATTAGTTGTAAACAGGATAAACTGTAAAATTACTATCTTTACGTATGGATATAATTTGCCCACGTGCAGACATTTTAATATTCATTATCAATTAGAAACTACATTACTTGAAAGCAGGAATCCTTTTTAGAAAGTACAGAATCCAGTATTTTGTTATTCTGACTGAAAACACCTCCGTTGATGAGTACCATCATTGAAATCGGTTATGATATTTCACAGATAAAGTAGAATACCCCCTAGCGAGAGTTTTAATAATCTGGCCTATATAAGCCTTCTATAAGAGCTGCTGCATGGATCACCACTCAGATATTTACATGCCAGACTGGTAGGAACAATTGGAAATTTAAGCCTTTAGAAAATATTCAGAGACAAGAATGACCTGGGAGCGGATCCTAAGAGTGCTATTCAAAGGGAAGAGCATCCAGTTCCCCTGGCAGCCTTTGTTCCACGTGAAATAAATTACACTGTTAGCAGAACAAAACATCGCTAAAGGTATGGAGAATCAGCTGGGCTTCAAACTGTTAGAACCACTTACTAGAGTGCAAAAATGGAAGAACACTGCTGGCATGGTGGAAAGGCGAGGGACATTTTCATCTGTATTTGGTATTCTTTGAACTTCGAGAATTATATTGGAGAGAGAAGAGCATCAAACTGCCTCACTGTTAATCTGAGGGCCTGGTACATGAACCACAAGATCCACCTGTGAGCAGAAGCCCCCTTGAAGCCTGTTCCAGGAAGAAGTCGCACAGTTGCAGAACAGGACTGTACATATTGGATTAGATATAAATACTGCATATCGCCATGGGTAGTTTTGGAAGACGTGCTGTGAAAATTCAGCTAATGCAAGCTTTTAGAAACTTTCTGTCGTTGAACGTTATGAGAAGTTGAGCAGACCTGAGGCTACGTTTGAATAAAAAGTTGAGCTGGAGAATGTGTCTAGTTCCTCTGGGTTAGTGCAACCGTGCCCTGAGCTAGCCCTTTGCTTTTGCAGTCCCCATGCTACCATGTCTGTCTTTTCAGTATGGGCTGAAATTTTGCGGTAACATCTTCTCTATGTAAAATGTTACCTTCCGTTAGAAGGGTGAGAAGATACCCGAGATCCACCAGCAATCACTGTCTCTTAAGTCACTGCATGTGGTCTCCAGCCCTGCCAGGAGATAGGTCAGAAGCCATTTTGACACTGTCACGCGTCCCATTAAAAACCCAGATGAAATCAAGACCAAAAGGAAATTTTTGTGAAGCCCGTGTTTCACACTCAAACCAGATATATGGGAAAAAGACCCAACCTATGTATGATGATTATGCTCCAAACTTTTTCTTTTGAGAAAAAGAGAAGCCACTTCAGCATAAATGTGATGGTCTGGAAGATTATCTAGTTATTTCAATATCAACTTTTCCTTGAAATGAAATAATGACTTGTAGCCACGTGGTGGTTTTAGGGAATGTCACTTTTTCTTTCATGATGGGGTTGGAGACTGGGAATTACACAATTATTTCAAGAGCTTGTCCTTAAAGATAAGTTTGCTAATTGGTTGGCCAAATATTTCCTTAAAACTTCTTTTTGGTAGCAGTTTAAAACTATTATTTTGAGGGATTTTTGATTATAAAGATAAATTTTTTTCTTCTTGAAAGATGGAGACATGAAAAATTTCTTCACAGAAAGGATTGTCAGGCTCTGGAATGGGCTGTCCAGGGAGGTGGTCGAGTCCCCATCCCTGGAGGTATTCAAAAGAAGGGTAGATGAGGTGCTTAGGGACATGGTTTAGTGGTGGGATGGCAGGGTTAGGTTAACGGTTGGACTTGATGATCTTAAAGGTCTTTTCCAACCTAAATGATTCTATGTTTTCAGTGCTAGTTGTAAAGAACTCGGTATGTTCAGCAGTTCCAGTTCTGTCAAATGTCATGCAGCTGCAGATTCACCAAGGAGCATTAGCAGGCATTGACCCTCCGGCCAGCGGCAGTGAGTGTGGCGAGTGCTCCCAGGATGTGGGTGGGTGCTTTAATTGCACAGCTGCGCACATCTCCTCATCACAGCAGGGCCATCCTCAGCACCTAGCACAAGAGGTGTCCACGGCTTGCCAGTGAGGGGAGGAATGTCATTAATGTGGCGAGCCCTCTTTCTTCTCATTTTATTAGCAAATCTATCAGGAAGGAGGACAGAGAACCTTTGGTCCTCGTGCATAAAGACCCACGGACTGCTGAGGTCCCAGCAAAGAGTGTACCTCTCCCTGAAGATATACACACACTGATGACGAACCATGACTGCCTGCCAGCAAAAAAGAAAGATAGTCTCCTTACCTGTGTTAGACATTTAGCAGAATTGGGTTCAGTGAATGAATAAAGCTTCTTTGGTGACACAGCTAGTCCCTGCCCAGTGAGCCCTGTGTTCCTAGAAATGTGTAGCCCTTTTGGCAGAAGCTTCAGAGGAACCAGTGCCACTGCTTATCCACCTCATTCAGTTTAAGGAGCAGATGTCCCCACCTACAGTTCTTCCATACTCCTGGGATGTCCACTAAGCCTCTCGTAACTGAAGGACGATTGGTTGCACAAACTAGCTCCTGTGAGCACAGTGAGGTCCTCTGCGGACTCCAAAGCCAGACTACACCTCCTAAGCACCGACAAGAACTTAGCAGATGTTTGGCGAGCAAAAGGGTGGCATAGCAGGATTCCTTGTATAGCCCAGCTTTGTGGGTATGGAGTCAAGACAGGATGCAAAGTCTAGCTAGGTACCTGCCATGGAGGATGAAAGGGTCAAAATTTATTGTGGTGGCACTTGCAATATGAGCAGAAGCCAAAGCAAAGAGGAAGTAAGGGCTAGTTTTACCAAGCACTTGGGCTAGAATCACTGCACTGCATGTCTCCATTTCTCCCTCTGTCCTTCCAGTTATTGTCCTCTTGTGCCCAGTGTGCAACTTCAACCTGAGTCTAGCCTTCCTAAGCGGGCTAGCTGAAGGTCAGAAGACTGAAACAGTAGGCTTCACCCTTTTGTGAAGAATAATGGTGAAGCATCTGTCACAGCTGGCACTACACAGCAAGCTTTCTCAGGAGTCCATTTTGGTGCAGCTCTGTATTGCAACCTACAGAACAGGAAAACCACATCCTTTGTGAATGTGAGCGTGTGACCTAGAAACTCCCAGCGTGAGGTGTGATTTCTCTCTAAAAAGCCAGAAAGACTCATTTTGTAGCTGCAGCTAGCAACCTGATCTAGTTAAAGATGTCCCTGCTCACTGCAGGAGGGTTGGTCTAGATGACCTCTAAAGGTCTGTTTCAACCCAAAGAATTCTATGATTCTGTGATTGCTGGTGCAGAGAGTAGGATATAGATTGCAGAGGTTACTGAATCAGTAATGCATTTAGGGGTCTTTTGTTTTTAAGTACGACACAAATCAATAGAAACAGAAAGCAACTGAAAAGAGTAGTTTCCCTCTACCACATCTTTGCCTTCTGTATGGATTCCATCAAATGAACAGGCTTTTCAAAAGTCCTGGGAAAAGCTTACTGGCTCCTTTGAGCACTGAGATGCTTGACTGCAATGAATCATTTTCTATTCCTTGCTGGAGCAGGGAAGAAGCCACTTTGTATTTTCAGGATAAAAGTGACAGGGGTCATGGCTGCCTAAGCAAGCAGGCTGTGACAATTTCACAGTGAATGAATTTTCACTTGGCTTTATCTTATAGACCGGAAACTGGCCCAGATTTTTCTGCTACTATTACTCTGACTACCAAATCTCTCCTGCTCCCAGAATTCCTGGACCAAAATTTTACCTGGAAACAGCTCAAACAGATTTTGAAGATGTGATGGTCATTATTTTATGTGTTTTCTCCTCTGCACATCTGGTTTCTGCCAGAAGAAATCCATTTGTGGACAGGGGAGATGCAGGTCTCAAAATCCAGCTCAGCTTTCCTGAGCCAGGACATTTGGATATCTTGGCCATGATCTCAACAAATCTTCAGGGGTTGGATTCAAAAGGCTTAGGCACCCGCTCTCAGCCATTCATGCAAGGGTGGGCATAATGCAATAGGACCTATTGGATACCCCTGCCTGCCTGGAGTAGCAGCTATATATCAGCTGGGATACCCTAAGATACCTGTCTGCTGCCTCCATGTTTAGGCAGCCCAGACCCATCCCTAGCAGACCTGCATTTACTTTTGAAAATCTAGCCCTCAAACATTCACACTCTAAAGTGAACTGAACCTCCAAATCACCTTGATTTTTGAGGAGAAGGATGACACAGACCCAAGAGCAAGGGAAATCCAGCTAGGTGCTATTTGTAGCATTATGACACAGGATATGATGGGGGAGATTCAGTGAAGGTACAGGAGCCCCATCGAGCAATGTCTGTGCTCCCCTGTTAAGCAATGTTGTCACCGCCGAGTAGCCGATCTCCCTGCCATTCCTCTCACCGCTGCCTGTGCCTCAGGTGTTTTGCACTTCTCGTGTGATCATGAGCAAATCACCAAATGCCTGGGTTTTCCTTCCTGCAAAATACTGATGACACTACTACTCCATCTCAAAGCACAACCAGCAGTTCAGAGCTTGCTGACATACCACAAACATCAGAGAAAAACCTGTAGTAATGCAGTAAATGCATTACTATTGCAGTAAATCTTCTTAAATGCAAGGGACTAGGTGATCAAATAGGTGTATTACATCTCTGGCATATATAGTTCTAGGTAAATATATATTTAAAAACTGGAAGAAGTTCTTTCTTTTAACCAAAATTTAACCACAGTGTGGTCCGTAAACCATTGACAGACTATAATGTATGTAATCCTTCCCTTATTTTCCTCTGCTAAAGAACACAGCTAAATGAACCAACTTCTTCTCCAGTACTCCTTTTCTCACGTTAGTCGTGGTGTTCTAGAGATGGCCTCATATCAGCATCTCAGCACTTGTTTTCTAACCTCATCTGGACCAAAAGTGTCACTCACTGCAACCAATTAATTTTTGAAACCTGGAAGGGGAATGGATCATAGAGTCATGACTAGCAGGAAAAAAATTCAAGAGATGATTTTTCTAATAAAACCGAGCCATGATACAAGCCCAAATTATTTTGAAAAGAAATTGAAATGCCCAAATTATTTTGAAAAGAAATTGGCCAACCTAAGAAATATCACAAATTGTAAATAAGTAATTGAGAGAGATGAAGCAAAATTCATCCAGCTCATGTTACCCATCTGGTTCTGAACCTTGAACCTAATACTGTCACAAACAGACAGGTCCTTGAGTAGAGAGGAGGCAGTTTCTGCTTTGAAGGTAAATCTCATACCCTGGCAGGTTTTTCTGTATCTAACTACATCATTCATGGTGAGCATTCAGAATTTATCTATATGAATTCATCTATATGTAGTATGTAGTATGAATTCATCTATATGTAGTATTGCCTCACCTCTGTGCCTGGGAAGATCATGGAACAGATCCTCCTAGAAGCTATGCTAAAGCACATGGAGGCCAGGGAGATAATTCGAGATAGCC
>NW_009259588.1:8091196-8093202 GCF_000687185.1 Egretta garzetta
TCCTGCACCTGGGATGGGGTAACCCCCAGTATCAATACAGCCTGGGGGGAGAAAGGATTGAGAGCAGCCCTGCCGAGAGGGACTTGGGGGTGCTGGTGGATAAAAAGCTGGACATGAGCCGGCAATGTGCCCTGGCAGCCCAGAAGGCCAACCGTACTCTGGGCTGCATCAGGAGGAGCGTGGCCAGCAGGTCGAGGGAGGTAATTCTGCCCCTCTACTCAGCTCTGGTGAGACCTCACCTAGAGTACTGCGTCCAGCTCTGGAGCCCTCAGCACAAGAAGGACATGGAAGTGTTGGAGCGGGTCCAGAAGAGGGCTACTAAAATGATCCGAGGGCTGGAGCACCTCTCCTATGAGGACAGGCTGAGAGAGTTGGGCTTGTTCAGTCTAGAGAAAAGAAGGCTGCGGGGAGACCTGATTGCGGCCTTTCAGTACCTAAAGGGGGCCTATAGGAAAGAGGGGGAAAACCTTTTTAGTAGGGCCAGCTGCGTTAGGACAAGGGGTAATGGTTTTAAACTAAATCGGGGTAGGTTTAGGCTAGATATAAGGAAAAAATTCTTTACAATGAGGGTGGTAAACCACTGGAACAGGTTGCCCAGAGAGGTAGTGGAGGCCCCATCCCTGGAAACATTCAAGGCCAGGTTGGATGGGGCTCTGAGCAACCTGATCTAGTTGGCGGTGTCCCTGCTGACTGCAGGGGGGTTGGACTCGATGACCTCTAGTGGTCCCTTCCAACCCAAAACATTCTATGATTCTATGATTCTATGATTCTATGTCAGAATTATTATCCTACACATATGAATGCAACTGTCACCTACTTCAACATAAGCTTTATCAGCTGGACTGGTCCCAAGGGACAGTAATCCCTCAGAAAACTGAGCAGCTTCAGTACAGCTTGTGGGTTCTCCACACCACCAAGATGTTGCACAAATCAAAGACAGACTCAGTCTTTAGGATGTATGGCTAGTTTAACTAAGTGGTTATAGCATATATATCTATTAAAATGGCACGCCTGATGTATTTTAGATCATCGGGGTACACCTGCTTACATAAAGTACACCCAAAGTCTAGAACCGTGACTATACAAACATGTCACATGTGTGTTTGGTTTTGTTTTCTGAAATGCGGAACAAACCCTGCAAGGGAAAACAACACAACAAACATTAAAGCAGAGCTGAAAGCTGTCCAGAGCTGCAGGTGGAAAAATTCCTCTCTGTATCAGGTGTCTTTCGTTGTCTCACTTTGCAAGGAAAAGGCTGAAAGATACAGGTGCACTTTTTATTTACCCATACATTTGGGTGAAGGACTGATAAATAGCAAGAAGGGATATAAAATCACAAGTTTTTAAGGGACTCTCTTCTTTTTCTAAAGAGTGAAATAATGAAACAACCACTGTCAACCTCAAAGAACAGAATGGAGTTCAGCAAACAGAGCAGCCTCAAAGCTTGAGGGAAGGGGGCAGGAGGAGCAGTTGCTACTCACCATATGAATGGCAAACGAAGAGAAAAGCAGACCTGACCTTTCAGGGAGACCTGGAAACAGCCCCAAGAGCACTGGTCATTAAAACAAAACAAAACACACAAAAAGGCATTAAGAAAACCTCACTCCAATGGGAAGAGGAAGTGGTTTAAGGGGATTAGCTCCCGAAAAACAAAGCTCCAGTCTTCCTCGGGCTGCTGAGGAGTCCCAGAAACATTCTTCTATAGCACTGATGGGGCTGTGAAAACAGACAAATGCTGGCAACTACTCAACAAATGATAGTAATGGGAGGTGACATCTCTGGACCTCAACCAGCTAGCACACAATTGTCTCATTTTCATGGTGTGTCACATTAAATTTAGACTTTAGCACTTCGCTTGTCTTGCACCGTTATCTCCTTTCCAGAGCAGAACACAGAAGAACATTTACAACTTTACACTGACTTTGACCTGCAAACACAAATGCCAGCCCACAAAAACTAGTGCTGAATCATTTCTTTTCCCAGCTGAGAGCTTTTTACCCTCTTTC
>NW_009259588.1:8093303-8104637 GCF_000687185.1 Egretta garzetta
CTTTCCCTTTCATGTCGGTCCATTTCTTCATGAGTGGCTCTCATGCATCTACACCACAGAAGCATTTGAGAAGGTTTGGTGGATTTGTACTTGATGAGCCACAGGGAAATTTTCTCAGCCAGGAGCCTTTCACAGTGGGCAACAGTGACAGTCCTTCTCTACAACCATAGCAACTACAAAACCCGTAACAGCCTAGTAGCCTGTTTCACAAGACTGAAATGCCCTAAAATCTTGGGATGTTACAAGCAGACACAGTGACAAGGCATTTATGGATACAAAATAGACGTCAGTTGTGCCTTGGCACTGCAAGACTGGGATAGCTGACTAAGCCTTCTCTATCTTGGGACTAAACAGATGATACCATGAAGCCACGGCCACACTTCAGTCAGCTTTGCTAGGACCAGGATTATGCCCTCTCATTCTTCTACTGAAGTAAGAGCCTCTTCAGCTGTGCAAGCCCAACTCATCTGGAAGTACTGCTATTGAGACCAGACACTTTAAAACCATGGACGCTTTTTTGAAGCTGGCATTAGGAGTGATGTCTTGCCACATCAAGGCAAAAAATATCAATCCCTTGAGCTTCAAAATTACTCATAGATTTGGGCTTTGAAATGGGTGGGAATTTATGGACTGAGAACAGGGCTGAAGTTAAAGTCCCTGAAGTTGGTTAGTTCATTGTGTGACTTCAGAAGACTCTGAATTTGAATCTAAGACTCAACAGAGAGCAGTTCTACAGATGGACGAGGAAAGAGAGGTATCAAAATGAAAGCAGGCAATACAAGTTTCAGGTAACTGCATGGGGACTTCCGGAAAAGAGGTATTGGTATGACTAGATGCTAGATTAGATCCAAATTAGTCTGAGCTTATGACAGAAGAAGAGGGGATGTCCAATACCACCTACATCTGCTCAGTCTGGAAATACCAAGAAAAATTCCCTCTGCTTATGCTATTTTGCTACTTCTGGGTTCAGAAGATCAGCATAGAGAGATGAATAAAAATTAGGGAAAGGCCTGAACCAGAGCTCCACCCAATCTTCATAAATTTGAGTACCCATTGCAGATGGTGCCAATTGTGTGGGTAAGTTCAATGGGAGATGGATGCAGGAGAAAAATAGCTACGATGACTTCTCAAAATCTTGAAAAACGTAACTCTTCTGGAACACAATTTTGTTGCACAAGCAACCTTGTTGATGAAGACTCATCAAGGACCCAGTTCAGTGAAGCGCACACATACAAATTAATTAAGAAGGGCTTGAGC
Source organism: Egretta garzetta (assembly GCF_000687185.1). Taxonomy (NCBI): domain Eukaryota; kingdom Metazoa; phylum Chordata; class Aves; order Pelecaniformes; family Ardeidae; genus Egretta; species Egretta garzetta. The sequence continues at coordinate 8,094,561 of NW_009259588.1, forward strand.
ACGTGCGTAAAGTTAAGCACGCGTTCAATCACTCCACTGGACACAGGGCATAGGTTCTACTCCCTAGCAGTCATTTCCCATTTGGAAACCCTTGTCAGGGAGAGAAAGGGGAAGGAGGGTTGTTTAGCGTGATATTTTTAGATAGGTTTTTTTAAGCTTTCTTCCACCCCGACTCTCCCCTGCCCGCTGTCTGGGTTTTGCGTGTGGTTTTTTTAATGGCTAGCAATGCATCACAGTACGGCTGCTGTTTAAATATTTGCTTGAAAAAAAATGTAGTCTGTGCTTAAGAAAAGTGGTTTGGCACAAACCGGACATTTTCAAACATCCATTTACCAGATGGATCACTTTGTTCAATTACAGAGAAAAAAAAAAAAGATGGTGAAGGAGTTGAAAATCGAGTGGAATGTTCCTAAGCACACAGCATTGTTTACTATCTGCATGTCTCCTGGCATCCTCTGAGAAACTATCAATAAGCTCTTCAAAAATGTTCCTTTCCTTTAAAGAAGTCTGCATTTTTAACGATAATAAAAAGGCAGTAAATATACTCTACAATAGCCTGATGGAAAAATGTGCTAAAGTATTTCTATAAATCAAATGTAGCAGTTTGGCATTAGCTCTGAGGCAGTAAATTTAGTAAATTAGGACCAGATGATTTTAAAATAGAATCTTACATAACTTTCTAGCGTGAGATATATATATATTTTTTAATTTAACACAAGTTTGTCTGTCTTCATAAAGTTATCTTGGCTGCTACCAGAATGTGGTTCACTCTTTAAGAACCATATTTTTTGTTATTTATCAAGCGCAGAGTGTTTTAAATATCAAAGTAAGGAGGAAAACAGATTTCTCAAAAGACAGAAAAGGCTATAATCTGTACTGATCCACATAAGGTGTGGGGTGCTTTGTATCCCTAATGCCCCTGACTATTTCTCTCTCATTACTTTGATTAATTATAGTCTCATTTCTCTATCCATCTTCCTTTTCTTGCCCTCTTTCCTTTTTCCCACAAATTCAAAGAAATGTCTCCCTCCATTCCTCCCCACAGTGGTTACAGCTCCTACAAATGCAACTTGGTCTGACAGACTTTTCTTTCACCCACGTGCTTAGGTCAGCAGTCAGCATTTGGGACCTTGCATTTCTTATGTTTTCCCACTTTTGATCTCTGCACCATAAGATCCATCTCTGAGAAATAAGGAAAATGAAATTATAAGACCAGTCCAAGGAGCTTATTCCACCAGCTTTAGTCTAACCCTTTTGACCCAATCTACACAGACATACCTAAAACCTGCTCTCCCAGCACATCTTTGACTTTCATGTTTCTGAGCCAGCATTTACACCACTAGACAGTCATGTCAGAACACTGCTTATGTTCTGGGGAGGGGGGATTGCACACGTACAGCCTTCATGGTCTTCTTTTTGAGCAAACACTCATCCATTCCACTCACCAGAAGCAACAATTTCTGGAATAGCTACTGTGGACCCATCCCACGGCAGCTGCCCTCACTACGGCACCCTAGAGTGCTTTACTTTCAAAAGCATGACTAAGGTCCTTTTACAGTGACTACTTACTGTCTGGAGAGCCAGAGCCAACACATTCTATCTCAAAACTCTGGTCAAAGGAGAGCCTCTCCAGTACCCTGGCACTCCCAGGGATTTTTAGGATTGGCTTCCAGATGTACATTCTCCAGGACCTTACGGCACAATGTAAGAGATAAGCCCCTCCTCAAAAGCCATGAGTACACGTGGAGACAGATCTTCACAGCTCCCAGACAGGGCTGGACTCTGAGGGAGTCAAACCCTCGTGTCACCCCTTATGACTCAAGCCCTCATCAGACTTCCGGAGCAAACGGCATGAGTCAACCAGGATGTGAGGGAAAGGGCAGAGAGAGAAGAGAAGGTAGATGTTGAAGGAGAGACCAGCAAGCGGTTGTGTGCAGCCTTCCTTTCATGTGATCCCAAGACTGGCGCTTCTGTCAGCTGTGCAAGTATCCAGACTGAAGCAAGCAGAAGAATGACTGTGGTGGATACTCATGAGAGCCGAGTTATCTGCAAGCACTGCCCCCCTCAGCAGACAGTCTGCTACAAGAAGCCAATTAAGTCAAAGCCAAGGCTCAGGATGCTACATGGCGTGGGCCAAATCCTGGTCCCAGTGAAGTCGAGGGAAGCTTTGCCAATGGAAACGTGCTCTGTCCTTTTCACCCCGTCTTTGGCTACCCCGTTGCTGGAAGCATTCAGAGTTTGCAAACGATAGCAATGGAAAAGAAAGGGAACAGAGTTCCCACGTTCCTTCTCTTCTACTATTGTTTCCTGAGAGTCCTGCAGCACACAGTAATGCAATGATCTTTTCTTTAAACGACATCGGACTGAATTGCTTGTTAAAAATAACAGAAGAGGAGGAGGGGTTTGGAAATCAGTCATTTTCCTTTAAAGAATTATTTGGGGAGAGTAGACCATAAAAAGATTTAGATGGCAGCAAAGATAACCATTTTTGGCAGTTTTGTGGAGATGCAAATTTACACTGAGTATGAGATGAGAGCTTAAACACCAATACCCAAAGAAGAGAAAAATAAGTCAGACAGTGTGAAACATTCCACGTGCCGTTCTTTGTTGTTACGGATATCAACTGACCTCCACAGATCTGGTTGAGGCAAAAGAGAATAAAGATGATCACTTTCCTATCGTATATTTTCGGTGACACTTCCTCCAAACACCTCCAAAAGAAGCAAATTTCCCTGAAATTCCTCAAGCCTCAAAACACCTCCAGGCTGAGACTTCATGGGAAGCTCGGTGGTAAAGGCAAAACAGGCGTTTCCCCTTTGGATTGATTTTTTTTTTTTTTTTTAAAAATCCCTAACTTGCATTTTATTAAATTTTCATTTTTGCTTCCCCTCCTCCTACTTGGAAGGAACTGGTTGCTGGCTAGTGGACAACAACTGAGCTGCTGGCCCTACCAGGGAGAAATGCTTTCGGTGCTGTCAAAGAGTTGCTGGTGAGAGACGAGGAGAGGGGAAACGTGAGGATACAGAATATAACAACAGCGGATTACCTTTGCTAAAAGTAGCGTGGGAGATATGCAACAAAAGGTTCCTAAAACCAGAGAGAACAAAAATAGCAGGCTTTGCAAGCAAAATGGGCACAGTTGGCCAGTCCAGCCACAGGACAATTCCTTGGATGATGCGTAAAGCTGACGGATAATTTACAGTCAGGAGAGATTGTATTTTAGGGACAGTTTTGAGTTTTTGCCAAGTTAAAGTAGTGTTCAATTTGCAAATGAGGGGGGAAGGGGGAGTATTTAGATAAGGGTTTCTTTGGTCCAGGCTCCCTAAGACGGGACTAAAATGCAGAAATGCTCTGCACAGAGGATTCATGGGATTTCAAGGATTTTGATGCAGTATTTTAAATCTATCTAATAGGTGTGTAAGACTTCAATGCACACTCCTCTTTATATGCCATTTTGTAGCTTCATGTTTCTGTACAACCTCCTTCCACTCAAATTTGGAGGAAAGTGCTGGCGGGTGTGTTTGGAATGGGGGCTCTCTGCCCTGTCGACCGCAAGGCTTGGGAAGGCAGGAGGAGGGGAAGGAGAGGCAGGCAGGAAAAGTAGGCAGGAGCAGGGCACCAGAGCCTGGCAAGAGCAGAGCTGTGCACCACCATCTTCAAGACAAAGCTTCTGGGGATGGGAATCGCTGCATATTAATTACTCTGTGTGTGCATGTGTGGAGGCGAGAGAGATTGCACCTGCTGAGAAAAAAAAAACACCTTACTGATGCTGTAGTCAACAAAACCTTATCGTTCTAGACATCTAACGGGATGCCACAGGAAAGTGAACCTTTTTACTCCAGACCACTGTTTCCTACTTGTCCACACTCACACTCTTGCTTTCATGAAGGAACCACTTTGCGGGTGGGTTATCAGCTATTTGAGTCAGGACTTAATTCCCACAAGCCTACTATGCCGGACGCGTGTATTCGAAAGAGCCTGGTGTGTTTCCACACTGGGATCATAGTGCTGTGGTGGGCTGGTTGGCCTCCACCAAAAAAAATAAAAAAACAACCCAAAGCCAAAAAGAAAAACCTTACTCAATTCACTCCTATTTTAGCAATTCTAATACCTGTTAGAATAATGTAACATGACCCACATGGATAAAATCCCAGCTCCAGAGCTTTGCCCAAACTGGGGAACGTTCAAGTCGAAAGTTCAGGTAAAGATCTGAGCACTGCGACTCTTATGACTGCATGAAAAGCTTAACATGCCTAAGCTTTGTGCCCAAGTCTCTCGTCTGAGGCAATTCCGGTTCCAATTCTGGATTCTTTTCATCTTAAACGAGCTGTGATGTCTAAACATACATTTCCTCTTGAGCAACCTCCCCGTATTACATTTATCATATTTCATCCGCACAATTGTGAACCAGAGAGAACAGAAGCCGCCTTTTGCAGTCTCCATAGTTGTGCTATTTCTCAGCTTTTCTTAAGAAAAACAAAAAAAAACCCCCTCTTTTGGCATCAGTAGGTTGAATGGCATGCACGCCACACGTCTGGAAGCAAGCCTGTATTTTTTAACCCATGTATTAAAATATTCAGTGCTGGAGGGGAAAATAAAGGAGCGTATTCTGCGAGCACGACTGTTAGACTGGTTTGTTTGTTTGGGAAATGAATAAGCCTTTGACAGTATCTCTGGAAGGAATAGGCCAGTGCGTGCTCCATCCTGACATTCTTTTCCCTCTCCAGTCTTCCCTGCATACCTTACATTCTTCTTGCCCTCCCAACACCACTGGTTGGTGGGACCCAGCCCACCACAGCCCTGCACCCATCGTGAAGCCACTGGCTTCTGCCACCTCTCCTACCCAATGCACCAACGTTAGCTGTGCCGGTACAGAGATGGAGGTTCGCAGAGCTCTCATTCACCTCAGCTTTGCAAAGCGCGCGTGGCAGCTCGGCTATGATTGCTGCTGTCTTCCACAAACTCCTTCCAACGCTGCTGAGAACGTGAAGTCCCCCTGACCCACGTGCTCTACACCAGCTGGGTGGCTGGGGAGCTGCTGTGCTGCATGGACCTGGCAAAGCTATCCTTTTCCATTCTTACCTGCAGTTAGTGCTCAGTGTTGAAGCAGAGATAAATATACTTAATTTCGATTTTACATTCTCTCCTTTCCCTTCCCCAGGGTGAGATGGGTCCCTCCAGCTGTTTTAATATCGATTCCACTGTTTCCCTTTCCCGTGTTCATTTTCCCCTGAGAAGGTGACCGCCTGCTTCTCATAATAAGTGAAAATTGTAGCAGTATTTATCTTCTCCTCTTTTTTTAAAAAAAACCCAAACAACTGAATGGACTTCTCAGGTTTTATTCACTGGGTCAGGCTGGTGGCTTAGTGATAGCCAGTGCCAGAATATCTAAACTCCAACTGCCTTCCATGATTTCTCAAGCGAACAAAGGCTTGATTCACTTTCAAAACCTTTTGGGTGGGAGGACACCAGTATGGTTCTTCCTGGCTGGCATTTGAAGCAAAACAGAGAGGACAGAGGGAGCTGCATTTCTTCCCTTTATCTGAAGGAGGGTCACTAAACAGGGCCTTGATGGTTGACTTACAAAGTTAAATGAGCGATTCCTGAAGAAACAGTGAATAAAATGCCCTTCTTGAGAACGTGAACAGATTGTGTGCTTTATTGTGGAAGGAGGTGGGATGCCCCTAAGATACGTTCGTATATATTTCAGGAAATGTAGAATTCTAGAGCAAGGCAAGTGAACTAGCTCTGTGGTTAAAAGGCATCTTAGGTAGAATGGCAAAGGACAGTCAATTTTTAAAAGAGACTTCTATTAACAATTTTTATTGTCACGATTTGACCCTTGCATTTAAAGCTGACCACTACAGTGATTGCCACCCACCCCTCCGTCGGCGAGGACAGACTTCTGTTACTGTTAAATGGAACAGACCGCTTGCTTGAAAAGATTTCCATCACTAGTCAAAGAAAAACAGAGCAGACTTTGTTTTGGTTTGCTGAAATGCAAAATATTCCCTTCTTTGGGTGAGAATGAAATCTTTTTCTCATTATCTCCAAGTGAGGTGGGAGAGGGGGCCTTTCTGTGCAGACAGACACAGAAGCCTACCCACGTCAGTGGTGAATTTTTGTTAACGTTCTTTTCAGGAAACAGCAGCGTTTCATCTTTTTTAACAGATCTGTCCAAGCAAGCAAATTCCACCACTCTGAGTGTGCATAGAATCATTCTATACTGAAGAAATTCCATCCACTGCATAGCCACTGAACCAGTCTGGGTAGCGTTATAGAGGCGGCAGGACCGAGGCTAATTACCACGACTCCTTTGCTCGTAAAATGCAGCAGCACCATAACTAAATTAATTTTAATCCCAATCCCCCTGGCCAAGCATCACAGCGAGAAATGGTGCAGACACTGCACAACATTATCCAAAGGATAGTTAGGGCTTTGTGCAGAGGGGGGAAAAAAAAAAAAGAAGATAGGTCAGTGTTTCCCAAACACATTGCTCACAGACCCTTCCTGAAAAGACTCTCTCAGCTGTGAGGGAGACACTCTGCTGTGTCTCTCTTTTCTCAGGTTGTGTCATGGGGAAATAGGAACAAGGGGGTTTTGTTTGAGTAACCTTTCAGAGCAGGATATCTGTCTCGTGTTCTTCTCCTATCAATTGTCACAGAGCGATAGCTGGCTGATTTGCTTCAACAGGCATTCCCTTCCCTGCCTCGCTGACAGCTCCGCTCCAGGCTGTGTGCGGAGGGTTGTGGCGGGCGAGCTGCAGTGCCTGGCTGACGAGCAGTCCCTTCGGCTGCTCCCACCATTTCACCTGCTGCCGTCCCCCAAATACCCCAGAACCCCAACTGGCAATCGGGAGGGCACCGGGAGGACACAGACCAGTGGCATGGTGAGAAATAAGGCAAGCGGTAAGCTCACCAGGATGATGTACGAGAGTAGGAGACAAGCAGTAGGTCGCCCAAATGAGCAGAGGGTAGTATTAATTGCCCTCGGCAAAAGCAAAGAAACAAACAAAAGCCACTGATGCAGGCACAAGACGAAGTCACAGAGCCCAATTGCTACCCCGCTAGAATTGCAGCGGCATAAAATATGAGGCGGTGAATCAAGCCATTGCTGTGCTGTGAAGCAAAAAGACACATTACATGAATTACCCTCCTGAGAACTTCAACAGGGCCCTGTAGTTATAAATCCTGGCAATATAGCTCAAGTACAATACAGACATCAGTAATGCCAGGGCTCGGCTTCCTCATCAGCATGTTCCATTGTATAATCTAGCTGATTATCCAAGGCAACCGGCTCAAAACTTTCCTAGACGACGCCTGAAATACAATATTGCATAGCAAAGGCACGGCAGTCGACAAGGTCATCGAGAAAAGCAAAGTGCTTGCGCTAACCACAAACGTGTGCGTGCCACAATTCTGACTTCTTACAGTAATGCGTCAAGGCTAGTGGGGTCATATTTACAAATCTGTCTCTCGTGGTATATCTAATTCCTGGTATTCGTGATAGACGGGGGAGCTCCTCTAGGCTGCCAGCTCTGCTAGGAGTGTTGCATTAAGCGGGAGTATTTTCCCCTTGGGGAAATCAAAAACCCCCTCATAGTGCAAAGAAAACCTAAGACGGTAAACGGAGTAGGTGTCAGAGGGGGAGGGAGGGTGCGTGAATCAAATGAGCAGTGGGACTTTGCTGAGGAGGTGGTGTGTGCGAGCAGTCTCTTTTCCTCCCTGTAAAATACCAATCCTTGCATCTGCTTCTTCAGAACTGTAAAGCACAGCTGTCAACACCGACAGGCTTTGTGCTTTCGTGCCCAAAAGCGTCATTCCAGTGGCATCTAATTAAAAGTTTTTAATATGAGTTATGGAGAGCGATAAAGGCAAAACAATATATACAAGGGAACGACCCAACTAGAATTTTACATTAACACATGTGTTACCTCATATTAAGATCAGTCAGGGACATTTTACATCCATTAAAAGCAATGCAAGCTAAAACAAAAGCAGAAGGCACAGCTCCTCAAATGTGCTTAGGTTTCATAACGTGATTGTAAAGCATTCTGAAAAAGGAAAACCACCAATTACGTGAAAAGTATCACTATCGGTGGGTTGACCGGAAACCAGATGCACTCTGCATTTAACCATAGGTGAAGTCAGAACTATGATTCTACTTTTCTTATTTTTGTTTCTGAGCCTCTGATACTTACCCAGTTCGTATTAACGCGGTTTTACAATCTTTAATGCATTTATCCTCGTGACAGTGGTGTCACATAAAGAGATTGTACAGAGCTTATTCAGGGAGTGGGATTTGGATGCGAGCCCAATACTGCGCTAACACCTTAGCCATTGCATCCTCTGCACTTGGGAGAAACGCCCTTCTCCCGGGAGAAATTTTTACCCTTGGAGTATGAAGGGCAAAACCAGGCAAAATCAGAAGTCGAACTCTACAGCTAAGAAACGCTCCAAAGAGATTTGCAGCCTCCTAATAGTAAGCTGGTTATGCATAATCACTGGAAGAATTCTTTTCTTAAATAAAGTGTCTAAGGACACAGCAAATAAATGAGCTGTATTCTCTTGAAACTACATGAATCTATTTTGATGCTACTCTTAAAACAACGCTGCCCCAAACTCAGCGCATATAAAATATTGTCTATTCCAAGCATCTTCTTGGAAAACCAGAGGAATCAACAGCAACAACAAAACCAGGAAGAAAAACACGGAGAAAAACCCCTACGAGGGGTGCTATAGCCAGGGCAGCTGTAACACCGCGCAGGGAGCCCAGTCACAGTGGCATGCTCCGCACTGCAGAAAGCAGAGGCTCACCTTTCTCGCTAATGACCCAGACATCTTTTGTACTGACAGGGACTCATACCGATGAACTGTTAGGGCACGTGCAGTCAAGACGACGGTATAGAAAAAAATCGGGTTTGCTTTTTTTTTTAGCAAATCCGTATAGCACAACCACGTATTTTATGCTGGAACTAGAGAACGGAGGAGATTGCAGATAAAAGTATGACATTCTTTAGAAGCCATGAAGCCATGTCAGCAATAGGATCCCTCTCTAGAGGATTAGTCACGTGAGAATTTAAGGATATCACTGTACTATGGAATGAAGTTATGTTTGTAATCTGGTAGTACAAGATTATTCTTTGCTGTTTGTCCTCCGGCCACTAGAAATAGTCTTGAGTCCATCTGTGACCTAAAAATGTTGGGTAAGATCCAACTCAGGCAAAAAGGAGAGAATATATTTCCTGTTCATCTAAACAAGCTGGCGTATGTCCCATACACAAAGATTCCTATTATGTGCCCCATATTAATCACGCCCAATTAAAGGGGTCTGACTTAAAAAGCATGGCGGATCACCACATATTCATTTTCCCCAATCTTTCCTGCCCCCAAGGCAGCCAAGTTAATTATTAGGCTCTTCCAAATAATCTTTATTTGCCGCGGCCTCTCTTTACAATGGACGTCTCCAGATCATTAAAGCCATCTTGGCCTCTGGTGTCTCATCAGTGTTTAAATAGCAGGCTTTCCCAGGCAAAAGTGAACACTTGGTGCTGTGACTCGAGAGGTAGCCGTTAAAAGATCTTCTTTTGGGGACAAATGAGAACATAAACCAATTGCAAAGACGGGAACGGAGCAGCATGAAGCATTCAATCCCTTTGAAAACTGCACAAGAAAAAGGCGATTAGGGAAGGGACGGGTGCAGCGCCAGGCGGGTTTGGCAGCACGCAAAGGGGGGGTCAGTGCAGTCCGGCTGGCGGGGCAGGCCCCGGCCCTGCAGGCCCCAGACCGGTCCAGGCTGCGAGGGGCCTTCTTGGTGCCTTGCCACTTTGTCACTTGAGAGCCACTCTTCCCAGGGCAGCCTTTACTGACAGCCCGGGCGCTTTGAACCTCGGCAGGCCCAGAACTCCCCCAGCACAGGCGGCCGCAGCCGGGGCGGCCAGACAGAAGGCCTTTTGTTCCCAGTGTCCGTTTCACGCCGAGAACTCGAGGCGTGCGGCTCTGACACGGCACGGGCGGAGCGGCCGGGTCACAGGAAGCAGCAGGGCTGCCGGCCCTCGCTCCGCGGGGGAAGGGGGGG
>NW_009259588.1:8105139-8126789 GCF_000687185.1 Egretta garzetta
GTCGGCTGGGGCCAGGGCCCTGCTGCTGCCCCCCGGGGTGTAATTCGCCCCTTTCCCAGCCCTTGGTGAACGTCCCGTTACCACAGCGCGGTTTTTCAGGACGGTCTGGTTGATGGGTCACAAGCAAGGGGGGAAAAAAAAAAAAAAAAAAAAAACCACACCAAAACCCAACCCTATATTTAAAAAAATGGGTAGCCTATGCCCCTTCCCATTTTAAATAAAATAAGTGATTTTAGCTTAACCTTTTATCAGGGAAGTTTGTTTTTTTTCTAGAAGGCACAACTGTGGAGGCTCTCATCCTAATATTACTCTGCTTAAAAACATCTGGGCGAGGTACCGAGTTGCCCACAGGGCATTAGATTACTGTACAGACATACCGTAGTCTTGTGTGATTGGAAAAAGAAAAAAAAAAGGGGTAGGAAGGAAAAAAAAAAACCACCCACCCCTTTCCTTCTGCCAAAAATAACTTCAATAAAAAGGTGATTTCCAAATATCACACGTTATATACTTACTTGGAGACTAACTTGCTTGGAAAGTAAAGTCCATCTTACTGAATTTAAGCAGGGTAGTGCAAAAGAGCTGTGATGCTGTAACATCGTATAAGGCAGAGTGAGATGTGCAAGTGATACCTAGGTAAATATACACAGATTTTCATGCTTTTCCATACATCTCTGAGCTCAGCCCAAGCTTTTTGAATCTCTGATAACTCTGAACTTCTCCAAAGTTTTGTTAAGTTTTCAAAGCTGCTTCCAGTTTCTCCATCTCATGGTGCTTAAGAATAGCCAGGTAAAAGAAATCATATAGAATATAGATAGGCAAAGGTACTCCATGACTTTGAAAATTTGATTTGGATCTGATGGATTTTTTTTTTTTTTATTTCTGTCTCAAATAACTGACTGATTTGAAGTCTGAGATCAAATGCATCTCCTGTCCCTTTCTACTCCCCTTCAAATCAGCTAAGGTAGACTTTATACCTGCTTAGAAAAGCTGTGACTCTTAACCACAAAACATCAGGCACTTGGGGGTGGAAGAGCAGTGTCACTGTTAATCCAGAGCTCATGAACTGCTTTCCAAATGCCCACGGATAAGTGACACTTGTATCCCAGTGGCAAAATAATTGTCCTGCACAAGTTATACAGCTTCCTGACTTCTCATGTCACCATCTATCCTTCCTCTGCTGCAAGGAGTCCATGCTTCATATGTAGCCTGGTGGCACTGCAAGAATAGGGACCAATACTGTTAGCTCAAAAAGGGGAAGGCTTCCCTTCTCTGTCTGGTTGGAATGAGGATTTTGGTTTGGGTTTGTGATTACATAATTCTAGACAGAGAAAGCTAGACAAAGAGAGAACAAGCCATTTTTAAAAAAAAAAAAAAAAAAAAAAAAAAAAAACCATTTTAAAAAAAAAAAAAAAAAAAAAGTAGCCTGACTGTTTTGGCCTCAAAAACCTTCTTGTCAGACTATTTTACTTGCCCTGGGAAAAGTGAAGTAGTTACACTGTTTAACTAGGACAAACATCCTTAGATCTATTTCTCATCCCTGGAGTAACATATAAAGAAAGTAACCGTTCATTCAGTCTGTTGTTTTCTTCCTTTTTGTATTTTATTTCTTTATGTGTTTTCTTTCTTTCATTTTTCTATAGGAATACAAAAGTCCTGTAGTTTTTATTTTATAGAGAAACTAAAGGAACAGAGCGTGCTTATGGCCTGCCTGGGGGACATACCATCACTTCAGAGGTGGCTTAGCTTCCAGGTGCAGAGTTGGGTCTATTTAACTACTCCTGGTGTTCTATTGGGACCTGTCATTCTTTACTTTCATTGTGACAGTCTATAAATGACTGAGATGCTTGTTACAGTTTAGAGTATTAACAATTGGACAGAACAGGAACTGACTCATGTGTGAGACCCTGAGTACATATCTTCATCACTCCTGCCTTCAATTTCAGGGTGACTAATTAATTTCTGGTCTAGAAATACTTTCTGCTACCCAGTCTGCCTTTTTTTTTTTTTCTCATAAAGGTTTTGAAAGCTTGTTCTCTCTTCTCTTTCACCTAGGTTTCTTTTATTGTCCATCCCACTCTTTAAACGTTCTTCCAACATAATACTCAAGTCCAATTACCTTGAAAGCCAGTGGGAAAATCCCTGTAGATTTCAGTAAGTTTGGAATTTTAGCTTATATATGTCTCTACACTTCTGTCTGCCTTTTGCACACTGGGTGCAACTGAGTGAAGATATGACTCTTTAGAGGAAAGATTTGACCCCAGGTTAGGTCCTGCTCCACCATCCATGTACTAATTAAATATTGGAGAACACAAAAATTACTCTGAGCCATAGGAAATGTTAAGCATAGCAAATACTTGTACATTGGTTGTGAGCATTTCTTAATCCTACTTGTCTAAAAGCTACTTTCAGAAACTAATTCCTGTAGGGTGCAGCTGTATTATGGCAATACCCCAGTTCTTCATGTGATGACAACAGCATCCTTTTGCACTAAATCTCCATGCACCACAGAACTGCATCCCATCAGGTTCTCACAGGATGCCATTCCAGTATTCTGTAATCTGGAAGGTAGGATCAACCCTTTCTGAAACCAAAGCCAGACTGTGATTCTAAGGATGAAGCAGTTAGAGCTAAAACGTGCTATGTAGGAACAGGAATACCAGTGGGTTACCATGATCAGAGAAGAACATGGATGGGAGAGGATGTATCTGGCCAGCAATTCCAATACTCTTATCTCAGGCAATAGAAGCATGACAGAAGCAAAAGGGATGAGGCATTATCATAACGAGGCTTTTGTAGCTTGTTGGCTGTTCACAAGCAAGACAAAAAAAGAAGGGGAAGGAAAAAAGGGGATTTATCTGTGTACTAAAAAATCCAAACAGTTAGAGAAAGGGGAGAGGAAAGTTACATTCCTTACCTCATTTAAGCCAAGGGGAATGACGTAGATGTAAAGTATGAGGTCTTGATTATCTATTTTTAGACAATTTGTTGGGCAAGGAAGAAACCTAAGTAAACAGGGTTTGAAATGCCTGCCATTTGTGCTAAGGCACAGTCCTGTAATATATAGACTTGATTACAATGCCTGCATGCCAAGACAAACAAAATAGTGTCACTAGGAAGAAATACTATATTCCCAACCAGAAATGCTTGTGAAAAGCTGCTTGTAACCCTGGCAATGAAAGGCTTTAAGTGTCGGGCCATGTCAAGGGAAAAGAACTGCCTGTACTTTACTAACCAAATCCTCTCTGTTTCATTTATTCCTCACACTCCTCTTTGTTTTCCTTCTTTTTGGTATCTCAGCAATCACAGAGTACCAGTCAAACTTGGTAGTAAATAGGAACTGTAAAACCTCGTAAAAGGTAATACTAGAGGAACAAATCAACAAAAGGAAAAACTGTCCAAGTTTGTGCCGTCTCTGTTACCGTCGTGAATTTGCAATGGAAGTTTCGTGATTTTTCTCTACTCTCACTTGTGTGTGTACGGAGAGAGGTAGCAGAAGCCTAGCAGGGTCAGGCCTAAATCAACAGCAGCACTAGTGAGATGTAGCAGTAGGACTATCTCCTTCCCAAAGCTTGGGAGGGACACCACTGTTTTCAGATTCCCACTGTGGCCTGTGTGTGTCCCGCCCTCCCCTCACATCCTCCCATAGACTTATGTACTGCTTATAAGCCTCCAATTTTGGGTCAAGCATGCGTTTGTATACTTAATAGAGGTAACTGCCTCAATAACCTCAGGGTATTTGAGAAACTCCCACAACCGAATTTGTTTGCCCTCCCAAAAACTTGATAGGATAGCAAGGTATTGTTAATTCTGTTTTACAGATGGAGGTGCTGAGGCTTAGGGTTACAGCCCTTGTTTCAGAGTAAGGAGAGCCATGACAAAGTATTACAGCTAACAGCATGCAGGTTTTTTGCATGATTTCTAAAATTCTGTGGTTTTATGCTAACTCATGCTGCTCATGAGTAATGTAGCTGTAAGTCTATTTCATCAAGAAACTGGTAGTCTAACCTGTCTCTGTCCAGTAGTTCCTAGTATATGATGGGGAAGCAGAACTGCCGTGTGAACAGTCTTCCTTTATATTTTTGATAGTTCCAATTCAGTTTGACCCTAGATAGTACAAGAGAAATCGAATACTAATCTGGGGCATTTGCTTGTGCTTTTTAAGATCCTGCTAGAGGTTGCAGTCACATGAAACTGCTGGTTTGCTTTGAGGTACCTTGACCCAACATCAGTCATTCCAAACAGTGCCATACTATCAAAAGACCTGATCAGAGGGGGTCCTACCGGATTAGAGAGCAGGAGAACAGTCTAATAGTAAGACTTAATGGAAATGTCTTCTGCAAAGGAAAAATTAAAGTCCATTTCAGGAGAGTTCTGCACCCTTCTAAGCTGATAACCACCATTTTGCAGAATACAGGTGAGCCTTTGGAAAAATCTCTTGAAGCGTTACTGTGAACTCATTACGTGTTGGGCCACACTTCGTAAGACCACATACAAACTCACCTTTGGAATCTTAACGCTCTCAAGCACAGCAACAATTAGGGTTAGAAAATATTATACTTACACTGATACCTTATCACTGAACATTGAACTCCTACATGGTGGTGGCTCAGTGAAGTTTATATGATTGAACTACCTGTGCGCCATTACAAATACCAGAGTCATTGCAGCAAGGCCAGATGTGTCTAGTGACCCAAGTAAAAGTTCGAATGAGGTAATTCTACCGAGTCGCACACACCTCCGTGCACCACTACTGGAATGGGTGTACCCAGTGCCTACTTTGGCCAACTTCAGAAATGGTAGGAGACAAGAAACCTATTTGTCTTCTTGCAAAGAGCTTGCACTCATGATAATCCTCAGCCAAGCATGAGGTCCTGCTCTTGGACAGAAGTGCAGGAGAAGAGGATGTTCCCTCAATACCTGGAAATAGCAACCAGCCTTGTGTCTCTGTGCATACAAAGAGTAGAAGACCATGACTGGAGCATAGGGCTTCCTCCTGGTCATACTGCTGTTATCGAAGATGTTAGGGGCATGGGAATGGCTTGCATACAATAGATGGGCTGAGGTCACTTAGGGGCCTAGGTAAAGTCACTTTTGGTTTGTTTATTTTCTTTGGACTCGCTTATCACAGACATTTAAGTACTTAAATCCCATTCATACCAACAGCAGTTAGGAACCTGCCTGTCTCCAAGAGTTTAATTTCATTTTTAAAGCCGCATAAGCACTTGAGAAGCATGCACAGGTGTCTGCCTTAGCTGTAGCAATGGTGGAGAACCCTTATCTTTTACTGTTCCCATTTCTGGCTGCTCTCGATGGAGACAAATAGCTGAACTTCTTGAGACACTAAAGTCCACACACCTCTGTGGGAGCTCACATTCAGTGACATAGAATTGAAAAGTGACTTGCACATTTACGAGATGATGCTTCATGTAATACGTGCTCTCTAAGCATCCATGAAAGCAAAGACATTTACCTGTTACAACAGTACTCTGACTGCTGGAAGATGCTTTATGCTAGGTCTGCAGTAGGATTCATCAGACAGTTGTCTGGGACTGTATTACAAAAGAATATTTATGGCATGTATTCAGCAATATTTGTTAAGTTGGGCTACTTCTGAGTAAAGCTGCAATTAGAGGTACTCCTTGCTGCCTGTAAATGGCTGCAACTCAGTATCAGTGAAGCTGAGTCACTTTACAGCAGCTAAGAGTAGAGCCCTTGAATATTGCTGCCTGTCTATCACAGGCTGCTCTTGGCAAGCGACCTTTTTCTTTTGCCTTTTGGTCTAGACATTACAGTAGTGGAAACTGTCTTATTTTTAAGGAGTTCATTTTTCCACAGCAGATTTGGACATGGGTTGTGTTTGACAAGAAGCAGGACAGCTAAAGCTATAGTTTGCAGTCCTAGAAACACAAGTGCATAGCATGGCAAAAATTGTGTATTTATTTTCTCTATAGGGATGAGGCCCATTCTCACCTTTCTATTTTTGTGTTTGTTTTAAAAACACTTCATTCACAGTCAGAGTGGATTAGCCTGCCCGGAAAAGGAAGAGTAATTATAATGGATTTACTCCACAAGAATGCAGTCAGCACATCAGAAGCCCTTTCTTAATCAGGCCTCATTCAGAGCAACGTTGAAATTTTTAGCAGGAGCAATACTGTGAATCATTTGGTGACAACAAATCTTAGAAAACACTTGCAAGACCCTAAGAGGAAATCTCAATTCTTCCAATGAACATCCTGCTTATTTGAGGGCAGGGGGTTCTTTTTCAAAGGAATTTTTTTGATCCAAAGGGTTAAATACAAAACAACTGTCAGTGTGCACTCTGTTTAACATACAGCTTGCCAGTAGGTAGGGTCATGAATTCCCTTGTCCTCTGGACTTTATATCCAGTTAAAACACTTAGGGTAATAAACCAATTTTTACTGTTATAGAAGGGCCTGGTTTGCAAGCAGATACCTTCTCTTTTTTTCCCTCTCCCTGCTTATACTGCTTTATCTTGTTCGAAGCCCGGAAACTGCACAAGCCAATCTTTTGCATGATCAAGAATACAGTCAAAGTTGTATTTCAATCCAAGTCTAAGCATAGTTACTATAACTGGTTAAAATGTACCCCCACACACTTGTTCTCCCTTATCCAGGGGTACGCTTCCCTAGAAAGTATTAGCTTGCCAAAATTGAACTGTTCTGGGAGACTCGTTGACTTTTGACCAGTGCCCTGTAGTATGGAGGAGACCCTGACCGAACCTGGCAACCTCATCTGCCAGCCGGGCCCTGCTCCCCTAGAAGTGCCCCCGATTCACAGGCAGCTTGGCTGCCTGTCCCCCCAACAGCCAGCTGAGGACTGGCAGGAGCCTGGAAACATAAGTTCCCAAGCTTGTTTTTCTTCAGTAAGCTGGACTCTCAGGGCATCCCAAGTTTCAGCTGCTGTATAGTATCCCAGATGGTGACATTAAAGTGACAGAGAAGGGTGGCTTTCTCTTCTATGGAGAATTTTTGGAGAGATTTGGGGGAAGAAGAGCATGTTCTGGTTTAAAAAAAAAAAAATCATACTTTCCAAAGCTAAAGACATAAAACAAATAAGTTGGTGGCCATACTGAGGTCCTATGTCTACACAGCTATGGTTTCTTGACAACTGAGTTGTGATTATTTCCCCAGAGCTGCACAGAGAAGAGTTAAGTTCAGGAGGAGGGATTTTTTTTTTAAGGAAACTTGGTCTGGGAAAAGACTGCTTGCAAATGCCAGAAAATTGAAAACTGAGAACTCAAAACACACGTTTTGGGATTCTTTTTTTTTTCCCCCCCCTTCTCCTCTGCTCCTTCAATTCTTAAGCATTCAACATCCGATCTCCTTTCATTAAGTTTTTAATTGCTTGCCTGGGGGAAAGAGGTTAGGTTTTCCATCTGCTTTTTGATTTTGATGTACTGCGGTTTAATCACAGTGAGATCATATTTACTCTAAGGCTATTGTTTGCATGCTTTATTTTTTCCCCTCCTCCCCCCTCCCGTTGATGTCATAGAAGGCACACAGCCTTCAGACAGATTTGAAAAGGCCTTTTAAAGTCATGGAACTAGATCACACCCTTCCTTGGGTGGGGGGAAAGGAAACTGGTTACAAGGATAAAACACATACAGAAAACTGCGAGTTAGGTGTGGTGGAATTTCCCAAAATATTAATAGGTCTTGAAGGTAAGTCAGGGAAATGTGGTTTGCATTCCCAGACAGAGCAAAGAAAATGGTATTTCAGCACTCATGTAAAACCCCAGAAACTCAAGGTGGCAGGGGAATAAAGTCAGGATATGTCATCAGTGGATCCCTGCTCTGCTTCACTGTGTTACTGTCGCTAACTGTACCTGCCTTCTACGATAGCTCCAAAACAGGGTGGGTGGTCTGACAACACAGGAGCAGCGTGAATTAATCTCCAGGGGTGTTCCCCAGGGCTAAGTGAAAGAGTATTACCTCAGATACGCCCTTTTTTAGCATAGCTGTGACCTGTTGCGTCTCACTGCACAGACTCCAAACAGAAGGTTGCTATGTGGTAAAAAGGAGTTGCCACCTCTGTAAAACTCCCCCTACATGCTCACTGAGCGCCTCAGAGGTTTTGTGCAGTTCAAGTGATCTTTGTGACACAATGCATCATCAATCTTCCACTGCATAAGCAACAGAAAGGGTAAATCAACTTATTTAACATCTGACCTAAAATTATATTTCTGTGGTTACCTTTGTAATGCCCAGGAAAGCAGAGCAGCACCCCCACACCTCACATCCCCTCTAACTAAAATGATATCAAACTGGCTGAGCCAAAACCCAAAACTCAATCAAGACACAAAAGAAAATTATCCAAACAAACAAAGCCTGGTTTATTGTCCTTCTAGCCAACATAGAGTTACCATTCTGCTGCTTTCAGTAGATAGAGCCAGAAAAACTTTTTCAACTCACTTGTCCACTGTGAGGTGTCAGGCACAGCAAGAAGCTGATGCACTCAGTGTAGAACAGCAGTGTATTTTATTCACACAGACCAAAGCTTCAGTTAAGATCACTTGCCTTTAACTTTCATTTTCACATTTTTCCTTTTTTCACTTCCCCCCCGCACACCTTTTCTACCCTCCTCATTCATTCTTTTGGATTTACGCATTTGGATTCCTTCCCAAGTTGCAGGTTCACCACTGTGCTCAGTTTTGCAAAGGATTTTGCCCACTGCCTACAAAAAACTGGATACAAAAATATCTCCTATTTGCTTAAAATGGAACAGCTATGCCGAAACCAAAAGCATTCTCAGACCAGAGAGCACTCAGTCTTTCACATGTTTACGTGACATTTGAATCCCAGTCTTGGGTGACCTGATGGACCACATCAGCATCTCAAGCAGGAGTGTGAAGTGCCTGGGCCCTAGTCAGTCTGCTCGCTGCCTGCCTTCCACTCCTGCTGAGTACAGTACAGTACCAGCAAAAACTGACGGTGAATATATCCAGAACACAACAGTCATAACACCTACTTTGGCTTACCCAAGCGTGAACCCGTAAGGAGGGAATATTCCCATTTTTCATCCTTACTTTCAGCATAACCGGTCACCCTACAAAAAAAACCTCATCCAGAGCAAACTCTGAAATTCAGGCCTCTCAGGCCAGACAGAGGGGCTGCGACAGCTTGATGGAACGCTGAAGCAAGACACTTGCCTTTCTCCCCTGCAGATCCAAGGTTTTCCACATCGCAACCTCCAGGCAGCTTAGAGTACTTCAGCATGACTGACAGCTTCTGTCCCAGAGATGCACAGGACTAGGCTTCAAGGATACTTAGGGTGGATGAAGACATGTCCTCCTCAAGTCTCTGATCAGGCTGCTAACCTCATAGCTCTTTCTGTCATTAGCTGTAAAATCAGCCTTCCAAATCTGTGTGTGGAAAACCGCCTTAATTTCTATCCAGCAGGACTTGTAATTATTTGGGCTAGCAAGACATTACCAGAAAAGCACCTGCACTAAAAACTTTTTTTGATGGAATAAAGCAAGAGAGTGCCTAAGAAGCGGAATTATGGGCTTTGCCTGTAAGTCAACTGAAGCATTACCATGGTGAGCGTTTGCAACCAGGCTCCCTCTGTTCTTGTTGGCTGTGAGCCAAGGAAGCTCTCGGTGGCCAGAGCCAGTGGGCAGACCCACAGTCTGAACTAGCTGCTAAGGGCCTTTTGGAGTCCTCTTGCCAAAGTTGTGGTAACTGCAACACCCTGGTAGCACTCTTTCATAGATGTCGTGTAGCACTTCCTCCCTCCCCTATGTAGCTGTCGACTTAAGATAAAGAGTAAGTACCTGCACACAGCTTGTTGCTGGCGATTAGCTGTTACAGGTCTGCACATGTGTGGGGGCTGCTCTGGCCAAGCAGCTATTTTGCAGCCCGTTCCCCATGTCAGTGCCCAGAGGGACATGTCTAAGAACATGCCAGTGCAGCTTTGTATGTACGAGATACTGCCTTCACTGTTTGCCTTGCCACCTTCCAGGTTTGAGGAGACCAGTGACAGACGTTTTTAAAGGCCAAATGTCTTATTCAGTGACCTCTGTCAACTTGTATTAAGTAGCCTTTATGAAAAGTTGCTTATTATAGATAGACCTGTTACCTACTATGCCCTCAATAGTTTCTTCCCTTGCAAACTCAGCACAAGGAATTATTTCAGGGGCAGTGACAGCAAGAAACAGAAAAGGAGATAGGAGCTAAAATGCACTAATGTTAAACTGTCCAATGACTCTTGGACTGAAGCCCTTCTGTCAGAAGTCACAACAGAGCCTGAACTTCCCTCTCTTCTACCAGTAGTGCTTGTAGTCTAACTATTTCTCTCAAAATACAACGCAACTCTTTACTGGATTTTCAGATTGGTTCTTCAGTCTCACAGGCAAATCGTGCATATTAGGCCTGTTACAACCACAAGGGTATGTAAATGCTTCAGCTTACTTTGGAATGGCAGCGATTCATTTTAAAGAAACCTAAAGCAGAAACAAGGGCTAAAGAAAACCAAAAGGAGAAAGGGCAATCTCTATTAAAAGTATTATGTGATGGATAATTAAAAGAAATCCAGCCAGAGTGAAGCTACTGGTTTGTGCATAGTCACTCCTTTGGGGTTACTCCCCCCACCTTTCCTTCCTTTGTTCCTCTCTTCCTTCCTTCCCTCCTTCTCCTAACCTAGCTAAACATAGAAGAGAAGCCGTTTTGCATTTTAAGAAACAGTTTGTCCAATAATAGAAAAATAAAGGTCCCACCCTTTTTCAGTTTAAGGGCAGAGGCGATTTCCCTGGTTCTATTTTCACATAAACTCTACACATAGGAAGTAGTATTTCAAAAACAAGACAAAGGAGACCAAACCAACACACCCCACCAGCAAAGCACAGAGCAGGGATCAGTATCCACAAGCCTGCGTGCTCTGGAACATCCTCATATTGCACCTCTGAGGGAAGCAGCTGAAATTCTTTGAGCTTACGGTTGGTTGAACCTTTTCCTCGAGTGTTCATTCATTGCAGAGCTGGCTGAGGAGTCAAGTCAGCAGCCATGCACTAGGAGCTTGGCACTGCGGCACTCAGCCCTTAAAGAGTCCGTTGTATTTAATCTCATAGCATGTCATTCATTATTCCTGTGTTTGCTTCCACGGCTGCGGGCACCTCACATGCTCTTGTTACCCACGTCACTGGATGTGTTTACTCTAACAGAAGGAGTAGATGTTTCCACCGCTCTCTTTTAACTCTTGCCTCTTACTTCTTCTGCCACTCAGCCTCATCAGCAAACAGTCTTTTCATCCTCCAAGCCACAAATTACAGAATTCTAGCAGTTCCCTTTGCTGCAGGGGAAGCCAGCCAAAACAGACCATACTTTTCAAAGTATTCTCATACATCTTTATTTAGCTGCAGGCATGTTAACCATCAGTTGCAGTCAGTTAGGAGAGAGGAGACATCTTTGACTGTTCTATAATAGACCTCATTTATGGATCCGAATCTGGCCTGCAATCCCTTCAGCATCCAAGAAGAAAAATAGTTTACAGAACCTTATTTTTTTTTTGCTTCAGGTTCTCCAAGTAGAACAGCTGACAGTAAAACCTGACTGTGAGCAAAAAAGATGCTAAGACATGCATCCTGAACACAAAAGAGAAAAAAAAAAAATCTAAGGTGTGCAGAGATGAATTATGCCTTTGTGGGGTTATCTAGTGGACTTGCAGCTGGCACTAAAGGAAAATACAGAGAGAAGTTTCAAGTCCCAGGTTCACTTTACCTAGAGAGAGCTTGAGAGCTTTACTTTTGTCTCAACCAATGTAGAAAGTTGGGACCACAGGCACTGTAAGTTGCATTTAATCTGGAGAGTATCATTTCGGTTTTAGTTCTTTTAGACAGAGTTTCTGACACAAGGCATCAAAGTCTACTGAGCCTTTTCCTGCAGCACGTTCCAGCTGAAATCCCCAGGCAGCAGTCATTAGGGTCAGGCTCCCTTTCGCTTTGACCTGCTGATGACTGGGGTAGCACTTTATGTAACAGAAGACTGAAAAACTTCCTTTTTTTCCAAATGATTTTGATGCTTTCTATTACACTGGAGAGTCCAAGGTTCAGAGGAATTTAAGCTTCCTGAGAACAATTTTTTTGTTGTTGTTTTGCCTGTACAGAGTATTAATAAAGTGGGGGCCTGACCCTGGCTTTGACTTCTAAACATCTCAGTATTACCAGCAAGGCTTGAGGATACAAAAGCTGAACTGAATTTCTCCAGTCAAATGATCAGTTGTAGAGAAGCGCTCATTAATGGAAGTATGGCTGCTGTAACACAGAGGGCTCAGGAGAATGGAGCTGTATATAGACCACAGGCACTTCGAGATTTTGAGAACACCACAGCACCTATCATGCAGCTAATTTAACTGGCCCAAAGGAAGGCAACAGAGACTTCCATCCATACCTTATTAAAAGAAGGTGGTAGCTGCCAGTATGCTTATTTTATGAAGCACAGCTGATTTCTGTGGAAAACCAAAATTTTTTCCTTATCTAGGATCAGATCATTTCTCCCCTGCCATTACAGAACTTGAATTTGTAGTTCTGAATCTGTTGCCCTCCTTTTTTTCCCCTCTTCATATTGGAAATATAAAGGGACTTGTGTGCAACTTGCTAGTTGCCAAAACAAGCTCCAAGGCAAGTTTCTCATCAGCCCTTTCTCTTTTTGCCAATTTGTTTAGGAAATGGATGAGGTCTTTTTTTACCTTTTTACCACTTAGTCATACAAAAAGGTCACTGCTGTGCCTTCTTGTATTAGTTGTCAGTGCTTCTTTGGTGCCTGTTTCACAGGCAGGTGAGTGACAAATCCATGCCTCCAAGAGCAAGTCCAATTAATTCCAGATAACCCTCCCCAGTTGATGAGACCAATGAGAGGGAATGTTGCAAGATGTGAGCTATGATGCCCCCACAGTATCCAAAAGTTATTCGAATTTGTCAAATCCATCCAGATAAAGCCTGCAAGTGTTGAGGAGTGTCTTTGATGAGGACTTCTTGTGTGGAAAAGTAGAGACTACCGTTTTGATAGCCCACAACAGATTAAAAGGTACCTCTGTGGTTTTCAAAAGCTTTCCTGATGACCTTCCATGGTGACAATTTCATTTTTCTCAAGACTGACTCAGCTGACTAATGAAAGCAATGGTGACACTGTTCGTGAAGCTCGTATTAAGAAATCCTGTAAAGGAAGAATGAAATCAGGGAAATACTTAAGACGCAGAAGATTTGCTTAGCAGGAACAGTGTCTGTGTTGCTGGCAACAAGCTTAGTGTTTCTGGTCCCAGTGCTTATTTGGAGGAATATTTGCCTGCTTCACTGCTCCATCAGTGACTGATGCCAGTGGCATGGCTCTGGGCTATTTATAAGGCCTTGGGGAAATTGCTGTGAAACAAGTGGCAACCAATTAGTATAATTCACATGCTGGTGCCTGAGTTAACACTGACAACAAGAATCTGAAGCTGCTTGCAGCAATGAAGTTCTTGAAGCACATCCAGAAAGTATTAACATGCTGCACGCCAGGTGGTGAGAAGGTCACTGGGACAGAGATAATGAGCAACTGGAAAAATATTCACATGGGAACTTTTATCTGCTTTAATTCTACCACCATTCCAGCTTTGTTCTGAGAATTGCTTTGCTGTGGAAGCTAATCAGGCTTTTCAAATACCTTTAATCACCAAAGTATAGAAGAATAAGCATTTATCACTGATTTAGCCTGCTTGTTTTTTGTGTACCCCACATAGTCTTCGTTCTCCTTTAGACAACACTCTCTGCAAAGTCTCCTTTAAATAGTCGGTTGCACAGGCTGAGCTGAGCAGATTTCACCTGTGAAAGACGCACCAGAAAGAAATGTAGAAAGGTAAGAGGTTAACTTGGAATGTCCTGACTAGGCAGGATGGTTTTTTTCTGAGCTCATTGGGCTCAGCTGAGTAGCCAGGTCAACACAGCAAGAGCATAGATGTAGTGTTCAAGAAGAGACCACTGGTTTTGACTGTGCTAAAGAATAGTTTTACAGTTCTGCCAAGGCACGTGTTGTGGTTTAACCTGGCAGGCAGCTGAACACCACACAGCCACTCGCTCACCCTCCCCCCCAGCATGGGATGGGGGAGGGAAGTAAAACCCGTGGGCTGAGATAAAAACAGTTTAATAAAACAGCAGAGGAAAACAATAATAATGGTAAGAGAATATACCAAACAAGTGATGCACAACGCAACTGATCATCACCTACTGACCAATATACAGCCCATCCCCAAGCAGCGATCTCTGCCCCCTGCCCAACTCCCCCCAGTTTATATACTGAACATGATGTCCTATGGTATGGAATATCCCTTGGCCAGTTTGGGCAGCTGTCCTGGCTGTGCCCCCACCCAGCTTCTTGTGCACCTGGCAGAGCATGGGAAGCTGAAGAGTCCTTGACCGGTCCTAAGTACTGCTTGGCAACAACTAAACCATCAGAGAGTTATCAACATTCTTCTCATCCTACACCCAAAACACAGCCCTATGCCAGCTGCTGGGAAGAAAATTAACTCTATCCCAGCCAAAACCAGGACAGCATGGACAAAATTGCTCCCTGCTTTATCTCTATTCACATTTCTTAGTGTTGTTGACTGATGAGCTGAGTGGACTTACATCAGAGAGAATGGTGGGCCCCAGTGCTGCTGTTTACACTGGAGTTCAAAATGGTAGTCCTGCTTTTCCAAGCCAAAGCTTAAGTTATACTGACCTCACTAATGATGCTGATGAAAGGCAAAACCAGTGTTTCTCGTACATTTGAAAGCTGATCCCCCATTCAGAGAAGAGAAAACTGATCTCCTGCACCCTGTTTCAACACCATGTCTTGGGAAAAGCATGTTCATCTACCTTTTATGTGACAGCTGAGCTTCCGCTTTCTCCATCCACCAGTCAGCTTTTCGTACAACCTCCTGGCTATATGCTACACTTAAGAAAAATTGAACTGAGCAAGGTCAAATGGAAGTCTGCTGTCTTGATGAAGCACAAAGATGATGGGAAAACATCAGTGTGCGTCAATGGGAAAAGATATAACAAGTGGGGGATGAAAAAACCAAGTTTTTATGTGTCCAAGGAGGAGGATAAATATGACAGATGAAACCACTAATCTGTACTTCACACTGTCCCTTTAACAGAGGGAAGATGAAGCTTCAAGGCAGCTGCATATCCTATCTTATGGTGGATTAGCACCATTTAAGTTTGTGTACAGCATCCAAATACTTCAGCTGGAATGCTCCAGATCCAGGGCTCCCTATATTTTTTCAAGTGCTTACGATTACTTTACAACCACTTCTGCTGACTGCCTTCACCAAAAAGCAGGCAGGCATGGAGCAGTTGTTGCCAATGCATTTGGAAACATCGTCAGAGCCAAGAAATTAAGCATTCATGGCCTT
Organism: Egretta garzetta; assembly: GCF_000687185.1. NCBI lineage: Eukaryota > Metazoa > Chordata > Aves > Pelecaniformes > Ardeidae > Egretta > Egretta garzetta. The sequence continues at coordinate 8,120,529 of NW_009259588.1, forward strand.
TGTGAGAGGTTCAAGAATATCAGTACAGCCAGCCTGTCTACTTTCCATTGAATACCTAAGCTTGGCCAATTATTCAGCACTGGATGTGCCATACAGGCCTGCAAAGAAAGAGGGGAGGGAGCTGATTCAATCTGGGAGAGATGGCACTTAGTAACCTATCTGTACCTCACAGACCTCAATCTTACATTGGCTCAGAGTTGGCTTCAAACTTCTTAGCAGATATACTGCTGGTAGCATAGCCACAACAAAACAGAGGTCAGGGCAAGCTGCAAACCCTGCCTGAAACACTAGGCGAACACTTGCGAGTAGACCTGTGTGATGTTCCCTGTATTAATGTTACTGCTCCACTTGACATGACCAAGCAAAATACATGTAAGAATGCTTAACCTATGTTGACACAGGTCATAGAGACACCTTGGCTTGCCCTTAGCCTCCTCCCAAGTTACATACACACCCATTCTAAGGTAACGTTTGATACCTAAATTCTTATGCTCTTTGACATAAGGACAGGCCCACATAGATTGGTACAGCTTTCCCAATGGCAAAGGCATGACTCCAGCTGGGGTCACCGGTCACATTTTTTACTTATTTTTCTCTTCAAGGTCATTCTACAGAGAGTGGGACTCTGAGGAACCTTGTCCTTTGAGGTCGGGGTGGGGTTTTTTTGGTGGTGGTGGTTTTGAGGCAGTGGGGGCAAAGGAAGCGTTTTACCTATTAAGCTAGTGCTATGCTGCATCACCAAGGAAGATTTACAGAACAAATGAGAAGGCACAGAGCTATATACCAACATGAGTATTGTAGTTCAAAAACTGTGATGTTTTGTCAATTTGTGTTTCAGGCTGGTTTTCTCACCAGGTGGTCTACAGGTCCCTGACTTTAAGGAGCCTGCAGGTGGCAGCTAAGAAAAGCCAGCCTGCTGTCTTTACACTAATGGGACCTGTACCTTTAGTGGGAAGTCTCTTGGGATCCTGCAAATGTAAAAATATTTGGAAACAACTGCTCTGCATTATGTCCCCGAGAGTCTTGTTCAAGTTCTACTTTAAATATCAGCTAGTTAGCTATAGCAGTACACAGAGCACATTAATAGGGAAATCAATGTCAAGAGATGAAGGTGCAAGCCCCCCAACACAGAAAGAGCACCTTAATGCCAAGAGCAGAACTCTCCTGACTTCTGTCCACGTGAATAGACCCTATAAAGAGCTTCTGCCTGACCTAGTATTACTGGAAGAGTTCTCACTAGCAGTGTTGCTAATGTGTAAGTCTCTAATTTCTCCAAAATGGGACAGAGGAATCCTCTGCTGCATTATTTTGTGTTATTTTGATTTCCTGCACAGTTTTTCCAAATTCAGTTCTTATTTCTCTCCACCTAGAATGTGCTTGAAGTTTTAGAAAAATTCTAGCTTGTTTGTTCATTGTTTTTCTTGCCCTCCTCTCTCCACAGAATCTTATGGCAAGAGCCCTGTATGATAATGTCCCCGAATGTGCAGAAGAGTTGGCCTTCCGCAAAGGAGACATTTTGACAGTGATAGAACAGAACACCGAAGGTCTTGAAGGATGGTGGCTCTGCTCCTTACACGGCCGGCAAGGCATTGTTCCAGGCAACCGTGTGAAACTCCTGATAGGCCCGGTGGTACAGGACAGTCCTTCTGGCCAGGATATGGCCAATTCAGGATTGATGCATCAATCCTTCAACCAGCAAAAGATCTACCAGGTGCCAAGCTCACATGCCTCAGCACGGGACCCTGTCTACCAAGTGCCACCTTCCCATCTGAATCAGGGAATTTACCAAATACCCACTGGTCATGGTCTAGTGGGACAAGACATTTACCAGGTGCCACCTTCCATGCAGAGATGTATCGACAGTCCAGCTTTGACTAACAAGGTGCGTGCGTTTGCTTTCATGTCATAGCTCCAAAGCAGGTCACTTGTGCTGACCAGCAGTGAAGTGGTTAATGTCTAGTGATAGCCTGTGGACTATATCTATATATCCTTCCTATATCTTAACTATATAAAGTTGCATCAGTAACCTTACTGCTGTGGGAGGAAGAGAAAGGCCCAGTTCTTAATGGCTTGCTTAATTTGCAACTGAGATACACAGTAGAACATTTTGGAGCTGTGCTACCGCAGCTGCTAAAGGTGAGGGGAAGTATGTGATCCTGTGTCCTCACAGGCTCCCAAGGGAGGCTGAAGTACATCTGGCCTATGGCATTCTTGCATTATATGCTCAAGAGAGCTGCTGTGATAAGATTAACTCTCCCACAAATTAATGAACAGTTACATCATCTGCCCAAGTAATTTTTGTTTAATTTAAAATGATGTACTGCCTTGCTGCAGAAGTCTCAATGGGTCTAAACGACAAAGAGAAAGCAGTGATTGATGAGACAAGGGCCGTGCTTGGAAGAGTGAGGGAACAAGATGATGACGTTTTAATACCAAACCAAAAGTTTATGAGAGTGCACTTGATCTTTATCTACAGCTAAATTTCTTGATTGAAAGTGGGAGCTCTAACAGCTCCATGTTGCAGCCATCGTTGCAGCAGCTGAAAGCTCCCAAAGATCCAGGGAGAGGTGTTGCATTATGTGGGTCCCCCCTTATTCCTGCCGTCCCTCTAGGCTCTCCCCATCTCCTGTCACTCCCTCATTTGACCTTCACAGGGAACCTGCCAGGTGCCCTGGTAGCACACAGCGTGTTGGTGGCTAAAAAGGGTTAGGAAAGGTACCTGAGGGAGGAAGGAGATTCTCCTGGCCTTCCAGACCTCTTATTGCGGAGCCTAAAAAGTTCCTACAGTCCCTCTATTCCCAGCTCAACATTTCCAGCTATTACCATCCTCGTTACCTTTAGAACTTAAAGCATAGTATTTATATCCAAGTTACGTGAGCAGATGAGGTCTCTGTCAGGAAGATCCTGACTGGTTTATACTTTCACCTCCTGATTTAGATTGGCAAGACAGTCTGTTTTGGGATTTTCCCCCGCCTCAGTCTTTTTCATATCATGCCTTTGGAAGACATCTTCTAATGCTTTTATTTCCTTGTTATCATTTAATTTTCTTTGATAAGAATGGATGTTTTTTCCTTCTGAGCAAGAGAAAAAGATCTGTGAAATCATTCCAAGTCAAGTTATAAAGAGGTTCATTTGCTCAGCTTTTCCACAGTTATGCTTTGTAGGGCATGCAGGAAGATAAAATGAGAAAAACTGCACTTGCTGCAGAGGTAGAGATAGGATCTTTGTTGGAGTAATTATGTGGGTTTTCTTGTGAAATCCCACATCTTTTCTTTCCTTTTCTCCTTTCCATATGGACTAGATCTAGTGAAATCTTTTTCAGGGGCAGTACAGTTTACCTATCCACAGTAGCATTTAGATACCTTCCAAGGTAGTTAGTGAACACCTGGTAAACAGCCTATTGACGTGACAGCACAGAAGCAGAAGAGATCACATTTTAGTGTATGTCTGCATGAAACATTACACCACGATGCAGAGATGCCTCATCTGGCTGGTTTGGGCCACAGGAGAAGCACCACACTGCAGAGCTGCACTGAAGTCAGTTGGGAAGCCTTAGATGTTAGCTCAGAGTAAGTGCTATGTAGTTTAATTTTAGGATCTGACCTGCCTAGATGGCCACTAGCATAGTTTACTTAGCGTAATGCAAGTGTTGTGTACTCTGCACAATCTAAGCCTGAAAGGAAAAAAATTCTCCAACTGCATGCAAAGTTTCTTCTTCCTCCCCCCACCCTCTCCAGCTCTGCTAAAATTAATAGGACATTCTGCATAAAGCTGTTTGCTGCACGCACTGTTAAAACCCTAGATACACTGAGAAAATTAAAGATTTCAGTTAAGGGCAAGCTTCTTGATGAGATGCAGAAATCAGAGGCACTACAGCACCTGTTTTCTCTAAGTTTCTGCCCAGAAATTTTTCAGCAAGGCTGAATATGCATTTTTCTGAATTCAAGCCACCTTCTTTAGAAAATGAAGACCATTAATTTGGCTGATCTGTAGCTTATTTCATTTAATTTCTTGCAACCTATGAAAGGTCAGCTGTGCTGCATAAAAACAAATGGCTATGCGGCCAACTGTAGAATAAACTAAACATGCACATTTATGAAACATTTTAACCTCAGCAAGGTAGCTACCAACCTGCTTAGCACTAACCAGTTCTTGTTACTTAGTATAGTATTGCTTTAATCCTGACTTCAAATTTATTTAGCCTAAGGGCCCCAACCTTCAGTATTCATCGTGTATTAGTGGCAAGTTTGCTTGATGCAAACCTCACGGCAGTGTCCTGCTTTGATCAGAGGCAGGTATGTCTCTAGTCCCTTGGAATTGCTCGGTTCTACACTAAAAAGAGCCCATTGGGGTTGAAAATGTGATTGACAAGAGAGAACTGTAGGGTTATTAGTAATGGAAGAGTGAGGTAAAATCATCCTAACCTTGCAAAAACCTGATCTTTACTGCTACAGCTGCAACTATCTGCTACTGCCTTTGTGAAAGAAAAGCCTCATTAAGGGGAGGACTTCAGCACTCATCTCCTTTGTCTGAGAAACAGTCTGTCCTCCAAACCCTCCTCCTCTAGGGATGAATAGAAACAATCCTTAGTGTTAAGGAAAGCTGGGAATCTTGCAGATTTGATTTCGGGAATCTTTGCTTTGACTTCCAAAATGATGAATCTCTCTTCTCAGACTTGTGACACCTGCCCCCATGGCTTAAGTGAGCCACTCTGCCGCCTTCTATCAGCGGAAACAGCTGGTTAGCAAGCTGTGCATTTTGGCAGTTTTAAGGACGTTGAAGGGCTTTGCTGTGCAGTTGTGCTGTATGTAAGCCTTCTCCCTTTCCATAGCAGTAGCTAGAGAAGACCATGTCCTCTAGAGACCATTCTAAGCAGGGCCAGCAGCAGTTTCTATCCTATCCATTTCTGCACACGTTTGCCTGTTTTCTTTGTGCAAATGTGTGGTTTGGCTGCCATGCAACTTTTACAGGCAAAGCTTAGGAACTGCTGTCAGGCAGGAATTGTCTACCCTCAAGCAACAGTAAATCAACAGCAGGTATGTTATAAAGCTGTGCTGAGGTAACACATCTTGTTAGCCAGAAAGGCAAAGCAAGTCAAAAAGGAGTCCTGAGGCAGGTGATTATAATGATTAATTTATTCTGGCCAAGCTAGTTGACAACAGAGCTGTATCAGCTCCTTCTATCAAATAAAAATACCACCTTCCAAAACTCACCCTACAAATGACAGAGATAATGAGGCATGGTTTAAAATTAGCCTTAGTTAAGCCCCAAGCTCTTATAGCTGTGCTGCAAGTTTAGTCACAAAATGGTTACACCCCTAAGTGTGAAGACTGTCTGAGGAGCATAAAGATACAAAAGCTGTATCTAAGAATTTATTCCTTCTCTCTGTGCTCTGCCTTCAAACATACTCTCTTTTGCTGCAACCAGCAAAAGAGAGGAACCTTCAGACAAATCTGACATTCAGGAAACCTAGGTTTTATCCTTGCCACAGACTTCTGCATAGCCTTGGGTGGTGTTTTTGCACCTCAGCAATCTCATCTGTAAAATATGTGGGGTAATTGGAGGGAACTTACTCTGCACAGACTGCATTGAGAAAATCCTTCAGGAAAGGTGCCTTAAGAGCACAAATTCTCTTTTGCATCTGTAATTAATCATCAGTTCACACATGAGCTTTAAACTAGAGAAAGCTACATGTAAAAAAAAAGCCACCACCATAATTTAAACACTCTCTCCCTGGTTCAGTGTTTCCCCTAGCTGATCTGTTGTGCTGTCCCTGCCATCCTGAAAACAGAACTGGCCAAAAAATTTAAGGGAAACATTTTCTTGTTTGAAAACAGTTTTGACAAATTCTGAAAGCTTTCTGTAGGAACCACTAGCTTTCAGGAGAACTTCTGATCAAGGGAAATCACCGCAGAACAGAATATGAGGCTGATGCACCACAGCTGTTTGACCAGGGAAGAGGCTGCACTGCAGGGGTTACCAGCCCTAACTACAGCTCCCACAAGGTGCAGAGTAACTCAGGCAAATAGAGATTAATGACAACTTGGAACACATCAGCTTTTTTGTTTGTTGGTCTGTTTGAACTAGAATTTTACAGTTCAGGAAACACTCAGATTTATCCACTTTTTAAAAGTAGATAAAGCAGAATAGGGAAGGAACTCATTCACATGCAAACATCCCTGGCCTACTTCCAAGTATAAACATGCCCTTCACAGATCAAGGGTTTCACACCCCGCCATCCTGTGTTCTCCAGCTTTTTCA
>NW_009259588.1:8126839-8136350 GCF_000687185.1 Egretta garzetta
CCTAGCCTGTCTATGCTAGTCACGTTGTTTGAAGCCATGAGAAAGTAGAAACGCCACCCCACAAGCAGCACCACCCTGACAGCTCTGGCACAGGTTTCAGTAGCAGAAGCCAGTTAGCCATGTTATGACATTTTTCCTTCCAATTAAACAAGTATTGTCTTAGCTGGGAGGAAACAAACGGCTGCATATATTGTTTGTTCCAGAAATAAGCCTGCCTTTACATCATTATCTTTTTTCTTGCCCATTTTTCACATTTATGAAGTAAGAAGTCGTACATTAAGCATAGTAGAGAGTTGCACGGCAGATATATTTTGTCATCAAAAAGAATGGGAGCATATCTAGTAGTTTGTTGGCAAAATGTATTTACATTCCAAGATAGAATATTGTCCCCGTTTACCCTCAAGTCTGAAATGTCACAGCTTCCTGTGATATGGTTTACTTAAATGGCCCGGTCAGTCATCTTACAGTCCCTTTTTTGCTTTCACATTACAAATGCTACTTCGGGGATTTGTATCCCTCGTAACAAAATATTGCTTAAGTGTTAAAAAGTGCTAAACACACAGCAAATTTGCTGGGTGCAGCAGGAAAGGTAACACATAGCATTCAGTGCTCAGTTTCACAAAGTGCACTCTAAAGGATGATATTCTCTCAAATTAAATGCAAACTCAATGGTAAAAACAGCACATAGCCTTTTCCTTAGACTCATGAGTTCCACTTGTAACTTTCCATGTGACACAAATAGGAGAAAGGCCATTTTACTGATACAAAGCCTGTGCAGTTAATCTATCCTCAGTGGTCGCCATGAAAACCACTGAGTGAAGAAACACTCATCCACAAGTCAGAGTAATCATAGCATCGTAGAATGCTTGGGGTTGGAAGGGACCCCTAGAGGTCATCTAGTCCAGCCCCCCTGCAGTGAGCAGGGACACCGCTAACTAGATCGGGTTGCTCAGAGCCCTGTCCAGCCTGTCCTTGAATGTTTCCAGGGATGGGGCCTCCACTGCCTCCCTGGGCAACCTGTTCCAGTGTTTCACCACCCTCATTGTAAAGAATTTCTTCCTTAGTAAGCAGTAGTTAGTCACTGATGTGATTTGTAGAGAAGTATTTTAAGAAAAAGACTGCGTTTTATTAGGCTGAGCAAACATATGAGCTCAACATTACTCCCTGTTTCTCCCTAAGCACAGGGCTCTTTTTAATCAGTTCTATTTGTAGACCAGAGGCATGCATTTTTTCCCTGTAGTATCAGAAAAAAAGGCCAGTCCTGCAATCTCATCCAACAACTGAGATCCCCAGGGACACAAATCTGCCTGCACAGGCACAAGTGTAGGATCAAACCTCAGCTAAAAAAAAAAAAAAATAATACAAAGAAAAATGCAAGCTTATGGGCTCTCTCTTAGTGGTTAGAAACCTAACTGGACTTTTGGTTACATCTGAAAACACACTAACCAAACACTAAGTTTGGGTAATCTAAATTTCCTTGTAAGTACTAAACCCCAAGTACAGCAGCAGAGCATTTTACAGAGATGTGAGTGGAAAACTGATTATTCAAAAAGTGAATCTCATCTTAAGGAGGAAGTGTGGTTTCTGGAGAGAGGAAATGGGTAGATGAAGCCAGGTTGCTGACGGACAGAAAACAGTTCTGTTGAAATGTAAAGGCTTCGCAGGAGTTTGATTTTTGTAGATGTGATGTTTTGGAGGAAGACTAAGTAGCATCAGAATATTATCATTCCACATGTCTGGCATGAAACATTTCCATTTTTCTTCTTTAAATAGCAGTGGTAATATTGCATCAGGGTTTTTTGTTTTTTTTTTTTTAAAAAGCATCTAAATTAAGCTTTCATCCCCAAACAGATCATTAGAATAGAATCAAAGTGAAATTACTCTCATTAAGTTCTTAGGAGTTAGAAACGCTCCATAAGATAGTCCATCCCTAATCCTTAAAAGACACTAACTTACTCCCATTGGGTCTTATCACAACTTTTTTATATGCACAATCTGGTATAATTATTATATAGATGCAACAGACAATTAAGGATGGAGTTTATATCTGTTTAAAAGGTGTCTATGCCTTCCATAGACTTGCCAAAGCAAGCTATGCTAATCTAAACACCAGTTAATAGGAGCAACTTGTCTGTACAGCTACCTTGACAAACCCGTACAGAAATGGAGCCAGAGTACCTCTACAAATCTAATTAAATTGAGCTTCTTCCTGATGGAAGGTTTCCTTTGCTTACTTCTCTCAGAGCAACAAAGTTCCCAACCTAAATTATTTAGGTACACCTCCACTGTTTCTGCCCAAGTGTACCTCCGAGAGCACTCTTGTGGAATTGAAACTCCTTGACATTGCTTCATCTCAACCATTTTTTTTTTATTTTTTTTTGCCTACTGGGAAATGCCAATTCACCAAAACCGAAACTGGTGACAGGGAAGGATCTGTTCCAAGAAATGTTTTAAAAGAAGAAAGAATATATTTTAAGGGAAACCAGAAGTCATGGAAATACCCTACTTCAACAATTCCCAAATGAAGCTTTCCACATTCCCTCCCCCCAAACTTTCCAACTACAAATTCAATACAGGAGGAAAAAAAGACCAGAAATAAGATTAAAGCTCCTCAAAACAATTAAAATGAGTTGTTTGGACTGAACCAGACTGTTTGTGAGCCTTTAGGATTTCATGTCATTTACAACATTAAGACCACTCTTTACCCTACCTGTCCCAGCACCTCCTCATCTCATCCTTTTTCTTCTTTTCTTCTCCTCCTCCAAACCTGTCCTAAATTTAGACTTCTGTCTTTGAGATGAGACAGTCATAGTACTACCAGCATAGAAAACAAGCACAACTTTGGCAAATGGTTCTTCATATGACTGCCTTTTTAAAATTGGACTGGGATGGATAAAGCAAGACACTGCTTCAAGTATTTATCGTAAGCAAGATACTAAAAAGGCTGAGGTTCTGAGTTTTGCCACACACTTCTCATCAATCAAAACTCCGGCTCAAATTTACTCACAGGTTTCCAGAGAATGCTTTATCAGATAAACATTTTTCTTCCCTAGAAGAACTTGTCACACAATAATTTGGGGGGTTTTGTTTCTCTGTAAGATCCATCCGGACATTTATTTCGGAGTGCATGCCTGTTCTATCACCAGTACTGTAACGTGTCTGCTCATTAGCCCTGTTGGCCAACACATGCAGAAATGGTGATATCACTGTCTGTGTGAAAATGAGTAATTGTCATGGGGATAAAACTGGTAAAACTCTTAGCAAGAATGTTGGACAAGTATTTTCTTCCATGGTCCTCTTAAAAATGCAGATAATTTAATAATAATGCTGATCATTTAATAATAACAGGTATGTTTTGTTCGTTTCTATTGTGCTCTTCCTCTCAAAGAGTGGAATATCCTCAGAAGTGTTGGTTTAACTCTTTTTAATCACATTTTGTAAGCAAGAATGACTCCATCAGAAGCTAGGAAATACCCCTTCCCAGTCAGCCTTGCAATTCAAGGCCAGCCAGCACCAAGCCTGTTCCACTGAAGCAAGCAGAAATGTTGCTTGTAACACAACTAGCAGAAAACCCTAGAGTCAATACAAGTGAGAGCAGGATCAGGTCGTGAAAGAATCATTAAAAGAAAAAAATAAAAAGGCAGTAAAATCTTGTCAGTGACAGAACTGTTGAGATTTTTTGTGCTTTGTACTGCTCATTCAGTAAGATCTGTAGAGACAAGCCTTTGTACATGCATTTAGTTTGTGATTATGAACACCAGCAGCAAGCAAAAATTCAATACTGTAATCCAAAGCTACAGCTGATGCAAATCAGCACCATTCCACTACACTTAATACAGCCCTGTCACTGTATGCTAATTGGAGCTTAGGTCATTTATGTAACTCCACAGATTTAAAAAAAAAAAAAAAAAAAAAAGTAGTTTGGAAAACCAATAAACCTGCACTTTAGATGTAGGAAAAAATACAAACTGAGAAACAGTGTAATGAACCCACTTCTGTGTGCTGGTTAATGGAAAGGGTCACACCAGCAGTTGAAAAGTCAGAATTATGCTTAGGTGCAGAACAGTTGGCTATACCCATATCACCAGCAGTTGAGGGTTTGAATCAAGGCCAGGTTGTGGTTTCACATTTTTTATTTTAAATCAGTTTCACAACTTCTCTACATCTTCAAGACTCACAACTCAAAACTTGCCTAAGTCCGGTTGAAATAATACAACTTCAAAAGGATGAATGTGTAACAGTCATTTTCGTTACTTGTTACTTGCGTTACAATACCACAGGGGCATTTTTTTTTTTTTTTTTAAGACTGGGCATCAACTGGTGAAGCACTTCATAGCCATATTAAAAAGTTTTTGCTTAAATCCCTGAGCCTACCAAGTTAAGCATTTTCAATTTGACACACTATGAATCAGTGACATTTGGACGTGCTTTAGCCCTGAGAGCTTGTACTGTTACAGCAGAAAAGCAGATCTTCATAGGTATAGGTCTTGAACAACAAATAGGCATAAAACATAGGAGAAAATACGCAGGCATTTTGAAGACAAACGACATCAAGAACTATGAATCAGTTCTGTATCAGGGTATTATTTATCACATATCCTTATCTTCACACATCTTGAATCTTACTTCTTAGAAAATCCCCTGGGCAACACCCGATCAAAGACAAGAAGCAGTGTCACTGTGTGTGTTCATACCACATTTCTTTCCGCCACACAGAGCTGATAACTCAGCCCAGGAAAGAAAATACAGTCATGTCTGTTGATTTCCTCTTGCCTTGCAGAAACATTTGGGCTCATACAACTAGAAACAACCCATAGTTGCAGCTACAAGCTTGGTGCATTAGAAGAAATACCTCTGTAGGCTTCCTCCCTTCTCTTTCAGCTTGTGAGCCTTGATCAAAAGCTCTCCAACAGCTCAGTCCTGGCAGAAAATACTCTACTAGAGCATTTTATAGTGGCCCAATGTGCATACATTATTTAGGTTAAAATAAAGTGTTATGATTTGATAATCCTAAGACCTGTAGCCACTTAAAAAAACAAATATTTAGAAGAGTGAGTATCCTTAGCATGTGTGAGAATGAAACTCCAACCTTTACTCACTAGCAGCTGGGAAAATCGGTTCATGTCATCATATATCACAAGTCAAGGCAACTGCCTCATAAAAATATTTTTGCTCTATTTTTACAGCAGACAATACTGAGTGATACAATAGGTAGTACTGTCAGGAAATTCATTATCAGTCACTGGAAATCTTGATACAGCTTACAAAAGACAGGAAAGGAAACGCTATATACCTTTTGTAAAAAGGGCAGAGTTTTAGCCAGCTAACCAGGGTCTTTCAAATACCCAGGTTACCTTAAGAGACTCTTTTCTTTAACACAACCTTCTTGCAGTTCATCTTAGCCATGGGACCTTTCCCCAAGAAAAAACATTTAAGGAGACACATGTAGCTTCCTGAGTACATGCAGCAAAACAGAAAGAAGGGCTGAGAGGTGGCTCACTGCCTGATCCAGAATCACTCAATGACTCCTGCCACAGCCTTCCAAAGAACTAGGAGTTCAAGAAAGTAGGGATTCAAGTTTTGTATTAAACTTACAGAAATACTTTACAACAGAAAACAAACACACTCTTTTTCCTTTACTTACATTTTGATTCATTTTTCCCATGTACCACGCTTTAGAACAGCCCCATTTCACACACCACCACTTGGCCCCCTCCAGGGCAGGACTCTTCCCAGGCTAAGCTACAGCTGATTTTAATAGATACAGAACTGACAAGCTGAGATTAGCAGCAGATGATGGCAGTAGCTCATCAACTGCTGAAAGTTACCTGGGGGGTGAAGAGGAGAGTATCATGGGAGGAAATACGTTTTAATACAATTCTTCATCCAGATTTTAAATAAATGTATAAAATTTACCTCATGTGTCTGTCTCTTCTCCACCTCCAAAAAGCACTGATCTATTTTAAAAGCAGCCAGCAGGCATCAGTAGGTTCTTGGGGTTAAGAGGCCGTACTGGGAAATAACAGGCTGCCCTTTTCAGCTCTCCTGTCTGCCTGTGGTTTGGGTGGGGGGCAAGATGTTGCAGAGATGCAACATATCTGCTTCATTTCTCCCACCTGTAAAACACAGCAAAGCTTGGTTCCCATCATTCTGCATACCAGGCATTGCTGTCCATGGGAACAGGTCGAATTCTGCCCTCCACAGTGCTGCTAAAAATTCAGAGTAATTCTGTTGGCTTCAGTAGGTTAATTTGCTCTTTGTCCTTGTTAAACAATGAAAACTACAGTGTTGTGCATCTGCCATAAGGATAAGAACTATCTTCTTGCTGCCTCAGTTAGGAATGTTCTCTATTGCAGCCTAACATCCATTTTAATCCTAGAAGAAATAGAATGTTGGGTTTTTTTTTTCTCTTATATTTAAGGAAGAGGGATTCAGTGAACCACAGGACTGGATATTTTGCAAAGTATGTGCACATTCAGCTCTTTTTCTTGGTTAGGAGCATGCCATTGGCATGGAAAAGACACAAGTAATTGCTTTTGGAAGAGCATGGTCTTCAGCAAGAACAGAACAAACTTTCTGCTCAATTGTCTTTGTTTTGCAGCACTGAAAGTTTGAAATAGGCTCATTACATGTTTCACCAGAGCCAAACCTGGTCCCCGTTAGTTGCTCTGCATGGATTAAGTGGTTAACGATGTTTTGAGAATGTTGGGCTAGATAGTTTGTGGGAACACCATCTGTTTCCTTTAACGTGTAAACAAAGAAAATTGCTAGTTTGAAATGCAGGATTATTTAAACTCGGATGACCACAGGCATTCTAAAAAGAGAAGAAGTAAAAGAATCCTCATGAGGTCTGGAGTTCAGTGACGTTTGTTAGGAAATAAATTCTGAAGTACCAGAGGGGGGTGCTATCCCTGTTCCAGAAGTGGGCGAACGGGAACTTTTCTTCTGCAGCCCATCTCCTTCCTTCCGAAGTCCATCTTCAAGACTAAACTGCCATCAGCCATTCAAAGCCATAAAAAAATGGTTCAACAATGCATTGAAAAGTCTGAGCACCTAATTCAGAAGCAGCAAGTTCATTAAATACATTTGTGGGTGAATACTTGAAATGAAAAGCTCTAAAAATAGTGGGTTTGGTAGCTTTTGTACTTCACCCAACCCAGCTACCTCCCTCTTCCCCATACAAAAGCAGCAGTGCGACCACATGTCCTGGCTTCCCCTGTGTGTCCTAGGGTCATGAAAGTCAGAACAAATGCTCCACATTTTCACTTCATCAAGTAGCATGGGTATTCTTTTAATTACTGTTACAAAACGTTCACTCAGGATGTGTTTTGGTGATGAGCAGCTTCTCATCTGAATTGACTAGGAACAAGCAGTCCAGAGGGATATTTAATCTAATGAGAAGTGTTGGAAGGGAAGAGGAGTAGAAGTACAACAGGAAATGTTCTTGTACTCAGTGCAGACCAGAGGATTTTGTGATGAAATCACTCAGAACACGTTGTAACTGGACAATAATCATCTACACAGGAAAATATACCTGAGTCACCGGGAGAAAAAAGTTGTCTTTCATGTTATCAACAAACCTTGGGCGTTGCTAGGTTTCTTAAAGTCATATTTTCTGCCTTTTATATAGCTATTTCAGAATCCTAAAGAGGAGCAGACATAAAAGCCTCTGATGCATTTTTATTTGGAAAATAAATGCCACCTTAAGTAGAGAGCAGTGCTAAGCACAGCCCTGCAGATAGCTCAGGTCTTCTGTCCACAGTCACCTATGTAGGCAAGCTGTACTCACGAATGCCCAGAATCAGGCACTTGGTGTTGCAACCTCTTCACTTTTTGACAACAGCCAGAAGCACCCAGGACAGGGGGTTGTTGGACCCAAATGAAGGAGCAACCCTGCTTGACCACTACATCCAGTTAGTCAAGCCTGGGAAAGATGCAAGTGTCAAAATATGTGATAAAAAAAGTCCTTCCTTCATCTGGCCAGTCTAGCTTTAGTGTAGTTATTTAGGATTGTATCACAGCACAGTAAATAAAAACAGCAGCCTTGCAGTAGCATCAGCCTTTCATATCTCATCTGGTATATCGGCCTGTTCTGAAAAATGGGAAGGGCCTCTAAGGATGAGCTACAAGAATAACTGCAGCTGCATGATACTCCTGTATGCAGAGTGAGGGAGGATCTCTCTGTAAACACTAGGCACGAGCGCAGCTTCTCTTCCACATATGTTCCAGGCTTCATGGTATAAGGATATCATCTGCTTTGCCACCAGCAGTCCTATTTTTGAAAAGCAAAATATCATGTTTACCTATAACAAGAGAAGATCAGCACCCTTTTTTGTATTAGAGACCCATGACTTAATTGAGTTTGTTCATGGAAATTCATTTTCTGAGCAAGGAGAGTAGTGGGGTCAATGTATCCTGAGTGACTTCAGGCATGAGATGGGTAGGACAGTTACTGCTGAGCCTGTGTAAGGGCGCTTCTCTAAACTCCTGTGCAAACCTTGGAGAGCTGAGGTGCCATCAAGCTTCTCCTCCATGGGCGGGACTGTAAGGAGCATCACACATCTGAGGCCTGGAAGAGACCTGGTCAAATTTGACTCCTGATCTGGATTTAGGATAGAGTTCAGCTTTCAGAGTAGACCACAACTGGGCGAGGGTTTATAAAAATTTCAGACTGAGGGACCAATACCCATCTTTTTGGAGCCTGACACAGCCTGACTCCCAGCTTTGGGAGGCTTTACCTTACCATCAGCAGGTAAAGCAGAGCCAAACTGCAGTGGTGCACCAGTCCTTCCCCGCTTCCAGGGCTGGCATGAGGTTGCCTGCCATGAACAGTCTGGTTTGGTTTTGTTGGGTTTTTTTTATTCTGGGATGGTCGAGCAGCTTCCCGGCTTACTGGCAAGCAGCCTAACGCCACAGTGTTCGCAGTAGCAAAAGGGTTCGTGAAGATGGACTGTACAGGAAACAGCCCTTTGGTTTTACTGTGCCTTGTTTGTTTTCCCAGAGGATCATTTTTGAACACTCATTATTAAGCAACGCCGTAGCTGTAATTTTGGAGATCCTGGAAGGAACCTGTGAATAAACATTGTTTAAAACCAAATCCCTCTGTTCCTGACTTGGGTGGAAAGTGTTTGTTTGATTGGCAGCACACACACACACACACACAGACACACCAAAAAAAAAAGATGAAAAAAATACACAGCAAACCATGCTAATCTGATCACTAGCCCCTGCTGACAGAAAAAGCATGAGGAAGCGGTGTTGATACAAGTTAGAAGTGTCTCAGGCAAACAATATAATCCCAGTATTACATGAGAGTGGCCTGGGAGGGATAATGTCTGGAGTGATCCATTATGGAAACTTCCAGTAACTTAAGGGAGAACTTTCTCAGAAGTTTTGTCTGTAGATATCTTTTACAATGCGGTAGGTGACTGTGGGAGAGGAACGGTTTGTCATAAATTCAACACATTTTTAGATTCTTTTTTAAAAAGTTTTAAGTATGTAAATCCTGTTA
>NW_009259588.1:8136385-8146286 GCF_000687185.1 Egretta garzetta
ACCGACCCAGTGCTCCAGAGACCATATCGCTTCCAGTTCCTCTCTTCCCTGTCCTCTGATGCTAATTCAAGGAAAAGCAGCTGCAAACCCCACTGTCTTCCCCCCGCCGCCTGCCAGGCGTGGATGTTCCCCCTCACCTAAGGCACACACAGCCAGCGCAGTAGCTGGCACTGCCAGGCACACTGCCACGGGCTACTCACGCTGAATCAGGCCTCTGCTGTAAATTGGTGTGGCAGGCACCTCAGAGGGGAAATCCGGTGACTGTTTCATGGTACAGGGCCAGAAATTACACAGCAATATTTGGGCAGCAAGTGAAAAGCAGAAAAGCCTGTGCTGTTAACATAGCAGTGAGGAGATAGCAGGTTACCATCAGGGATTTTCCCTGCAGACCCCAGTCAAGCAAAACTCACTCTGAAATTTGGCCAAGATGCTAGGATTCCTTACAGCAAAAACTGTTACGGGATCTTTACTGAGCACTTGGGCAGAAACTCTGTTCTGTTCTATGTCTAGCATACATTTCTAAGACAGTTAGGTAGCTCTGGTATAGAATTCTGCCCATCTGAGCACAAAGCCACATCTTGTATGGGCATATGTAATTTGTCATTTTATGCCTTTGGTTTACAGTATTTATATTTCTTTTATTAGAGCCAAGTAGCACCAGCAGAGGTTAAGATGTCAGCATTTTCACTATAAACCCAGCTCTTTCTGAGGGTTAGGTAACATTTCTTTTGTACCACACTATATTGAAATTCTGCCATGCAGATGCTGTCCAAGACATAAGGCATTTATTTTCCATCAAATTTTATTTGAAGTTATTATGGTAGTTAATGGTTTAGAAAAATGTCAAAAAACGTAAATTCTAAGCTCTTTTTCATTGTTCTTGCATTATATATTTCAAAAATGGCTTAACATATCCTTTCTCTTAGCCTTTAATACAGACAAACCAAATGGAGACAGCTTAAAAGGAATGTCCTGCTTTGGAAGGTTTAAGCATAGCCTTTCTGTGTAAAGAATTTCCAAAGCCACAGCTCACACTCAGTCATCCAGGATGTTGTGCTATGGAGCACAGTAACACAAGATGTCCTGCTGGAGTAGATGGGAAATACCTCCACAAGCAAAGGGGGAAGACTCACAGAGCCTAAACCTAGTATTTTAAGCTCCTGCCAGTTAAGTGGGGACACTCAACACCTCAGTGGAAGGAGCAAAATGGACACAGGTCTGACCTCAGCGAGTAGGTGGTGTAACCATCACATCGTGTGGTCTGTGCCAATGGGCAGTCAACGGGAAGAAGGGACCAAGTTCCCTTAGACCTTCTGGAGATTCTGTGCTTGACAAATAGAAGATACTGTAGCACTAGCAAGCGTCTGTGTCAGAACTGGCCTGGAAGGGAAAGGTGGTGCATTTGGAGGTACTAATAGTAATTTTGCAATGTTCAACTGTCAGAAGTATATGTAGACTTGCGTTACTAACATCTCCACATAAAGCATGAATGTTAATCATACTGGATTGTTTATACCCTTTGCAGTTACAGAGAGAACATGCCAAGATCCTCAAAGACTTATTTTTCCTCTTTTTCTTTTATCCCACAGGTAATAACTCCAGTCAGGTCAGGACAAGGTTATGTTTATGAATTCCCTTCCAAATACCAGAAGGATACCTATGATATCCCCCCTGTTCGCCCTCTCCAAGGGGTAGGTACCAATAAAACTGCCAACAGCATTGACAGGGCACAAAAGGTGATGAATTTGTACCAGAAGTTTATGAGCAAAGCAAGTTCTCTCATTTCAGAGAGAAAATATGTTTTAATTAGATGCAGTGGCTTACTCACAGAGCGCAGAAGTATTTCAAAGTTGTATTTGATGTTGACTAAGATTTGGCAACACACCAAACACAAAAGTCCCATTTGTTTTCTGTGTTTTGATCAAAGAGTATATCCAAACAGAATAAACTTGCTGCCTGGGAACAATTTTTTTTCCCTTACTTTGTTGTCGCAGGCTTGACAGTAATTTACTCAGTGAGGGTAAAATTATCGCCTAGATGAACAGCTATTGTGCAGGGAATTATTTTCACCACATATCTACTGCACCGTGTCACTGAACTTGAAACACATCTTTGTTCTGGGGAACACCCTTAGCGTTCAATCCCCAAGACCACAGACATCTAGAGTGAATGCTTGCAGGACCTGTAACTCAACACCGTGGCTCTTTGGCAGAGCAGCTCCTCTAGGGAACAACATTGAAGCCCAATAGTACATAGCACAGACTGACACCAAATGGCTGGAACTGTTGGGAAGTCTGGGTTAAGAGACATTCAGACAGTGGCCGTAGACCATACACAGAACCCCCTGTAACCTAGGACATGCCACCAGGCAGGACACTTGAAACATCTGAGAGCACTGCTTTCTGCTAGTAAGACAGCTCACACTGCACCCAATAAAGCAGATAAGCGATGCTGACAGGGGCAGCCTTAGTTTCAGAGGGTTTAGTGTGTCCTAGCACAAGCTTATTCCTCAATCCCTCCAATCTCTTATCAGTAAAGGTGTGATCAGTTCTGGTCACATGAATGTACTGCTCCCCTGTTCACCCCAGCAGGTATCTGTAATAGACTGGCCTTGATTTAACTCTCAGGATGGAAGCCAGCCATGACTTCATCTCTCCAGCCTGCCATCCACACAGTTGCCCAGAGGGTACCTAGCAAAGTGCATTTCCTCGTAACTGTCCAAAATATCAGGCAAATCCA
This sequence comes from Egretta garzetta, assembly GCF_000687185.1. Taxonomy (NCBI): domain Eukaryota; kingdom Metazoa; phylum Chordata; class Aves; order Pelecaniformes; family Ardeidae; genus Egretta; species Egretta garzetta. The sequence continues at coordinate 8,139,125 of NW_009259588.1, forward strand.
AGCAGCTCTCACATATGAAACAAAGTTGAGGGGCTCTGATCATCCTCAGGCTGTTTGAGAGGAAACACAGAAACCAAGAAAACTCATCTGAGATCAGAGCTTTTCTGAGGTGACTTGTTTCAGTAACCAATTTGTTCTTTCTTTAGATCTATGACATTCCCCCCACATCAGCTAAGGGGTCTGCACTTCCAGTTCCCATGGGAGAAGCGAAAGGTTTAGGAGTCTATGACATACCACCTGCCAAAGGGGTAAGTATTATGCTGTTTCCAGTAGATCCTGTATTTTCATGTCTGACCAAAGACATGTTTAAACAAGAGTTCATATATGATCCTGAAGAAAAAGGACATACAGTACTTTAAAGATTTCCTTAGGTTTTTAAACTGTTAAAACTGGTAAAATGAAACACTGCATCAAAATTATTAACGTTATGGAGTATGAATTGATAATTAGACCTACATTATCTTTGCTGCCTTTTTGGATTTTCCTGCTTATGAGAATTTGCATCAAGGTGAATGTTAAATAGTGAGATATTAAAAGTGACGCTCAAACTCAGGATAACTAGCTGATGCCATGAAAGTCAATGGCAGATCTTCCAACCCAGCACTTTATAGGCCATATGGAAGTTGTAAAATATTTTACTACTCTAGCCAAAGGTTTCATGGTTTGCTTTCTGTGATTCAGGTCTATGCTACACCTCCATCTGCATGCCGAAGTGATACAGGCCTGAGGGAAAATTTGCATGATTTTTCATCTCCAGTGGGCCACGGTATGAGACCAGAAGGAGTATATGATATTCCTCCTCCCACCGCCAAAGCAACTGGGAAAGAACTTAATAAATTTCCCCCTGAGAGCCTCTTATTGCCAGATGGAGTGCCACAAAAGCGGAGTGTTTATGACATCCCTATGAACCATCAAAACCATTTTCTTGGACAGCAAATTGCACCTCAAAAAGATGTTTATGATACCCCAAGGGGAATTGCATTCCCAGGACAACAGACAGGACTCAATGAAAGTCTCATCCCAGAAGGAAGAGAAGGTATATATGATGTGCCACCACCCGTTCTCCAAGACACTAAAGGCTTACAGGACGTGACCGATGGGATAAATAGGTTGTCTTTCTCCAGCACAGGAAGCACAAGGAGTAACATGTCCACATCTTCAACAACATCAAAAGAGACCTCTTTCTCAGCGTCAACTGCACAGGACAAAAGACTAATCCTTGATCCAGACACTGCTATAGAGAGGCTTTATCGCCTGCAGCAGATGGTGGAGACAGCTGTCAATAACCTCACGGCCTTCATTACAGCAGACTGGCGGTCTTACGGATATATGGAGAAGCACATCAATGAAATTCACACTGCTGTGGATAAGGTAGAGCAGTCCCTGTTGGAGTACCTCCAGTTTGCAAAAGGATCGGCAGCCAATGCTTCCTGCCTACCTGAGTTCAGCCTCCTAAACAAAATGAGGAGGGAAGTACAAAGGCTGGAAGACTCTCACCAGATCCTTACCCAAACCAGTCATGACTTAAACAGCTACAACTGGTCTTTGAATGTTCTAGCTGTCAACAGACTGCAGAACAAGTGTGATGACCTGGATCGGTTTGTTATGGTGGCAAGGACAGTCCCAGATGATGCCAAGCAACTGACCACTACCATCAGCATCAATGCAGAGGTGCTCTTCAAACAGGCGTTGAGCAGCTCACGTTTCAAAAACGTACCAGAGAACATCATGAACACTCCTGACTATGTATATGACAATCCTCATACGCAGCATCATGGAGAAAAAGCACAGAACCACTGCAGTTCCCTTCCTCCGCTCCTGAGTAAAGGTCAGCAGCCTCACAGTACCATCAGTGAGAGCTCGGAAAAGAGCTGGATGGATGACTACGATTATGTTCACCTGCAGGTAGGTAAACCCAAAACCTTTGTCTGCACAAGGCCCAGTAGGACTTGATGCTTCTGTTTGCAAAAGCTGTGCGCAGGAAGGGAGTAATCACATTGTCACACTAATACACGTTCAAGAGTAATGTCAGCAGGGCAATTACTTGCTTTCAAATAGGACTGTTGCATAGATAATAGCAATAGCCTTTTGCTCTACCACAAAATCCTTTTCTTCTCCATGCTCTTAGTGGTGCACTATTGGTAAAAAAAACAGTACAAAGCAGCCAGTTACCTGACCTATGAGTTGTCATTTAGCTCAGGAGGAGTTCTGATTTAACACCGTGTCTTCTTATATTATACAAAACAGGGGAAAGAAGAGTTTGAAAGGCAACAGAAGGAGCTGCTGGAAAAAGAAAATATCATCAAGCAGAGCAAAATGGAGCTAGAGCACCACCAGGTATGTTCGCTCAGGTGCAATACACACATTGAAATGCAGTGTTCCTTTCACTTAAGTACTGGTCAAATAAAGCAGGAGGAGCCCTTCCCTTAGCAGTGTGCAGCTGCTAGCATCATGGCTATGAGGTGTGCATGAGTGCCAGCACACACAGTTGGAAAGTCGCAGGTGCTGGATGGTGAAGACGGCAGGTATTAGGTCTCGGCTAAACAGCGGCTCTGGGTTAGTTTCTTTCCAAGTGGGATTTGTGCCAGTCAGGCTCCACCATTAATAGATTTATTAACACAGAAGACGAGGACACACGCTGCCATGCTCCAGATGGGAAATGGTGAGCATCAAGATTTTAGCACCTTCCTTGCCCCGTGCATCTCTGTCAGCAAGTGCTTATGCCAGAGGCAGCTTAAGTATTTACTGCAGAGTAGCTATTCTGAAGATCGACATCTCTGCCCCGTTATTTTCCTTGTTGCCAATTAGTAGCTGAGTGGGAAGCACAGCCACAGTTCTCAGTGTTTGGAATGCCATCTCTTGTGATAGGAATAAGCCTTTCCCTTGAAAACAATTTCCAACCATCTCAATTTAAGAGGCTCATTATTTTTCTAGACAATGCACCATTGCAGTGGGCCCAGTGCATACACATAATGAAAAGCAGTCTCTGTCTCCAGAAGTTTACCGCAGAGGAGAAACAGACTTCTGCAATGTCTCACAGTGGATCAGTCACAAAGCCAGTTTGAGAACTTGGCTTTCCTGACCTGCAATCCAGTACCTTAATCGCTGGCCCGTACTGAAGACACATGGCACCCGCACATCTATTCAATGAACATCAATACCATTAACTTAAATACTGTGCTTAACATCACTTTAAATGCTAAAAAAGGCAGGTCATATAAGATTGAGGGCTGTCACTTTGCCCTCATATTAATTCTTCAATATCTTGTTGCCCTACTGTATGGCAGAAAATTGAACAAGCAATGTGGAGGTGAGAGTTAAAAGTTTGTCTCACAGAGATGACAGCTTTTTAAAAATTGTGTAGGAGTCATTGCCACATGGATCCATCTCTCTCACTTCTGATTTCAGAATATTCCAAATGAGCAACAGCCTGTAAATTCAGGAGGTTGATGGGTTTTTTAAATGCAAATAAAGTATTTTTGATGTTTTTCTCTTCTGAACTCTGTGTATTTGGATTTGTGGTAACCAAAACACTTGATTACCCCTCACTCTCCAAAATAAAAGACCTTAGAAAACACATACACTAGTTTATGTTTAGCATAAGGCTAATATAGGATACCCAGGGGTATCCTAGTGAAATTGTAATACGTGACAATGTCTTACAAGAATATTATTTGAAGAGAGCCTTTTTATTTGCCTTTCAGATTAATCAGTTTCAACGTCTGGAGCAAGAGATCACGAAGCCGGTAGAGAACGACATCTCAAAATGGAAGCCACCTCAAACTCTCCAGACTGCGAACAGCACCGCCACCTCCCATGACAGCCAGCTGCTTTTATTCTATTCTGACCAGTGCGAGACTCACTTCAACTCCCTCCTAAATGCCATTGACGCCTTTTTCAGTTCCATCAATGCTTCTCAGCCCCCCCGAATCTTTGTGGCTCACAGCAAATTTGTCATTTTGAGTGCTCACAAACTTGTGTTCATTGGGGACATGCTCGCGAGGCAAGTGACAACTCAGGACACATGCAACAAAGTGATGAACTTCAGCAACCAGTTGTGTGAACTGCTGAAGAGTGTTGTTCTGGCTACAAAGATGGCTGCCTTGCATTACCCCAACACAGCAGCCCTACAGAAGATGGTGGACCGAGTAACAGAGCTGTCCCGTCACGCACAGTTGTTCAAACTCTCGCTGGTCCAAATGTCGTCGTTATGAAGCCCAGTGGAATCCAATCCATGAGCAGCGAAGCAGAAAAGCAAAAAAACTGGAGCTATTTTTATGTAAATATTATCATTTATTTTTTTTAGATTTTTTTATGAAGTATTTTAAATACATTCTTATACATTAGAGAATCTAATGAAATCAGGGATCTGGGAATATATCTGGTTCTGTATTATGTTTCTAATACACATTTAGATATGTATACACTGCATATATGTATATGTTGCTACATTCCCTCAAATGTCAATTAAGCACCTTAAAAATCATGCGTCGGGTAAGCAGCGCGTATCTTTTGTATACACCGCCTGTTTCCTCAGTGTATTTGTTAACTGGATGCTGCACTCTTCTCGTTTCATTCCATCTTGATTTTGGCACATGGACTCGGTTGTGAAACCTACTTGCAGCAATCCATGAAGCAAGTGTAATGGTTCTCATAGAACTCCATTCCCTTCTTAGAAATTACTTTCTATAGGTTAATTCCGTGAAATTTAACTCTCCTCTTGACGTTACTTTGTTATGTACAGCATTCGATCATTCTGAGTACCATATATATGCACAACTGCAACAAGCAGCGCATTAAGCGAGCCATACAACGTTTGGGAGAAAAGCATCTTTAGGCCATATAAGAAGCTGAACCTTCTAAGGAGGAAGGCAGAATCGTATATATTTAAGATTCAAATTTCACTATTTCTAACAACTGCACAACATGGGAATTCAAAATGTGGATGGATTCCCAGCAACGTAAATTCATACACGTTTACCTTGTATGACCTGGCATTGATAATTAAATTTAACGGTCAGGCTCAAAAGCCTTATTGTTCATGGACTCAGAGTTACCCCGAGAGCATCCCAGGATCCACTGGGCTCATCTTTGAGGCTGCAGATGAACAATGTCTCGAAATACCACTCCCTTCCAGAGGGATTAACATACAAATTGTAATTTATATGGAAAGAAAACAGCTTAATTTGAAGTAACAGTTACTTAAACATCTCTATAGCATAAACAAAATTTAATGACGAAATAGCACTTATTTTTCTAGAACATATTCTTGGGAATTAATTGCAGCTGTTGCAATTCTGACTTACATTCAACTGTTGGGCTTTTTTCCAAGTTCCATTGCATAGGTGCTGGTCCTTCTGCACTACACTATTGCCAAAAATGACCTCCCAATTTAATAGGGCCATTCCATCAATAAGTATGATCCCACATGATCCCACCCCATAATTTTCAATTTAGACCCTTAAAAATTGTTAGCGGAGTGGTAGAGTCCTTTAGAAATTTCATGTATGCTGGCCGCTCCAAAAAACATAACCCTTTGTCTTTATTGCCTTTTGTGAACCCCCTAAAAACAAGGCACAGAACGCCCGTTGCCTGTGGTCCTCAGACTAGAAGCCACACTTCAAAGTGGGCAATAGCTCAGGTAAATTCCAGGTGATTTCCGGTGTTTTTAAAGCAGAAACAGTACTGTCCCTGCGTAATTCAAGGTAGCCCCCCCACTGAGGCGTTCCGAGTGTTGGTATCAGCGAGCAGGTCACCGCTGCATACACGCTCGTGAGGTCAGTAGCACCTAAACCAGGGGCACTTGTGCCTAACCTTTTGCTCTCCCAGAACACATGCCTTACTGAAAGGGGAGTTGTTGTCTTCGATAACAGAACCATTTCATCAGCGTGTGAAATCTCGCAGCCTTAACATGTTGTCTCAGAGCGAAGCTACCATAACGTCGCTTCCAGAGTCTGCAGAACGTTCCCAGGAGGGCCAGCGGGAACCAGCACAACCTCGGCTGGCCCAGAATCGGCTCCAGAGCTTGGCTCTGGCCTAACCCCCAGGGAGGGTGGCTATCCTGTTGTAACCGATAGCCAGTTCCAACCCACGTGAGCCTGTTTTGTACTGGTGGTGTTTGGGATTCTTTTGGATTTCCTTGTCCATTGGTTTTTCACTGTATATTCTTAGAAAGTGAAAAAGCGTTTTGAAGCTTAGTGGTTATGTTGATAGTTTGTGCTTTCAAAAGGAGAACCTTTATTGCAAGCCTGTATTACAGTTTGTTATCTCGTAGAGAATAATTTTAACACGATTAAATGACTAGCTTTTTTATATAAAAAAAAAAAAAAGGCAACACTTGGTCTTATTTTTTTCTTGTTTTCAGAGTCCTCTAAGCACATTGCCGCTTGCCAATACTATCAAAGCCATTCTAAAATGGGGAGTTCACTTTCCTTCTTCTCACTGATGGGTGCTTACAGAGCGCAGTGAGAACTTGAGGGCGGTCAGGGGAAGGGACAGAGCGTTTCTCTGCCTGGCCAGAAGAAGCAGGCAAAGCATTTGTCCAGCTCGGCTACACAAGGCATCAAGTCCAAAATACAACCATCGGGGTCTACAGCGCACCAGGCCACTCTCCTGCCCCATTCCCGGTGGCTGTTCCTGCTGCACGAGCTGCACCCTGAACCACCTCGCCATAGCACGGGCACCGGTGCTGGAGGCAACAGGGGCAGCTCCTCTCAGCCCTGCCCCATGACACGGTGGGGCGGCAGGACTCAGACGCGGCTGTCCACCCGTTCTGGCCTGCTCCCCCTCCCCAGCATCTACCGGTGATCCACGCAGGAACTGGGAAAGCAACTTTGGTGGGTGTAGCCGTCCTTCCCCCACCCCACCCAAGGGCCAGAGCAGCCTCCTCCACTGCGTGCCAAGTCAAGCGTTAGCTGGGCACGGGTTCCATCTGAAACAACCACTCGGCTTTAAGGGGCGCGGAGTCTTTCCCAAAAGTTACTTTCTCATCTTGCTGTTGCCAAGGCGTGGCCCTACCTCCCGTCAAACACCCCGGGAGCACAAGGAATCATAGAATGGAGTCATAGAATCATAGAATGGTTTGGGTTGGAAGGGACCCCTAGAGGCCATCTAGTCCAACCCCCCCGCAGGAGCAGGGACACCGCTAACCAGATCAGGGTGC
>NW_009259588.1:8146639-8172347 GCF_000687185.1 Egretta garzetta
TCCATGCCCTTCTTGTGCTGAGGGCTCCAGAGCTGGACGCAGTACTCCAGGTGAGGTCTCACCAGAGCAGAGTAGAGGAGCGAGAAAGCCTGGGCCCGGCTCTGTGCTTAGGCCTGTCCTTGGCTGCCAACGGAAGATGTTCCCGCTGGGGAGCCCAAGCGCAACGAAAGCCTCGAGAGCAACGTGCCCGGTCCGGCTCGTCACGTCCTGGTGAGGGGACGGACGGTGATGCAGGGCTGCTGCCCGAGAGCGCTCCGCTTTGTTCCTCTGCTAAATTTAAAAAGGTCAGCTAACAACGAAGGAGGGACCAGGTCAGCTAACAATGAAGGAGGGACCGGGCAACCAAAAAGGTTCAGAATAGAAACGGGAGCCTCTCTGCTCGACTCCCTGAGCCAGTGTCCCCACGCAGTTGCCAAGAAACTGTTGCTGTTTGGCAACCAAGTTAATGGCCAGTGTGACATGACTTGACTGATGTCCAGCGGGGGGGGGGGGAAGTCTGTCTGACACTAGTGGCAAACACTTGCCTCCTTTATTTACATGAAGTAAATACTAATTCATATTCATTAGAAAAATGCTTCCTTTCTCTTCCAGGGTGATGAGCGAGGGGGAAAGAGGGGACACAAAAGCCACCCTTGGAACAGCCAGGTTTTAGAGCAAGTATCAATTCATACTGACATATGACACAGGGACAGACTTGATTGCGCCCCACACTGCACAACCCCCTGCTGCTGCCTCGACCAATTCTTGCAAGCCAGGGCCGCGCAGCTTCTGCGCTTTCGCTAGCTGGGCATTGCTGCAACCGTGGCAAACCCGCTGCCTGCCGTTCCAGCCACGGCAACCCGGGGGGAGGAAACCGAGCCCCTGCACCATCGCCTGATGCTAGATTACACCCCAGCATCTTCACGTCCCCCGTACCTCCTAGACCCTCCAGAGCTTCTGACGCTCTCCGACACGCGCATCTGGGCTACCATTCAGAAATGTCCCGCCCACATCTACTGCCAGGGCTCTTCAGGGTGTTGCTACACCGGTAACACCTTCGCCCTGCCCACGAGCCAAGCATCCGTAGCTGTCCTGCTCCAAATCCAGCTTTTCCTTGTTGAACCCCACTTCCAGGCTGCCTGCTCCACCTTAAGATGCCTCAGTCTCAACCAAAAGGCTTTAGAAGCTCATAGGATTTACTCCAAAGGTAATTCCTAACCCTCCCTTGCCCCTTCCTCCTCTCACAGCATTCACAGCATTAGTCCATATTTAGACAGGAATATTTCCAGGGCACAGATGGGTTCTTGCCAGTCTCAGAGGGTGACACAGAGCATTCCTCCCAACTCCAAAACGTGCCTGTTCATTTCATCTTAGCCTGTTACGCTGGCAGTTTCAAAAGCAACATATACACAGCACTCTTAAATCAACAGAACCCTTTTCCTGCAAGAAGATTTTTTTCCATCTCAGAGATGACACTGTCCATGATAATGTGGATTTTTTTTTTTCAAGTAATTTCTTTTTGCTATTTGCACCCAAATTCCACCTAAGACAGCAGCATTCTCTGCATGAGGAGCCCTGGATATAGGTGTGTGGCTTTTCAACATCAGAGTTAACCTACTGTTATATCCAGTGCTGCAAAGTCCTCCCAGCAGTGCTTCCGACTCAAAGAGGACATTGAATCCAGGCTTGAGAGTACCTGGATAAAGTGAACGGCAGCATCTAATCCAGCCTTATCCTAAACCTGCTGACTTCAGAGAGCGCAGGAGTGACACGATACTGAACCTCCTTCTGGCACTTCTGGCTCTGCACCCCCACAAGCAAAGTCCTTTTTCCTTACAGGAGTCCACCTTGTTGCTATTGACCTCTCCATGTCCATGAGCCCTCCGAGCCATAGAACCATTTAGGTTGGAAAAGACCTTTAAGATCATCAAGACCAACCATTAACCTAACCCTGCCATCCCACCACTAAACCATGTCCCTAAGCACCTCGTCTACCTGTCTTTTGAATACCCCCAGGGATGGGGACTCGACCACTTCACTGGGCAGCCCGTTCCAATGCTTGAGCCCCTGCTAAGGGCAAAGCCCAGGGCCTGGGAAACCTGCGCCCAAGGAGCACTGCTGCAGCCACGATGGACTCAGCATAGGCACCATCTCCCTGACAGGGGTTTCTTATTCTCTGCTGAGAACCAAGAGACATGATACCTTTTTCTGTACAAGCAGCAACTCGATACATCAGGCTGACTATAGGGGGGGAAAAAAAAAAAAGAAACCACAGAATGAGGGAGCAGAAAGTATCAGGTCTACAGGAGATATATAAAGCTCAGCTCATCTGCAACGCGCTGCCTCAGCTTTGCGGCACCAGCAGCCACTGCCGCCGCCTCCGCACACAGCGGGCTCCCAGAAGGTTACAGATACCATAAGCACAAACAAAAATCACGATTCCCTGGTTCCATGCACGCTCGCGCCCACGGGGTATCAGCTGCTGTCAGCCAAGGGAGGGATGGAAAAAATCTTGCTGCTGGGGTGTGGGGGGGGTGTTTGTCCCCTGAGATGAGTGGGATTTTTTTCTCCTTCCCTGTAATTTCCTTTCATTACAGGAAAAATGATGAGAGCTCTTCCCTTGATGCAAAGCTGCAGGAAACCAAATCCAAGCGTCCCTTTGCAGCTTCCCACTTGGCTAGCTTTATCGTGCTCAGCACACGCTGTGGCCAGGGCTACCCAAACCGTCGCCAACCAGGAAGGCGCAATAACAATGTCCCAGAAGCATCTGCTATTTACATAAAGGCAGACTTACGTGTGGTTAAACGAAGGTTACAGTGAAGGACAAGCAGAAAAATCTGAAAGAGGAGAGCAGAGGGAAAGGAAGGAGGGGAAAAAAAAAAAGAAAAAGCCTTTTCTGGCTTTAGATTGTCTTGCAGAAAGGAATCAAGGTCCATCTTAAACCTTTTGGGGCAGGTAGGAGGCTCCAGCGCATTTCCCTGTGCAGTGATTCAAGTCTGCCTTTATTCCCAGCTGAGCTTAAAGAAAAAAAAGCCACAAGGGTGAGTGGCCACGAACAAGAAAAAGAAAAAATGGACTTTTACTGTTTTTTCCCCTCATGCTTTGTTTTTATAAAGGATGGTAGGAGCAGCCCACCCAAAAGCCTTTTATCTCAGGAGGTGATTTAAGCTGGAAACGGGTACCTGTAATTAACTTGCATTCCAGAAGGGGAGAAGTTAACTTATTTGGCTTTTCTTCATGCCACATTTCAAAGAGAAATTAATTTTTGATAAATGAGAATGAGTACGTGCATTCTGCAGCGTGTGACCTTGCAGTTCATTTCAGGCCTCACTGCTCAAGACATGGGTTTCAGTTGTCCACTCGCAGATTTACTTAAGGTAGGAGCACAGCTCCCCACCGGCAACCTATATCACTTTCATAGGAATCGCTACGATGACCAAAAGGACGTTCCTAGAGCAGGGCTGCACCGCACAGGGCACCGCATTCACCTGTGTGCACACACAGAAGTAAGTGAACGTGGGACCCACCACATCCATCCCACACCCGGCGGAGCTGCCTCCGCACACTGAGGAGTTAAGGTGGAAATCCACGTGCCCCACAGATGTTGGCAGCACGCAGAACCACCAGCTCCATCCAAGGAGGGAAGCTGCTGAAGATACAGAGATCTACAAATGAGAAAGCCTCTTTCTTGGTCCCTCCATCCTGTGGGGATGGTGATGCTCAGAAGTGCCCCAGTTTGGATGAGCCCATCTCTGCTCCCAGTGTGAAAGACCCTGGATGCAATTCATCTGGCCTACCTGAAGTCATTTGCATGTGAGAGATCATCAGAGTCCCCTTTAAACCGAACAGGGGTAAATAGGCTCAGTAAAGACCAAGCCGTGTGATTAAATCTACTTTAGGATGAGATAAACCCTCCCTAGGCTCCAATGATTAGGTCTCCTTAGGTCTCCAAGGGCAACTGAGACAAGAAGCTGCAAATGACCGTATCACAGGCTCCTGAACTTTGAGCATGATGAATCCTGCCCACAGACCCTACATCTGCCTCCCGAAACCCGGTGCAGCCGCATACACAGGTCAACTCACAAACTGAACACTAAAACGCCTTGAAAACCTGTGGATGCCTCTTGGCCCATCAAGCCTGAAGCTGGTATCGGTACCATCAGAGCGTTGGTCCCGAGGGTTCAGGAATCCCCCCAGTCCTGCCACCTCCCCCTGCGCTCAGGCAGCCTCCAGGCTTTGGGATCAGACCTGGCCCTAAATCCCCATCAACCAAAACACGCTCTGTGCCTAGACAGGGCAAAAGCCAGACACGCAGGTAGCTCACACCTCCCTGCCTCCACTCTCCCAGCAGTTTTCTCACCAGCTCACAGCAGGGTGTGTCCAGGTAGTTATGGAGGGCTTGCCTAGGAGCTCCCAGCCTCGAAGCATGCCTTGGTTAGTTTGCTTTGTCTCATACCAGGGCAGAGAAACACAGGGGACCGGACAGGAGAGTCAGGCAGACGTTCTTAGGGTCACAGAGGCGCTTGTTTGGGTGATGCATAGCTCCCCTTTGATAAGCAATCCTGCCTACATCCCTGCTTTGCTGCAAAAGCAGAATACACAGCTCCAGCAACACATTTCCAGGGAGGCTGCGTGCCAGATGTGGACCTAAGCAGCTGTACATCTGGAGCGGGCGTCCTTTGGCACGGGAAGGGCTGAATCGCCAAGGAAGGCCAAAGCAGCCCCATGCGATTGAACAGCATTCAATTCTGAAGCGTGGGTTTCAAAATGATTCTCTGACAAAGTGAGTTTGCTTTCTTTTAATACTTAAGAAACATTTTGCAAAAGATCTTTCCCATTTACTCTGACTGCTTCTCCACTACCAGCACATATGTTCCATCCCATTTTTGCCTGGGTTTTTTCCCCTCATATGGGGACGAGGATGACACAAGTGCAGGCAGTATGTACCTTGTGCGGTAAGTACGTGCATCCAGCTGAATGAGTTTTCACTTCCACAGTGTTTGCATGGTTTTGTTTTTCTCTTCGCAATATTTAGGAACAAGCTCTCAAAGAGCTTATTCTTGATGCTTTATCTAATGACACGAGCAAAGCCTTGCATCAGCAAGGAACTGCCTGTGCAATGAACCGCAGGGGCAGCTGGCAGCACAGGAATCAACAGCCAGGCATTTGGGCACCGTGCTCGTGAGCAGTTAGCCAGACAGGGAAGCGTCAAGATACCCATAAGCTGCTCCTGCTACTCCTGGAGGAAACGAAAGCACCCACCGGGAGGCCAGCACGAGATACCAGACCATCGCCATGCAACCCAGACTCCTGCAGTTTACTGGTTTTCCAGCAGATGAACCTGCCTCAGGCTCTGCTAAGCACAGAGGGTAAGCCCACAATTTGAGTATTTCATATGGACCAGCTACACCCCACCAGCTACTGACCAGAGGGTTCCTGCTACAGGTAACTTTGTCTGCTCAGGGTTCCACACTAGGGCAGCAGCACAGGACCCTGTGGCATCTCTTCCACAGCAAACCAAGATCTTTGGAGCAGTGCACCCAACCCACTTTATGCAGAATAACTTCAGTAGAAAAAGCCAACCTCTGCTTCCAGGCAAAGCAATGGAGAATAAAATCTCCACAGTCTATGAACATTGCTCAGTTTGCCATCTTTTCAAAAAATAATCAAAGTAAGCATTTTGTACCTGAACATATCCATAGCTTCCCAGGAGAGCACTTCAGCAAGCTCTTCATTCCCTTCCCCAGCAATACCTCTTCTCCACAGACAGAAAGGTGAAGGCAAAAGCCGTATGCACAGAAAAGCCACAGCTGTGGCCCCACCACCAGCTGAGATGCATCTGTCTTTAAAGCTCATTCCACGCACACAGCAGTGAGTCCTTGAGGCCCGATTTGTTTCTAGCCCTTGCACTTTAGGTAAAAAGCACAAATTTAACAAAAATGGCTTTCTAAACCCTACCTTTTGCACAAGTAGGAACTAATTAGTTTTTCACAGCTTCCTTACACAGGTGAAAACAACAACATGGGGGCTGGGACAGTCTGGCACCTGCTGATTGCAGCACAAAGCCCAAAAGCAGAGCCCTGTGTCCCAGGCGAGCAGAAAAGGCTGCGATCTCATCACATGTGCTGCGCTGAACACTGGTCCCTTGCTGGTCATTTGTAGCAATAAACACGATAGCCCTTTGTGAAACAAAGGAATTTATTTTTTTTTTTTCATTCTGGACTTTGGAGGCTTTTTTAGTTGGGGCCATGCGTGTGTGATATTCTACTGGTGGTGTTCCCTGAGCATCTCTAGCTATCAGCCTGCCAAGGCGTAAAAAAGTAAGAACCGCCCTGTTGTATCACAGCCCCATATTCTAACAGGGGCAGATGGGTCTGTTCAGGGTAAACTCACAAACCTGGCTCTCCCTAGTGCTCGCAGTCATTGGACCAGGGATGTTAGGAAACAGAGCCCTGCCTACATCTCTCATTATCCCATGAACTTGGGATTTGCCTGTAGAAGTCTCCATGAGCCTGCATCTGCAGGTTCACGAGCGTATCTTCGTGACATCCTGTGGCAGCAGGTTGCAGGCTTTCATTACCTCCTGTATGAAGTGCATTTCTTCATCTACATGTGGGACATCTAGAGCAACCTGTCGCTGCAGCCACTGAAGTACATGGCATTCCTAGAAAAAAAAAAATAACAAAACCAACAACAAACTGCTCCTTGTCATGTACTTGCACCTTGAAACCGCATCCTCAGTGTTGCATCCTCCTCCAGGAGCAGGCAGCACACACCAAACCCCGCCAGCCCCACGCTCTCCTCCTCTCAGCACACTTTCTTCCTTCCCCTAGGACAGGCTTACAGACATCCCTCACAATTACTTCTGGAGCATCCTCCAGTCCTGGTTAAAGCGTGGATGATGAGCACATCTTGCCTAACGCGACCTGAGAGGATGGGTATCGGAGAGGGGAGAAAAACAGGTGCGATGGTTGTATTCCCTGATGTGACGATGGATCCCGGCTAGCCAGCCTCAGGGTGGAGTCCAGACAATAAAAAAACCCAGAGGCACTGTCTGGTTTAGGACCTAAATAATACACAGAGAGGAGGCTGGCCGCAGCGCTTCTTCCTGCTGGCCACAGGGCCAAGGCTTCTTCCGCCCGCCCGGGCCCCCGCAGGGCAGGCAGGCGGCCACCGCTACGGTAGTCCAGTGCATGGGCAAGCAAGTCCTTTCCAGCGGTGGTCCCATGCCCCCAGCAGTGCTCCTGCTCCCCGTGGAGCTGCCTGCTGCCAGGCAGAGCCACGGTGCAAGAGCCAGTGTCAGCCCCAGCCCCGCGAGGTGATTACAGAGAGCCCGGGTTCTAATCCCAATGCATTCATTCGCAGTCAGGACTTCGACAGTCTCTTCACCACTAAGGCTCATTAACCCAAGAGCAGGAGCCCTCCAGCCCCAAACAGCAGACAAGACTCTTCAGGCACACCCCCGCACAGCTGGGATAAGCCTTGTTTCCCTGGTAAGCCACACGGACTGAAAAAAAAAGAATTAAATTGAGAAAAAAAAAATGCCAGCAGCTCTGTAAGTGTAAATATTAGATCTGCTAATGGGGACTCGCTGTTACTCCTAGGTAATAAATGAGGGGCTCAGTGAAAAAACAGGTTTCCAAGATACCAGAACACTAGGTTGGAAAGGACCTCAAGTATCACCTTGCTACAACCTTTCTTAGCAAAAAAAAAAAAACAAACCAAAAAAACCACTGTTTCTCTGAGCTGTTAATTTAGAGTCCAAAATTGGAGGCTCTATAAGTCTTTTACAAAAGTACCTGCCTTCAAGTCATAATTTCACAGCGTAAAACACCATTTCTCCAGCCTGAGTTTCTCCAAAGCCTCGTGCAACAAAGCGCTCCCTCCTTCGCCCTCAGCCTGACTGCGGAGATGCATCCGCAGGACAACTCCGCCAGGCTCCAACTGTCTCTCTTCTCTCATTCCTTTTCTCAAGGATTTCTGTCTTTACAGCAAAGGAAGTGTGACACAGGCTCTCCATCCCCAGGTCTAATTATTAACGCTGTCTTTTTAGTATCAGACTACTACTGGTCTAATATTAAACATTAGACTTGGGGAAATGTTGAAGTGCACTGATCCTGAGCCTCTGTTTTACCTGCTCGGTAACCAGCGGGATTTAGACCGGCTCTGGCAGGGTGGCATCTCACCTCACATTGCTGCGGAGAAACTACGAGAAGCATGAGGGACACACAGCTGCGAATTGGTTTTGAAGAGGCCTGGATAGCAGGCAGCTGGCCCTTGCCATTAGACTGGGGAAAAAAAAAAAAAAAAAAAAAAAAACCAAACCCAATCCATTTCTTAAGCTGCTGTTCACAATGTTACACTAGGTTTGTAACCCTGAGACCTGACGAAGTGCTGCTGTGGCGCGTTTTGGTGTTTATTTTCTCAAGCACGGTGAGAGGCAAGAAAAGCAGATCCCTCTGAGCACTTCTGACACCTCCCTTCTTGGGCAGATAATTTTTGAAGGCACTTTCCTTTACAAAGTAAAAGCCAGTGTTCCTCCTGTGCTGCAGAGCAACGCGCAAGCCCCCCTGGACATGGGACTCCACGCGTCCCACAGCTTTTTTGGCATGAAGCATACAGTCAAACAAGAGCCAGGCTCAGCCCCTGCAAGGAGCTGCCCACGTACTTCCCAGCCCCGCTAAACCCCACCAGAATTACAAAAAATAGCAACAGCGAACGTGAAGGAGTTCAACAGCCTCGGCCCTGATGGATGCTCAATGTTTCTCCTGCAAGGTGGACCTCCACCAACAAAGCTTGCGGGCCCGTGCCATCTAGTGGTGAAAAGGCAGCCCCAGCGCTCCCTTTCTACCCATCTTTGGTACTAAAATCCTCCAGGGTTTCAGGCTGGATCTGCACCGCCAACTATTCACCTGTTTTAAGCAGCCAGTCCAGGGATAAGCACTTTGCCCTATCCATGCCATCACTCCAGGACTCAGGAGGAATGTGAGGACACCCTAGAAATCAGGACAAGGAAAAGCAAAATCAAGGCTGCCCTCAGTATCCAAATCCTTCGGAAAGTGTAAAAGCTAAGGCTGCAATAAGCATCATTGGTACACTTAAACCTTGCACTTGTTAAATAAACCTCGTGATTTTGGAAAATAACAAGGCTACTGCAGAAAGTCAGTAGAAGACCTGCAAGCCAGAGCCACGGAGTTCAATTCCCAGCTCCCTGCCTTTGTGTGCCTCCTCTGCTGGCCTGGAGGAAGGATGAGCATTTTCCCACGTGGAAGTAGCTGTGCTGGTTGTTTGTGAACGTGCCCCCACCCCACTGGCGCCAGAGGTTGATCAGAGCAGTTCTCTTCCCGGCGAGACGAAGGTCAAGGTGTGCCAGAATCGGAAGTCACGGCAGATAGGTTGTCATCCAGCCACAAAACCAAGCAGGCTTCCGGGGGTTTATCGGCTTCAGGGGGTTTATCAGCATTCGGAGAACTCTGTCGCCACTGCATACCTGGTGTGCCTGACCTAACCACGCCGCCTCTTGGAGCTGCCTGTCCGTGCCTTGCAGAGGCCAGCACCCAGCGCCAAGCTCAGCCCCCCGCAGCCGCTCAGATGCCCAGGCAGCATCCTCTATTTCTTCTAGGAAACCCTCAGCGCAGGGTCTTACGGGATGCAAGGGTAATGACTCTTCACATTCTTAAAAGCCAAAACCACTCGTGTCGCAAACAACTGGTGTGCAAGAGACTTATTTTGGCATCATCTACCGCGGCAAGAATGCTGCCTGTTTAAACACAGCAAAGTGTAACATCCGATCAGCTGGCACTGAAGGGATGATTCAAGACACAGGAACTGCAGTAACTCAAACTGAGTGAGTTCGCAGAACGACAGAAGGCTCCTGATGAGGACACCGTGCTAGGAAGTTCAAGACCAACTAATAAAAATGTAGCTCCAGTGGTTCAACCTAGCACAGAGTAGCAGCAAAACTTGCTTCGAGCCAGAGCTAGAGGTATTTTTTGTGAACAAATGCATTTATTGATAGGGGGCTTTCAGCTCCCCATGAGACATTTGAATCCTCTAGCACAGAGGAGAGGAAATTGGTACTGCCTTCAGCAAGCTATCCCCCGCTGCAGCAGTTCCGAGGAGGACACAGGGCACACGAACCTTCTGGTTCCGAAATGCGGCAGTCACAGGTCGCACAGCACAGCTGCCTGCAGAAACAGCTGGAGGTCTCAACAGGGGGTAGAAATCATCTGCCTGAGTTGTACAGCACGCAGACCTAGGCGTGAGGGATTGACAGGCGAGTACCTCTCAGGCCACCGCTCCCTGATACAGCTGAAAAGCGTGAAATGTATCTCATCTCAGTGTTCCCGTTTGTAAAAACCAGGACATTTGCCTTCCAAATTGTTTGAGTTCTACCGGTAAAAGAAGGCTCCTGCCCCAGCCTTCCATCGGGGTAGCTCCTCCAAAGGTGACTTTGCATCCCAAGAGCTCTCAAACGTTCGCACTGGTTCATTCTGCCATTCACTCCGTGATGCTGCTCTGCCCACCCACAGGTCCGTCCCGCCATTCCTCTTGCCTGAAGCAGAGTCCAACATTCCTATGCGTCACCCCAAGGCCTAGACCAGACACAAACCCACCCACCTCTTCCCCCTCACACAGGCAGTCTATGAAGCAGCGTGAAAAAGTGTCCATTCTATCCAGCTCTCAGAGAGAACACGTTAATGATTATAAACACCCATAGGGATAAGAGAGACACTCAAAACGTAAGAGCTTCTGATCCACATGAAGAATACTGCTCATATACAATGTCTTCAAGGTTTAAGATAAAACCCAGCATCTTACACTGCCAACTTCCAGTCTAATCCCACGTTAAAAATCTTCATGGAAGTATTACCCAAGCAAGGTGAAACGCTGCTTGTGTTTTATAAAGATTGTGTATTTTCATTGTCTAGGATCCAGGCCACGGGAGGAGACCCCCGAGGACAGGACACAAGTGCCCACGGGGAAGGGGCAGCATCAGTTACAACACCCTTTGGTGGAACTTTGGGCAGAGCCGAGCTGTACAACGGCACCTTTACTCATCTCTACTGCAACAGACCATGAAGCGTTTCCTTGGGATCAGTACCAAAGTAGAAAAGCACACAGGTTTTACAGACACATGATGCCATGGCATCTTACTGTACTCTGTTAGTAGCCCATTTTCACAAATAAGAAGAGTAAGACAATAGCAAAACAGCTCATTCGCTCAAGAGACTTTATCTCTATTTTTTTGCAAATTCTTCTTTTAATCTCTTACTTTTCAACGAAAGAACCCAGGATTCAATTTACGCATTTTACTTCACAGAAGCAATCAGGGATGAAGCACGTTCTCATTTCCTTCTCCTTCTCTTCATTTCCAAACCAGAACAACTTCCTACTTTACCAACACGCTTACTTTCAGACAAGCCACGAAGTCTACAACCAATCTTGAAAGTATCAAGAACAAAGGAGGGTGGAGGTGGTGGTTTGATTTTTTTCTTGGGTTTGTTGGGGTTTTTTAATTGCTAAAATTAAATGACAGCTTTCAGGGGTAAGGCAGAAAAACCACCTTTAAGAACTACTGCTCTACAAGATACACACTAACCTGTTCTTTACAATGAAGTCACCTGTAGGTATTATGCCAGCTAGAACGTGACTTTTGGCAAGTCTTCTTTTGTAGCGTTGCGCGCTCAAACCAGAAGTCTTATTCTACAGGCAAAATCCCATTCCAAAAAGCGCCAGAAAACCACTCGGGTCAAATATTCATCTCAAGTCTGGTTACTTTATTTTTCATCTGTGCAGTCAGTTAAAAGAACAGTTAACGATGAAAACAGACAACCACAGGAGCTTTAGGTACAGTATTGTAACACTGAAGAAGCAAATGACCACATTGAACACATTCTTTATGCTGGTCATTTCCAAACAAAACAGAAGTACATACACAGGTCTAGTTCAGTGTAAAACCTGATATTAAGCAGCAAGTTGCTCACAAATTGCAGCACAGCGTACGGCATTTACCGCAAATAGCTATAGCAGCAGTGCTTAGTGGATGAACTGCATAGAATTAGCCTCATGGGCAAACATCAAATCACCACAATAATAACCTCAGTGGCTCCCTAACAGGCCTGAATTATGCAATTCAGCATGAACAAAATTGTTTACACTCCTCAAATTTTAGCAATAGCTTTTGTACTTTTTTCCACCAGTCTACACTGTGTTTGTTTCAGCCTTCACTGCAGGAACTGTTTTCAATTAACTGTCACATACAACATTGGCAATTACTGCTTGTTCGAAGTTACACGGTCCCTGCAAAGGTGATATGACTATATTTAAAATAAGAACCCAAAATACATTCAAGAGAATGGCTGCAACAATAAGGCAATAAACAGTTTTAAAAATAGATCCTACTAAACAAAACAAGACCACCTGTGTAATCTGTTGCCTTGGTAAGGTTTCAGACTTGAATGGGTCAATCCAAAGTTAAGTGCTTGCCCACCAGTAACGTTTCAGAAGTACATTGGTAAAAATATTCAAAGACGTGAGTATATCGGACTGCCAGCAATCACGACCCAGGTCTTACCACAAGTATGCTTTCACAACACACAGCTTCGCTTTTACAGGTTTGCATGAAGTGTCCTGTACAAAGATTTTACTACAGATTCCTTCAGGAAAAATTACACATTGACAGAAGGCGTCAGCATTCCAAAATTCTTTCAAACTGCATAATGTAAACCTTTGGCCTGCTACTAATAAGATCATTAGAGTTACACACTACTCGGCAGACAGCGTTAGCAGCAGCTATGTCACAGCAACATTAAAAAAATAGCATCAGCTGTTAAAAAAAAAAAAAAGACTGAAAATAACTTTGAGGAGTGAACTGTACACCTACATACAGCAAGGGAGGAGGACACTGTTTGACTAGAGCAGATGAGCTACCCAGAGGTTCCATGTCCATCTTATTGCATATTTGATCAGTGTCGGCATTCAAACCCGCATGGATTTTTCCTTCATTAACTTGCTCCAGAGTCTTGATTCTTGCACCTTTAAAGCTAGCCTGACAGCTACGTATATTGCTGTAACTTCACATTTCTTCACAGCTACTAGAAGCAGAGACTGAGTTCACTCTTACTTATCTCAGCCGGGGATACTATAAGCATCAGCCTTTTGCGCACTGAAGTCTAGGTAAAAGTGAAATGCAGCGGAGTGTCAATACCCTACGTCAGTACAAAAACTAAAATAAAAAATAAATCTTTATTCGTAAGCCTATATTGCAAAGCTCAAGACAAAGATGCTAAAGATGTTCCTTAAGAAAAAATGTACCAGTCCTTGGTTAGCACTGCTAAACTGCAAGTCTCATCATATGAAAAGACAGACAGATGCAAGAATATTGTGACTTTAAGTTGAGCAAGGCAAACAACAGAAAGCAGCAGGGAATAGAATCTGATTGCTTTTGCTCAGTTTGAATAAATGGGAATTTTACTAGTAAAAAAAAAAAAAAAAAATCATTAGGCATTCCCTTGCCAGGAGACAGGAGAGAGGAAGGAGACTGTCAATATTTCTACATGTGTTTAAAGGATATGTGCATAGCACTGCCTAATCATGCTCGAAAATGTAACCCTGTAATACAAAGCATGCTTATACATACATGCTGGTAAACAAAACAAAGACTTTTAGACTCCAAAGGAAGGTCAGGGCTGATCTTACATATTTTAATACTGAAACATCCACATCATTTTATGAAGTGAATGCTCTCATTAGCTTTCAAACAGTCTTCACAGATGACAAATGAAAACATAAAGGCACTAAGAGAGTGCTGTCTTCCCACACGTAGGCCTACTCGATGAAAAACCTAAATGTTGCTGCTTTTAGACATGTAAATGAACCAAACCACCAGTCTGGAAGTCATAGGCTTAAAGTTCTTAACAGCTCAAAGTACGAGACCAATTCTGTAGTCCTGTTTAACAGTTTTTACACAGGGGACAATGATCCAAACACCACCACATATCCAAGCTTTGAGAGAAAACTGAAGCTGTTCATGACAAGACATGTTGGTAGTTCTCTCTCATACACTCATCAGAGGTGGTACATGTGTGTTCCTCCTCTTTCCAAAGATCTCATGCATTGATCTTCAGAGTTGCTAGATAAACAGAAGTGGAGCTCTTCATTCTGAAGTGCAATGTCAAAATACCCGTATAACACATTCTCAAAGAAAACAGGAGCATCTGCTTGTTACGGGTAAAAATCAGTAAGTCCTCCACCAAACACGAGGTACCAAGTTCATTGCTATAACACTGTCAAAGTGTTACACTGACGTCTACCAAATTGGTCAGAATGCCTTAACTGGTTCCAGGAAAGAAGCTATGTCAGGTACCATATACCTGATGTAAAGGTGTACAAAGTGAATTAGAGAAGTGCTTAGTACCCAAAAAACCAAAGACAACACTTCAGAATACTAAACAGTGAGTACATAACCTAGGCACCTTCCCTTCTCCAACACAAGTTCGACTTAGAGTAAAAGGTTCAGGAGAAACATACAGACACCTAGCAGGACAGCTTAACCTGTAACCCCTCTCTTACGTCAAACCCCAAGAAAATGGGTCTTACCACCCAATTCCTTTGTTCGGGTTTGTTTTTTTTAAAGGAGATAATAAAAACCTCCGAATCATGTGCATCTAATATTGATTTTTCATATTTCATTTATACTTTTTATATACATAAGAATGTAACTAAAAATCTCACTTCAGAATACTTTCTAAAGTAGGGTATTCTTTCAACTGTTTTTCAAGTTCACCTGCATTCTCATGGTTGAAGAAAAAAATAGACATATTCATATATAGCTAAGGAAATAAAACTCAATTTCACTATATGTAGCTGCAGTGCTGTAAAGAAAAAATAATTTAGAAACCGTTTCAAGTCTGAAATGTTTACTATGTTCAGACTAATGAGGAGGCTAAGCCTATGGTCCAGGACCTGGTTTTAAACTGTGTGCAGAGATAGGAGCTACAGCAGCTCAGCATTTTTCTGATGGAAACTTTTTCCCACCCCTCCTTTCTTCCAGTATTCTATGACTTGCTACTGAAGGCCTCCCTGAACCTCTGCTGAAGTAGCATACATTGGTAGTTCAGACATAAAGGTCCACAGGTATTAATATTACCTCTTAAGTCAGTTTTTCATAAGATCAAACCACTGAACGACACAGTGCAGAGGTGCTTAACCATTCATAGTTAGAAGTTCAACGGAGTACTTTAAGTTGTGTCTTCTGTAGGTGCCCGTCGCTGTCGAGCAGATTTCTGTCTACCTCTCTGAGGCGAGGGTGGAGTCTCCTGATCAGCGTCAGTCTCTGAAGGCTCGTTGTCTCCCTGTTGGGACCCTGTGTCACCTATCAATTCTCTCAGGAATTTGAATTTAGACAAAAACAATTGCCAGACCACGTACCAGCCTGCAAGAGAAAGAAAAAAGGTACTGCTTAGTTACTTCACACAAGCCGATAGTCAGCTCACAGGCAAAGTTTATCAGAAAAGTGAAAAAAAAAAAATCTGACCATCTCCCATCCTCTAATTGCAATCTCTCAACTCAAACACCCCTCTGCAACACACCCACTCCTTTCTACAGTCCTATGAATACCAATTTGACTTGATAAAGTTTGTCCTCATCCAGAAGCAAACTTTTAAAGCTCCAGGCAAAGACCTACACGTTCCAAACTGCACTGCCACAGCAAGCAGTAGGTAGGTGATCACCATTGCACTGATAAAGGGTCTTAACTGTCAGGAGAAAAGGAATTTCTGTGGTGATAAAGGAAGGAATTAATTTTGCTTTTGCTTAAGTTTCATCAATCATTTTGTGGATATTGTATTAAGATACCGACTTCTCAATGCATCCAAGATGCAGGTGTGCAGGCAGAAATTCAACAGTCCATGGTCTACTGCTCACTGCATCCCTTGTATAGTCCCCCTTCATGGCTGGACTAATCACCAGCCGAGTTAATCAGTAAATAAAGATAGATGAAGGTAAGACTGAGACTATCAGATAAGTTGGTCTTCAACCAAGATGTAGACAGAATAATTAAAGTAGGCCCAGACGAATAGAGGATAGGTCAGAGGTTAAGTTTTTATGCTTTTGCCTTGCATTCACAGTGGCTGCCGAGAGAAGACTTTTGATGGATGAGCCAATGGACTTTGTGATCGAGAAGCAGAACTGAGACAGAATGATACAAGTATCATTCTTTCAGCTGATCAGACAAATGAGGAATTGTGAACACCATGGCACTCTTTATGCAATTATTATAGGAAGATATAAAAAGTATTATGCTTGTGATTCTCATTTGCCACTCATTGAGGTGACGGCCCAATTCTGAGTTGTGAATAAATGCAAGCCTAGAGTAACCCAGAGACTCGTGAAATTCTTTAACATGTGGCACTAGGCTTTCTACCCTCACTCATCAAACACATCATTCTGAAAAAACAAATTTTAAAAGCTGCATTACATAATCGCTATTAAGCACACTTGTAGAGATCTTGAAATTAATACCATGTTTTACAATAAAACCTATTCTGAAATGTACAAGGTCTTCCTTGTCATGTTCACCAAAAGACCACATCCCCCAAATTCAAGGTGTTCCCTCACTGTGCCCAAATTTCATTAAAATAAAATTAACATTCTCCGGTAAATCTGTGTTCTGCTCCACTGCTAAAATGCTCCGGGTCCCAAAACTATGCAAGTAAAGAATTGAGATGGTCACATTTCTAGAGTAGCTCTTGAAAAATATTTAAGATCCAGCTCCTCAAGTGTTACTGTAACAGGTAGCTAAGGAACTTTAAAAAGCAGATATAACTATATCTAAACCTAAACCAGAATCGTCCTTTTAAAACATCTCCCCTATCTAAGCATTTAGGTCAAAAGAGACTGGAGTTTCACCCAGCTGAGAACCAGTGCTATCCCTTTCCCTCCAGCTAACCAGTCAAGTTTCATCATCCATAAAATAGGAATGTAACTTGCCTGTGAAATACACAGTGAAGCAGCATAAAATTTAAACAGCTATTTGAAAACATATGCTATATAAGCGTCGTCTGCAACACCAGAAACCATCTGTCTTGCTCAGAGCTATAAATTAATACTCCCATTCTCTGTTCAGAAGGTCTTGCTAGCTATTCAAGCCTCTACTGCTGACCTACGCGAATATTAAGAGCCCCATTTCACAGGGCTAGGGAAACCCGTCCTCCCAATTACACATCCATCAGCAGAGACAGACTTGTGAGCGTGGACAACAGGGGCATATTAGGGCAGGGGAAGAAACACTTAACAAGTGGCACTTGTGTAACCACAGCACCATGATTTTTCTTCCCCTTCTGTAATCGGTCACGCCAACACGAGCAGGCCATTGCTTAGGACAAAACAAGATCCCACCCCTCCCCTCCCTCCTGGAATACTTTTCACACCCTGCAGACTTTTAACGTCCGTAACTTCTCTGCTGCTGAGGACAGTTGGGGAAAAGCTTTTATATGACAACTTTTTATGATCTAGATTAACTCTGAAAGCCCACACCAAGTATTTCCTTTTTCCATTAATACCTAAACCTCTAAACGATTTGTGATTAAATTGAATCTGATGTCCCACAAATGCCTTAAATCCCCCTGCCACCTAGCAAAAACCTCAATGGCAGATGTCTGATTTTGGCTTTTTTTTCTTTTTCTTTCAGATCTGGAAGTAAAATCTTAAGTAGCAACTCTCTGAAAGTTGTTTCCATTGAGGGGTATTTCAGGCCTCTGGAAGTTTCAATGCTTTGTGCATTCCAAAGACCATAAATCAATCCATTCTTCTCACAGGTCTAAACATCATGAAAAGAACCAAATTTCCAAAAGCCTTACTCATTTCTAGTCCACCTGGGAAAGAAAATGCTTAAGATATTTCAAGTGAGTATAGGAAACTTGCAAGAAAGTGACACTTAAGCAGAGTATTACAAGCCATTTGAAAATGTCTTCAACTCCCCAATTTGTTGACAGAGCCAAAATTTGGAGCACTAGATTTAGTACTTTCTACTAAATCCACTTAAGCATCTGTGTGTGTGTGTGCACGTGTGCGTCTGTAAAAACTCTCAGCCACAAATTGTTTGTTTAAAATCCTACCTAAAACACCTGCACAGTTAATTACTGTGGGACAGACATATTGCTTCCAGGGGGAAAGCCAAAAATATTCAGGGCCTTCCCAAAACAAAAGTTATCAGGCACTTTACAGAAGCACGACTTGAATATATTTGGTATAAATAAATGTCCCACTAAGGGAGGTATTTTAACTGAGGGTAGATAAAGCAGACCAGATGCCTCCTCTTATCACTGCAAACAGGCCACTTAACACACAGAATTACTATTTGGGGAGAGAGGGGAAGAAAGAAATACTAAAGAACATTCACACTTCATTCTCAGACACTCTCAGGAAAAGCAGCATTAGTTGTTTTTTTTTTCCAATGTTTAGTTTGAGCTAGAGCACAATGGTCTGAGGTGCCAGAAACAGACTTCAGAGCTCTCTGGCTCAAGACGATAAACAAGACAGCGTAAATAATCATCCAAGGAGCCTGGTTATAGTTGACAAACCACCAGACCAAAATAGACAGGTGAAACCAACCACGATGCAGTGCACTGAAAAGAAAAATACAACAGGCTTAGCCAGCGATAACAGCGGGAGGGCAACCAGGCTTGGAAACTAGAGTTTGAAAATCTCTCAAGATCTCTCAGCCTGTACCAGGGACATTTAGGTATAAGGTAATCAAAGTAGAAAGATTTCTTTCTTTCACTTGCTCTAGTTACAGTGCCAGATTGGATGGAAAGTAAAAAAATAAAAAAAAATCCCCCAAACACAGTTGTCTGAATCCAGTTAAGACTGCCTCTTCAGCTGAGACTCCCTGTCGCCCCGCTGTTACTAAACACTTAAATAAGAATTTCCTTGGAAATAACCAGACTGCTAAAGAACAAGTTATTCTGGGTAAGAGAAACTCTCTCCAGTGACAATATCAACTAAATACACCATTAAGCCAAACCTCACACAGAAAGCCTGGAGGCAGATTTGCAGTACCGAGTACTTCTGAATCAGAAGGCAATGCATTTTCTATTGATTCCGCAGCCTTGTAAGAACATCGCAAAACGGTAACGCCCGACATCATGCCATACCAAAGAACTGTAAGTTACACAAGTGTATTTTTAAAACTAAAGTAATTGTAAAGTAATTGAAAACACACAAAAAGGGGAAATGGGCGTTTCCGTGCATTCTTGTCTTTGTGGCTCAGTTTAGCTTTGCAACCATTCTGCTCCAGAGCCCTTCCCGGGCAGGTAACCGACACCACCGGTTCACAGCTCAAATGCTTCCACTTTGTTCAGGCAAGCCGGTCTCAAAGAAGTCCTACTGGTTTAACTTCACCACACGCAAAACATTTGGTTCGAATCAGTCTTCCAGTGCTTACTTTATTTTCTCTAGCCGTTTGATTTACCTTTTCACATCAACCTTAGCTTGACTGAACCTGTGGAAGTCAAACAGCATACCCACAACGCATCTTCAGCAAACAAGCAGCGATGACATGCAGACTGTAATAGATAATATTTCTACACTAATTGGTGAAAGAAGTTGCCTCACAGAGAAGAAAGCCAGGTCCAACAGTACATCAATGCAAAGTGGGGGCTCCAGCTCTTAGTATAGCAGATACCCGAATCCAGATAGAGCAGGGAAGCCCCATCTACCACAGACAGACAGACAGTATTTTGCATTTAGGCGAAAGAGCAGCTCCCAGCCTCTGCAGTGTTTAGTACTCACTAAAAGCTGGGAGTCACCGTCTCACTTAAAATGCCACAGCCAGGTGCCATCCAAAGGCATTTAAGCCATGTTTGGCATTGTGCAATCGGTATGTCAACCATTCTCATAAATCATGATGCAATGTGTTTGTGAAGATGGGACCATGAGTCAAAGCTTCTACTGACTCATACATAGACGTGTATAACATCTATGTAGTAGCAGGATGTTAAACAGTTTTTAGGATTTGATTACGTTTCACTGAAGCTACCTTTTCTGTTATTTCTCACACCAGCTCTTAGTTCTTTGTAAAGGGGAAAGTAAGTTATCCGACTACAATATTGCTCCCCCGTGAACGGTGAGGGGCACAAGTCTCAGGCCCATGTATTTCATTCACCTTATTCTGGCTTGTACGCAAAAACTAACAGAGGTAGCGTTTTCTTTATTGGAGCACATTTTCCTCTTCCATTTGAATCAGAAGAGTAAGCAAAACAAAAAGCCCAGGGCTAATATGGCATGCTAGGATAAAGCAACCTGATTTTTCTTACTGCATTGGGTTGGGCTAAGATAAGAGTTAATCTTCCCCACGGCAGCCCTGATAGTGCTGTGCTTTCTACTGGTACATAGAAAGGCGCTGATAACACACCAGTGTTCTGGCTGCTGCTGAGCAGAGCTCGCACAACATCAAGGCTGTGTCTCCAACATTCCCCCACCACCACCAGTGGGCTGGGAGGGGGCAAGATCTTGGGAGGGGACATAGCCAAGACACCTGACCCCAACCCACCAAAGGGACATTGCATACCATATGACATCAGCTCAGATATAAAAGCTACGGGAAAAGGGGGGGGGGGCATTCTTTTTTTTAATGACATTTGTGATAATTGTCCTTCTGGAGCAACTGCTTGTGTACCGAAGCCCTGCTTCCCGGGAAGTGGCCGGACATTACCTGCTAATGGGAAGTACAGAATAAAATCTTTGTTTTCCTTTTGCTACCATGAGTAATTTTTCCTTTTATTAAACTGCCTTTACCTTGACCCAGGAGTTTTTCTTTTCCATCTCATTTTCTCCCTGCCTGCCCTGCTGAAGAGGGGAATGATAGAGTGGCTTGGTGGCACCTGGCATCCAGCCAAGGCCAACCCACCACGCTTATGTGAAATACAAATGAAACCAAGGAAGGAAGGCAATGCAGTAGTAGCACAAGACAGAGTCTTAAGATCTGGCTTTTATTTCTGACCCCGTTATAGACTTTCTGTACAGTCTTGCAAGATCACTGTACCTCCATGTCCCTACTGATTCGAAAATAGGATGCTAATACTCCAGCACACAAAGACTCATTTAGAACTGGGTTATTACCAAGGTGAATGTTGCCTGCAATTAAATGCTGAAGCATCCATTACAGAAAATCTTAAGCAGCTATAGCTGAAAAACAAAGCCTAAAACCAACCAAACAAACAAAAAAAACCCAAACAAACAAAAGCACAGAGCTCTAGATGCTAACCTGAGATTTGGGAGAATGGGCTTCTATTCCAATATCTGCAAGAGATTTCTTCTGAGACCACAAGTCACTTTAATGCTGTTCCATTTTTAAGACGTCGATAATATGCTGCCCTAGAGGACAGCTTTGCTATGAGGAAGATCAGACTGAAGGAAGCATATGCTACTCTGGTATTGGAATAACAGAAGACACCAGGTGACACAGTGCTTAGTTCTGCACAGCCTCTTAAACCTGGGCCCATTTAATGCAACACACTACCACACGCTGCTTGCTGACTACAAGGAAACCCACCCTCTTCCAATCTCCTATTTATAATAGTTTTGAAATTGAACTTCAAATTAAAGGGTATTTTCTCTTTATTACTGGTCTAATCAAGCATGACTCGCCTCATCTTTTGAAGCATTTTACAAGATGCACTCATTTAAGATCATTACAAAACTGTTTCAACAAAGCAGTAAAGTTACTCAGGTAGAATTTAGAGCTCAAGTGTTTTCCCATCTGCAACTGAATTCAGACTTGTGAAGCAAGCCACACACTTGTTTCCGTGCTTTGAGTTACATGATTTTTGTTTTAAGGTCACATCTCTCAAACCACATCTCATTAGCTTCTCTTGCCAAACAAGATGAATGCTTCCATCTGTTCTACTGAAGGCACTTCTGCAATTTCACACGGCTTCATGCATTACTACATTGGGAAAACAAATACACAGCGGTAAGCAGTGCTAGAGTTCACCTCAGCTGGTATTTTATCTTATCCTATATCCTTGACAATGCACAAATTCCGCCCGTCTGCAGAGGAACATGGGATACACAAAAGCAGCATTGAGACCACCAGAGAGAAACCAGAGAAAGGAGATCAGAAGAGGTGGGAATAAGAAAGTGGAAGCAAGTTACCTTAGTCCCGATTTTAAAAGAGCAACTGAATTATTGCTATGTTTACAGTCCCTCAATGGTTTCTATGTCAGATGTGATCAGTTTACAAACAGAGATGTTGTTAGCTGCAAGCCTTCCGTGCTTCCTTACACATTCAGATTAATATTGAAAGCAGCAGTTGCAAGCACCCAGAAATGCTTAAAAGAAAAAGAAATCAGGTCATCTATTCAAAGTACTTTTATAGACAGATTCAGGCATAAACATTTGCTTTTCACATGGCTGAAGAACTGGTCCAAATACCTTCTGATAGTTTGTGCTTTGAATTTTTTGTCTTTTCACTTCAGAACAGTGATAAAAATTACAATTTTTCCCATTATTTAAGTTTTGATAGCACTTATCACATCATATTTGTGATAAGCAGCAGAAATCCACATGATCCTAGGATGTCTCCTGGATATTCAAACCCATTGTTCTCTGCAAGCATTCACACCATGAATCCTTTCATAAGCCACTCAAAATTCAAGTTACAGTTCTTCAGGCGCTTGACCCTGTAAGTCCTTTTCATAAGGCTGTTTCAATACCTCTCAACAGGTGGCTGCAGAATATTTTTTTATCAGATTAAACTTATGCAAGTTTCTATCCAGCCATTCTTGTGTCAGGTTTGGCCATTAATTTGTATGTCTCACTGGCTGACATTTACTCATATCCTGTCATATGTAGCACCCAGTCTCCCTGGGAGTCTAACAGGCTGTAAATGATAGAGACCTTAGGTAAGAAGGTGGATAAGAAACTGCCTATCACTGGCACAGATAAACAATTAAATTAGAAGCAGCTTGTACTCATTTTCTAGCAGTGGTCTTGACACTGTTTTCCATGAGTATTTGCCATTAATAATCATGGCACAACAAGTGTACCAGTAGTACTTAATAAATGCTCTATGATGGGAAAAAATCATTACCAATGCTAGCAATCATTACCATTATCAAATGTTATTGAGCATGTCAGCTTCCTGTGTTCAGTACTTTTGAAAGCTAGGTGACTTTTAGCAATCATTTCATAAGTTCTGATACTGCTGAAAGTAAAATACAATGAAGAAATCAAAGCAGAGTATTCAATGAATCCAAATTGAACATACAATACGGAACTCCAAACTGCTAAGTATTTATAAGCCACTTAAAAATAGTGTGACATTAATTACTCTTGCTGTCTTTAAGGAAGAAAGCACTAGAAGGATGTTTAAGTTAGTAGGCAAAGTTAAAGAGATCCTTAGTGATACAAAAGCAGAAAGGCCTGGAGAAAGCGATCTTGGTTTCCAATTCTGAACAGCATGTTGCAAGATCAGAATTATCCTGCCGTATTTGGTGTTGGTGCAGCCTCACTTTGAGTACAGTGTGGAGTTCTGGGCCCCACGATTTAGGAAGGATGTTGAGGTACTCAAATCCATCCAGAGGAGGGCAAAGCTGGTGACAGGGCTGGAAGGAACGTCCCATGAGGAGCAGCTAAGGGTTTTGGGCTTGGGTAGTTTGGAGAAAAGGAGGTTGAGGGGTGACCTCATCACTCTCTACACCTTCCTGAGGAGGGGATGTGGAGAGGGAGGTGCTGAGCTCTTCTCCCCAGGATCCAGTGACAGGATGCGTGGGAACGGTTCAAAGCTGCTTCAGTCAGGGGAGGTTTAGACCGGACATTAGGAACCATTTCTTTACGGAGAAGGTGGTCAAACACTGGAACAGGCTTCCTAGAAAGGTGGTCGATGCCTCAAGCCTGTCAGTGTTTAAGAGGCATTGGGGCAATGCCTTAACAGCATGCTTTGACTTGGTCAGCCCTGAATTGGTCAGGCAGTTGGACTAGATTATCACTGTAGGTCCCTTCCAACTGAAATAGTCTATTCTAAAACAATTTTAATCTTTCAGCAGGTGAGTCTGCAAAGATCTCATATGCATACTCTGAAAACCTAAAAACCCTAATAATTATCATGTTTCCTCTTCTAAAAGATGAAAAGTGTCCAGACAACACCTCATGAGCATATAGAAACTTGAATTAAAAAAAAAAAAACAACAGAATAAGCATCCACTTAAGTCAGTTTAGTCTGTAACAATGGACAGTACAGGACGCAGAGGAAAAAGAGCACAAGACGAGGGAAAGTATACAAGGTGCACCCTCATATACCCTTGCAGTCACAGTTCTCTATATTTCAGAAATGTCCTTACCTGAGTATTAATACTATGGCTTAAAAACGTTGACCTTTCTTCCATGAGCTTTAAATGACAAAAAAGTTTCAGCATCCAAAATATTCTTTGCTAATGAGCTTGCAGCTTATTTCCCCATTGTGTAAGAGACAACGTTTTGGTTTAAGCCTGTTGCTTTATCATTTAACTTTGTGTACTCCAATTCCTCTGTAATGATGAAATTTCACAACCATTCCCAGTTCATCTTTTTCATTCTACTCAGTTTTATAACCATCACCCTTTCTCCAGTCATCTGTTTTCCAGGCTAGACAGATCTAACCTATTTAGAATTTATTCATGCAGGAATCATTACAGAGCTCTCACCATCCTATCTTTTTAAAAAGAAACTAGGGTTTGGGTTTGGTTTTTTTTTTAATAAGGTAATACACTTTAATAAAATACACTGTTTGAGAAACAAGCGCGTGGTAGATTCCCATACCAATATAATGACATTTTCCATTTTATTTTAAGCTTCTAATGTTTGATTTCCCTGCTAGCTTGCCACAAAGCATTAAACAGCTGTTTTTGAGAAATGGTTGAAATTACTTCAAGCTAATCCTTTCTTCAGGATATAACAGCTCTGGCTGAAGACATTATATTTCCCCACATAAGTTATGCACGCATATATTTCACACTTCTTATGTACATTACTCCATACATGTTAATACTGGATTTCACCTCCCATTATCCAGTCCCTTCATATTGCAAAATCTTTTCACAATGCTTTGCCATTTTGACCACAATTAACAATTTCTTTTAGTAATGCGTCAGCTGACTCTTCACTTTGCTCCCTTGGTTTTCAAAAATCACTTACAAATCCACCTGGCAGTTGCTTTTTGTCTCACAAGCCTTTCACCGCAGGCTATGGCATAGTTTGTGTTTGGTGGCAGTGATTTTTGGGGTTGTTTTTGTTTTGTTTTTTTAAGAGCTCTAAGTTCAGCATATCGATCACGACATCCACAGGCACTACGCTGCCGGTTCCTTCCAAGAACCCCAACGGACCTGGAAGTCATGCCTCCCATTGAAATAACCATTCCCCTCTGTATTAAAACCCAATACAAGTCTTGGATCCACACAAGCAAAAAAAAAAAAACCCTCCCGAGAGCTGCTCTGAATCTACGCGAGCAAACAGACGTCGAAAGCTGAGGAAGACCAGCAGGAAGTTTACTTCTTCCGTTCACTGGCCCATGTACAAGCTGCAGTGATCGCTCAGCAGCCCATTCACTAAAAAAGCTGTCAGCTACAGATCAGTCGCCGAATTAAGCTCTGGAAGCATTTCAAGGCTCAAAATTACTTGGAAACAAAGAGAAGGGGGCGCTGTGAGCCACGCACGGCCCCCACCCCCCCCACACACACCCCGCCACCCT
>NW_009259588.1:8173110-8180585 GCF_000687185.1 Egretta garzetta
TTGAGGCGGGGGGCGTGAAGAGAGGGGCGGCCCCTGTGGTGAAAGAGCGGTGCGGAGCCCTGAGCGGAGCAGGCGCCGCGCCGGGCGGGTTGCTCCCTGTGCGGTGCTGCTTTAGATCGCTCGCGAGGATGGGGCAGCCTGCTCTCTGGTGCCTCTCTCCCCCTCCCGTCGTCGCTGCCCTCCTTGCTTCCCGCTGTGCGGTGGGTGCGGGGGCAGCAGGGCTACCAGGCCTCGGCCGAGGCGCCGTCCGTACAGCTGCGTTTGTACCCCAGCGCGGTTCACATGCCCCACGACCGCGGTTCGTGCCCTCTGTTGACGCTGCAGTCGTACATCAAAGCTTGTCTCTTCCTCTTCAGGGAAACCTGAGGAAACGATACCTTCCAGGAATCGTGAGGTAAGCGAGAGATAACCTTGATTCTGGTACGGACTTTGCCTTTAGCACCGGAATAAGGTTATCGCATCCCTTGGTTGTGCAGGAGACGCTGGTTAATGTTTCTAGAGCTACTGAAAATGTGTGTTTAAATCCACTACTTCAGAAGCCTCGTTTCTCACGAAGATGTCGCCGTTGCAGTGAGACGTCAGAGAAAGCTAATCCAGTTCTCCTTCATGGTTCTTTTAGGGATTATTTAGCTTCACTTAAAAGGGGAGATCTTTAAAATTCTTACTGTTTTTCCTTCTCATTGAGCATGCCACGCGCCTCCTCCTTTCAGGACACCTGTAAACCAAAATTACCTGCGCACGCAGTCCCCCATTCACAGCCTTAAATTTGCCGTCACTTCACCAAATCAAACCAGAGTTTGATTCCTAGCCTTCTCTCCCAACATTCCCAGTCCTGGGCAATACTCTGCCTAACCCGCTCGTTGTGTCATTTCCAAGTGTCATTTCTCTTGAAACATCTTTTCTGTCATTTCTCAGTAACTTTGACATACCTCCCAGTCTTTAAACGTCACTCTAATTCTAGCCTAAGCAGTTGTTACACGTACTTAAGCAAGGTTTCTTCTGTACTGCAAACAATAAACCAGTAACTTTTACTACCATATTAACTTTTGAAAAATATTTAAGCTCTCTCCTAGCTATGCCGTTCTGTTTCTCTGATTTTTTTACTTATCATAGAACCATAGAATGTTTCAGGTTGGAAGGGACCCCTGGAGGTCATCTAGTCCAACCCCCCTGCAGTGGGCAGGGACACTGCTAACGAGATCAGGTTGATCATCTACAGTTTGCGTAAGTTCTCTGGGTATGGGACCGTCACGTTCCTGTAAAAAAGCTGTCGCATTTTACAGCGACAACCTGGACAGGCTGGAGAGGTGGGCCTGTGTGGGCTACTAAAATCATTTCATTTACATCATCCTGCAGTTCCAAACTGTTTTACTAACAGTAGTTAACATCACATTCACATCACATCCCCAAGCGCTGCAGAACCACCCAGCATCTGAAACTGAAGAAAAAGTTATCTCGGAATGAAGTTCTTTTGGAGTGATAAATATGCATGATCAAATACACGATACCATCCAAGGCAATATACTAGGAAATAAAGATGAAGGCAGGTAGCAATTATATTTCTGCTATCACACTGCAGAGGTAGAGGGCCTATTAATCAATGTATGTTCAGTTTGGAAAACCTTAATTTTATTTATGTAAGCATCCTTTTCTCTAGAGCGTGGAGAAAGTGTCCCTTTCTCTAGCTTGTCCACCAAGCTAGTCACCTTGTTGTAGGACACCATCAGGTCAGTCAGGCTTGATTTCCCCTTCATAAATCTACGCTGACTATTCGCCATCACCTTCTTGTCCTTTCTCTGTTTGGAGATGATTTCCAGGAGGATTTTCTCCATCGCCAGGACTGAGGTGAGGCTGACTGGCCTGTAGTTCTCCAGACCTTCCTTCTTGCCCTTCTTGAAGACAGGAGTGATACTTGCCTCTCATCCAGTCTTTGGGAACCTCTCCCAGTAACCTCTGTGTTTTGAAGATAATTGCTATGACATCAGCCAGCTCCCTCAGCGCTCATGGACACAACCTGTCAGGCTCCGTGGACTTGTGTATTTCCAGTTTGTTTGCTCCCTAACCTGGCCCTTCTCCACCGAGGGTAAGTCGTCCTTGCTCCATGCTTTCTCTCTGGTCTTGGTGGCCTGAGGCTGCTGAAGGGCAGTATGGATGAACTACTGAAATTGTCCTCAGGACAGACAACAAGCAAGTAAAAAAGGCTTTCTAGCATAATGGCTGAAGCACTTAAATAGGGGGTAGAAGTTCAAACCCCACAAGCATAGGCAAGGGGTAACTCTGGGTGTTACGCTCTAACCAAGCAAAAGGAGAAACACGTTCCCTGAGGAGGCTGACTGATGATGTCATTATGGTCTTGCATCCATTATCTTGCAACACTTGCTCGCTGCATACTGTCAATATTCTACATTTAATACTTCTTCCTATGATGCTCAACACTGATCAAACTTTTCACATCTTCTCTCTCAGTGTGTAGGACCACCTATGCACCGAGATACATTTTTGGGCCAGAGGAAAGAGAGCGGTCAAGTCATCAGGCAGCAAAGGGACTGCAGCGCTGGACAGGTGAGCAGGCATTTAGAGGGCCTCTGCCAAACGGTGCAGCAGCCCGTGGGTCAGGTCAAAGCAGCAGCATTTGACGGGCTTCCACAGGGCAGCAAGGCCATGCAATGCTGCGGACAGGAGAGCTAAAGACCAGTGAGAAGAGAGATGCAGATGCTGAGGGCACAAGCCTGATTTTCAGGGTGTGAGAGCTGATGGGTCTAGACTAACCAGTTGTTTCGCAGCAGTCAGTTAACTAGTGTTTGTGTTTGCATAGCAAGGCAAGGTGAGGGATGTTATTATCCCTGGCTGACCAGGGAAAGAACTGAGGCTGAAATACACATTCCAAGTATCAACCGCTTTTGCATGTGCCCCTTTTGGCCTCCTTTTCAGCTGGTATCTGGGGAAAATCTCACATTTCTCTTGCATTTAATTTATTTGTAGCACAGCTTTCACTGACATCAGGTGCAGCTGTAAGCGCTCAGCACTTTGACAAATCTACATTCAGTTACCCTGAGGCAGACAGCAGAAGGAAGAATAAAATCATTGACTAGCTGTAGAAAAAAGATATTTAAACGATCTCCCTGTAACCACATGGAAATTATGTTACATAAACTGTCTATTCTAGTCCTGAAGAGGAATTTCAGCCACTTTGGCAAGATTACCTTTTCTCCTTTTCCAGACCCTTGCATCATTCATGGCCTCTGTTCGTTCATTATCATCTGCACCGAGCACTGATGAAGCAGGAATCTTGCCAAAGACTATTACTGTAAATAAGGCTTATTAAAATGAATATGCACAAGAAGAGCAAGTTAAAGTAATCCAGGCAGTTTTTGTTCTACGGTGTCCTAATTTTTTAATCCTTCTCTCGGCACGTACAATATCTTTGAAGGTAACTGGCAACCATTCAAACTATGGGAGCCAAAACAACGTATAGGAGCTTGACTGCCTATCACCCCTACCCCAGAAGCTAGCCAGGTAGCCATAGTTCATGTGGAAGGTGCAAAGCATAGCCCTTTCTTTTATTCAGAATACACCTGGTGACCTCCCTCCCGCTACCTTTCTTTTGGCATTAATAGATTACTGTTTCCCAGGACAGGAGTAGAGAGAACAGCTTCCTTCCACCCCTTTCCCTCTGCCTTACGCCTTTATGCCTCACGCTGTGAGCTCTTTGGGGAAGGACTCTGGCATCGGTCAGTCTCAGCACAGCAAGACCATGATTCCACACTGGGACCTCTGTACGCCACCCCAACACTCAATGCTAGCGGGTGGGAGAGAGAGCATTCAGGTCCACCCGCAATTCACAGCAAGTTAACGTCACCGGGCGCCTCAGAGGA
Organism: Egretta garzetta; assembly: GCF_000687185.1. Classification (NCBI taxonomy): domain Eukaryota; kingdom Metazoa; phylum Chordata; class Aves; order Pelecaniformes; family Ardeidae; genus Egretta; species Egretta garzetta. The sequence continues at coordinate 8,176,986 of NW_009259588.1, forward strand.
CGCGTGCCGACAATGAGGAACAGCGCATCTAACTGGGTCTTTTGTAGCAACTCCGCTTCAGTTTTTGGTTTGGACCAAATTTTTCCACCAATTTTTTCCCAGTTCGTGGCTGACTTAAATGAACACTGTGGACTACTTAGATAAAGATGATAAGCATATGAGGGATGAGAAAATTCTTACTGACGTAAATTCAGAAAGTGCCAAACTACACAACTAAACTGTATGTGTGACTGCAACCAAGGACTTTTCCTGGACGCGCTGCAATTGCATTCCAGCTTTAGGAAAGCCTTTAAGAGCAAATACCGGCAGTATTACTTTGTTCCAAAAGAGGGTGCTAAAACATAGTATTTATTCCAAAACCTGCAAAGCTGCGCAATCGTTCAACTCAATACTTCCTCCAGTACAAGTTTATCGTGGCTTAGTTTTTAATTTACATGCTAGCCGCTGGCAATTTAATGCAAGTTTTAGCTTTAGCTGTACAGACATATTACACCAGCTATAGCTGCAAAAATGAAAAGCATACTAAAAATGGCAGTATAGAAAGAACCAACCATGCCAGAGAAAATTGGGAGGACAAACTTTCAAATCTCTTTTGATAAATTACAAAAATCTTTTCGCTTTAGCCTGATGATTACTCAGATTGGACTCAACGCAGTTTTATTACTGACAGTTCTTAAGCACTCACTGACAGTTAACAAAAACTCCATCACGTTAACCTCGTAACTCCCCATGATGTCACTAGCAGAACTGAGCTCTTTAGGTACAGAACCGTTGTTCTGTGCTAATAAAATCAGAAAATAAGTGGGTAGCAGAAGAAAGATAACCTCTTTCATCTGAACTAGCTGCTCAGGGAAAGGAGACATTTTGCCAGTGAGTTGGACAGATGCTACTGACACGACTGTTTAGTGAACCAGGCAGGTCCCCAGTTTAAATTCCAAGTTTTGGAGGAGATGGTGATCAAGAGCAGTGATTGGTAATGGGAGACATGGCTGATTTCATTTTTCCTTCCCAAACTAAAACTTTATCCTGGTTGAAACTTAGCAAGAGCTGGGAGTTGCCGATAGTTGGATGATCAGTGGTACCTTGTCCAGCCTGTTTCGGGCTGAGCTGCAAACCCAGTGAGACCTGACGGCTCCAGAGTCATTGCAACGCAAAGATGCTTTTCCTAAGCTGGAGACAGATTCAAAACCTGACTGGACACAGGCCCGGGCAGCCGGCTGTAGGTGGCTCTGCGTGAGCAGGTGGGTTGGACCAGATGACCTCCAGAGATCCCTGCCAACCTCAACCAGGTTGAGGTGATTCTATAAGTTAGGTAGCTTGTGATGAGGTCCAACCTACAACAACGCCTACAGCAGCAGAACTCAAGCCGGTGGTATTTCACCGTGAACAGTAGTTGTTGTGGAACAGCGCTGCCCCACAATGAAGTCCTGTTTTAATTGCCTCTACTTTACTCTCCTTGTTACCAGGGAATTCCAGCCGGAACTAAGCAATTTTTCCACATGTTGACTTATTTTTCTGCCTTTCCTCTCAGCAGAACACGCTGTTCTGCAACCACTCAAAGCTAATGCGCATGGCAGAGATCTGCTGTGCTCAGTGCCCGGGATGCAGCTAAATACATGGCATCGCCCGCCATACAAAACAGATGAATCCAAATCCTGCCACAGCCCTTAAATCTCCAAATTCAGGTCATTAGCTAGGTGTTAAAAATATCCATAATACTATTACAGCTTCTTTTAGATGCCACCAGAATCCTATTTGCTTCCTATGGGTGACTTTATTGGAGACGTTACTGTTTTGATAAAAAATGAAATTGCTACTATAGAAGGAAACTACACTAATTAGTATTAATGTGTCAGGTACAAGGGACTCAAGAAATTAGAAACGCTGCATCTTTACCAAATCTGAATATGTGTTTCCTTTCTGGTTTAGACAAAGAAAAGCAAGAAAAAAAGAAGAAAATGCTTTATATTGTCACATTCTTAGGTCTGGATTTGGCTTGACAAACTAACTCCAGCCTGTTTGGACTAAAATGAAATCAGAATAAAAATTGTGAGGCTGAAGCATTCCAATGCACTGAGTCACTACCATGTTTCTCCATCAGCTTCCAAACTGCTCCTTGCTCTACAGCCCCTAAAGAGTAACCTCTCCGACAAAGAGGACGGTTTTCTGCTTAGGGAACAATTTCTCTCGGGGCAGAATAGATATCGAAAGGTATTTCTCTTTGATATTTTAAGAGGGTCTGTAGTAACAGAAAGAATTAAATGACTAACCTATCAAAAAGATGAATTGGAGGAAACGCTGGCAGGTCAACCTTAGGAATTACAGCAGTTTGGTGTAGACTAACACCCCAGAATTTGAAAGCTCAGGCAAACAAGTCCGTGTCTGTAAAAGTGGGCTGGAAGTTACATGGGGACACGCTTTCACATGAAGCTCCTGCATGGGCCAGCAGCCTTGGCATGCTGGTTTTGGCCTTGTGCAAGCCCTGCTTAGCAGTAACCAAAACATCCCTGTGTTATCAACACTCTTACCAGCACAAATCCAAAACATGTCCCCCATACTAGGTACTGTGAAGAAATTTAACTCTACCCCAGCCAAAACCAGCACACCTGGGAAGACAGCCATCCTCACAACCTTTGGAGCATCTCTGCATCTAGATCCAAGAGAAAGCAAGGGGTGAAGCAGTACACGGACAAAGAGCCTACCAGGAAGGAAGGCTTGACGTTTTGAACATCAGTGCTACATTTTGGACAAATATAGCCCATCTATACATTGAGTACACTTCAGTTTGTGAAAATGTTACCTGTCCTGCACTACGCGTGGTCCCCTTAGCTTATTTCCACTGCTTATGCCGCTGGAACCAGGAAAGACTGGTCACAACAGAACTATGGACAGACAGAACTGAGAGAGCAGCAGTGGGAGCACATGTATGAACGTGTCGTATTTTTGACAAGTTTTCATTTAGAAAATAAAATAAAAATGAAGAATTTAAATATTTTAAGAGAGATTATTTTGATTTCACATGCCAAAGACTGTTTTATTAAAAACAGGGGAAAAGAAACAGGATGCTTTTCAGTAAGCTTTGACAGTTTAAGTAAATGTCTTATAGGAGAGATAAGGCTTTGTTAGCTTTTAGAACAAAAATCAGTTTTGAAGGCATGAAATTTTGCCTTTGTTCCACTGAGCACAAAGTCTCTCTTCTTCCCTGACCTTCTCCTGTTTTGTATCAGTGGCAGAGTTGCAACAGGGTCAGTAGCTCCCACGCCGTGTGGTTTTTTGCCTCTTCCCTAGCCGGCCTAAATAAACATTTGCTTCTCAATTCCTCCCTAGCAGACAGATCTCCAGGGAGATGCCGCAGTTGGGTGGGTAGGGCAACAGTGGTCTTGCTTCGGCACAGCGCGTGGAAGACTTGGGGCTTCGGGTCAGAGAACTTAAACTGCAGCCACGAGTGCTGGGCCGTTGACCGAACCCTCTGCTAGACACGAGAGAGGCAGGCGGGGATGACGGCAGCCAGCCGGTGCCCCCACCTACTCCCAAACCGGCCCCTCAATGGAGACCCTTCCAAACTGAGTCTTACCAAGGGCTGTCTCACAAGCCGGCAGC
>NW_009259588.1:8181334-8183497 GCF_000687185.1 Egretta garzetta
GAACGGGGTCGCGGGGAGAGGGAGGGAGGCAGGGGAAGCGATGCGCAGCCCTCGGGCCTGCAGTTCCCCAGGCCGTGGGCCCGCAGCCCCCGCGCCCTTCCCGGTGCCCAGCAGGAGCATTTTCCTCTATTTCGAGGTGCACTTGAGCCCGTTGCATAAACAGATTATTCCCCTGTGGCGTGTTAATAGACACCCTCGTGTTAGCCACGCGATCTGCGGTGGAACGCTTTCCCTGTTTTTCCATGGAACAAACGAACAACAGAGTTTTAGATTCCAGTTTAGCATTTGAGAGGGTTAAAGTGGAACAGCGCAGTCACCTGTTGAGCGAGCCGGACCGTCTCCCCATGGCACCTCGTGTCTTTGCAGCCATAGCAGCTTCCCCAAAGGAGCTCGTCCTGTTTGTAAACAGTAACGCGTCAAGGGCAACCCTGACCTTACAAAGGAGGACGGTATCAAACAGGTATTTTGCGGCCTTAAAGTCCAAGGTACAGTGGGGCTGAATAACTCGTCCCAGCTTGTCACATCAGAAGCTTGGGGCATGATTAACAGCAGAACCTAGTTTTTCTTTCATGCGATTTAACAACAAAAATTACTTTTTTCCAAATGTCTTTGCACCATAAACAGTAAATTCTGCCTTCCTTGCATAAAAATCAGTTTGAAACACCACACCACCACCGCCCCGCCCTGTGATTCCGACATGAATAATATTAAAATAGTCTTTCCATGGATTAACTTGAGTCCTCTTCCTCCCAGTCACGTATCCATCTATTGAATCTATTTCTCCTATTTAATGTGTTTGCAATCAACTCAGACTTGGGCCGATAAATAGGAAAAGACGGTATTGCAAAAGACCAGCAATGGTGCAGTAGTTTATGCTGTCTAGGACCCCCCCACCCCCAGCACAACTTTCCACTACATTATTGAATTCCTATTTCTTATCATGTAGGGTGGGACATAAATACAAAATACATGACTAAATTACCGTGACTGCACAAAGCCTAGGTTAATACCAGCCGTTGATAATGCCTTCCTTATGGCATAGTGAAGGCAGTTACACAGACAGCTGGTGTTACTGAAAACAATGTGCATTATTTATCAATAACTGTTACAGCTAATATCCACGGTGCTCAGAAGCACCGAGTCAACTGGAAAAAAAAAGTTAAAATTGCCTGAACCAGTTAAAATATTTCATTTTTACTCCTTCCAGGACTGAGATGAAGTCAGTTATACTGGGGCAAATGGAGATAAAATTCGTTGGTAACACAGGCATTGGCAACTCTGTATTTGTACTAATGGAAATGATAGCTGAAACCTATCCTTAACCTATTATTTCTGGTTCATAGGGCTGTTTAATTAACCTGAAATTATTCTTGAAACAGCTGGCAGCAATATCTGGAAGTCACCATTCAGAGCTACACGTGGGTTTCTATTAGCAAATTTTTCTCTTCTGTCTCTCCAATAACCTTGGTGTTGAAAAGTTGCTGAGATTTCACGAGCCTTGTTGCTCTCACATACAGGCATTCGGGGGGGCAGGGGTGGGTGAGAATGGCCGATTTGGGAAAATTCTTAAAGTGGTATAAAGGCTGAAGGTTGCTTTGGCTCTTAAAGAGTGTCCTTGGAACATTAGCTGCCAAAAATAAAACTGAACTGTTGATGAAAACTGCTGCAGTGACACTAATGAAGGTTTAAAAGTTACAGCAGATCAGTGTCTAGGTGGGCCCGGAGCTTAGGGGCTGGGAGGGACACGGGTGCAGGAGGGTGCTACCAAAGGTGTCAGGAGCAAATGAATGACAAATGTAGATTTTTGGGCCAAGAAGTGGGAGCAGTATTTTAGTGCTCCCTTCTCTAGTGGCATAGAGATAAGCAGGTGTATGTTGCTTGTGTCCCTTCAACTCAACTGAAAGAGTTTCCTCAATATCCTGCGTGTTAAACTGCTATTATTTGTAGAAAGTAGCGTAAGGAAACATGTTTTCATGAAATTTCATTTTGCTGAAGCAGCAAACCGTGGCCTTCATCAGGCTTTAAGAGTTTCCTTGTCACCCCCACCGTATGAGGGCAACCACAGTGGGACGGTTCTTCTGTTTCTGTAGTTCACTGCAGCTCTACTTACTTCAGTGAATCTAGGTCAAATTACACTGGCTCAGGATTTGGCTGCACCCTTGC
>NW_009259589.1:0-511 GCF_000687185.1 Egretta garzetta
CTGGGCTGGGTGCAGAGCTGCTGCTCTCCCCAAGTGAGCATCGCTCCTCCCGACAGCCCGTTCCCGCAGCACGGCCACATCATGCCCAGGCTGCAGGGCAGCCTCCTGCTGACGAAATCCTTCAGCTCGTCCTGGGTTCGCAGCAGTGCTGCTTTGCAGCGGCCGGAGGGAGGGCACACGCTGGGCGGTGAGCCCAGTGCCACGGGCTGAGGGGTTTCTGCCCCTTCCCGGCAGAGGAGCGCAGTGGAAGCATCCACCCCCCTCCAAGGGCAAGGGCAGCCAGGGAGGCTGAACGGCAGCGAACTCCAGCCCTAATTGAAAGAGGACTCCCGCCGCCCCACGCGTGTGCACGTGCCGCTGTCCTTGGCTGTCACTGTGGCGAGAGCTTGGCAAGACGCAGGGAGGGCCGGGACGTGGGTGCCGAGGCAGCGCGGCGTTGCAGTGGGTAACGCTAAAACACCGGGTGGAAGGGTTAAAACCTGGCGGGGCTCAGCCAGCCAGGGCGAGGGGC
>NW_009259589.1:597-1259 GCF_000687185.1 Egretta garzetta
GCAGGACAAGCGAGGGGCAGGGAGGCAGGGCAGCGCCGCCGCTCCCTTCGCAGGAGGCAGGCTAACCCCAGGCTGACCCCTTTCACACACACCGCACAACACCCCTAAATCAATTGCATCTTATTATTACAATATCAATATACAATATTCCTACAATAACACCATTGATTTTCTACTCAGAGGCTGCACCTAAGTCTGTTTTAAAGAGGAGGGAGTTAATAGTGCCCTCATTAAAAATCTATAGATTACCCCCCCACCCCCAAAAAAGAAAAAGCAGTTTATATTCATTAGGGCTATTGAATATAAAGTAATATGTTTGTGTAGGACATTGGAGTAATGTGATAATCCGTCCGCATATCAGGGAGAAATCCACTTAGCAACCCTGTCAGCTTGACAAGAAAAATGTGCCCATAAAGTCGGGAATACATTGAGGGAGCGAGCGCGAGAAGAGCGGGGGCGCGCCTGCCTCTGCGCAGCACCCACGGAGCCGTGCCGGCCAGCGGCACGGGGCCACCTTCACCACATCCCCCTGCCCGGGCGTGGGGACACGGGCGGGCACCCCGACCACCCCTGGAGGTGTCTGGGACAGGGGCAAGCCGGGTACACCGGGGTAGGGATCGTGGGGGGCTCTGCACCCTGCCAGTCTGCCCGGCCCCAGGCAC
>NW_009259589.1:1450-4014 GCF_000687185.1 Egretta garzetta
GGCTGGGGGGCGCAGGGTGGGCAGCGCCACCCGTGCCGCCCGCCTGCCTCGTGCCCCGCTCGTCCCCCGCCCCGTGGTCACCTTTGCGATGGATTAAGCACTGAAAGAGCAGCAAAGCAATCCCGTTCGCGCTCTCTTAGGCTGTCAATTGGCATTTTTGTAATAGAAATTCCTTTCACAAGGTAACGACGGCCAGATTTAGAGGATTTCATATTGCTAATAATTCCCCAAACAGCCATCTGACTGTGTTGTTTTAAAAGCCGCTTAGTTTTTTGCTTTGGAGTTTATGAAAATCTCCCACTCTAATATCCCGAGAGCCAGCCTATAATTGTGTTATTAAATCAATCGGAGCGGATTACATTGTAAAATCAATAGATGGCTGTAATTGCATATTAGAAAGTTGTTCTGCTGTTGTTGATTTTTTTTTACATGGATAATTATAATAAGCGTGTTTACCTTAGTGCTGATTTGGAATGAGTCTCACTAAATGACTTATGACGAGCTTGGCGTTCCTGCTGCCAGGGGGCTGTGGCAGCATTCGGGACGGCGAGGACGGCGCTGCTGGGGCAGGTGGGCAGGCAGCACCCACCCACCGGGGTCCCACCGGCTTTGCAGGGTGGTAGCCCAGAGCCCAGGGCAGCTCCCAGCGCTGGCACCCAGCACGAGAGCACGTCAGGGCTTTGGGGAGATGGCTGGCGGGGTTTAGGAAGCAGCCGGCAGTCCCAGAGGGTCTCCCCAGCAACCAGCTCAGGGGTACTGGGAGGTGCCGTGGGATCTCGCTGCCAGTTTGGCTGCTCCCCAGGTCTCTGCGCAGTTTCCCTTTCAGCAACACGGAGCAATGGCCAAGTCCCGGCAGCCCACACCAGCCCGGGGCGATGCTGCGGGCAGGGAGGTGGGCAGGGGGGTGGATGCCTGGGAGCGGTGAAGGGCAGGGGCCAGGGCTGCGCTCTCAAATCCAAGCCGCTTGCCTGACGCCCGCCTGACACAGCTCAGAGGCCAAGATTTGTTTTGCTGTTCCTTTTATGGGGGACCAGGCCAGGGCTGGCTGTGGGGTGGTGGCACTTTGGCTGCCAACGATTGCACTCCCCCTGCCTCAGTTCCCCTGGCTTTCAAGCCACTGTTTCCCAGTTAGGTCCCATGGGAAACTGGCTCCCAGGGTAGGTCTGGTGCTGGGCTCCCAGGGGCTCAGCTGGCCGGGGGGGCAAGAGGGATGGAGCAGGGCGTTGTGAAGATGGCAAGGGGCTTACTTGAGCAGGAACAACCAGCAAGCGGGCGCTGGCACTGTGGCTGGGCTGGGCAGGACTCCGGGCATCTCCAGGGCCCTTCCCAAGCTATTGGTGCCACCTGGGCCGGCGGAGAGGACAGAGGCACAGAGAGACTGCCTCACATGCCAGCCGGCGGGGCTGGGGACACCTCTCCTTCGTCGGGCTGTCCTCACGCCCAGCTCCCTTCCCCAGCCTGGCACACCAGCGAGGGGAAGGGGTGCCATGAGCAGGCCTGGGGGGACACTCGGGAGGCACATGGCTCTGACCGGGACGTCACCTTCCCCACTGCCAGCCATCAGCCAGGAGGGTCCCCGGCAGCTCAGGACAGTCCCCTGGGGAGCTGTGCGCGGGGGCAGGCCCCTGCACCTCGGTCCGATGCTGGAGGATGGGTGATGGCTTTGCCACTGGGGTCACCAGGCACGGCGGGGCTGGGCAGGGCTGCTGGTCTGGTCCGGAGGAGCAAGGGGGCCTGGTGGCCCTGTCCCTGCAGGCCCACTCCGGGCAGCAGGGCAGGGCTGCCCGTCTGCGCGGGGCCCTCAATCCGGCACGCGGCACTGTCAGCAGGCAGCCTGCTGTCTCCTAGACAGTGAAATATGGCCACAATTAGCCCGGATACAGTTCAATTATGATAAACAGCGTTTGCACCCTTTAAGCCGTGATTAAAAGGCCTCCTCCCGTTGATAGAGAGACCTAATTTCACATTATTATCGCTGTAGCTTGATTATAAAGCACTCCCTGGATTTACAGTTAGGAGATGGATGTGGAGGCTTCTTTATCATTTACACATCAGTAATGATGCAGCCTTCCCTCCACCACAACATCCATCCAGCGGCGGCGGGGAGAGGGGGGCCCTCCCCCCCCCCTCCCGGGGCCCCCTCTCCCCGTGTCAGCCGGGCCCCGCTGCCACACGCAAGTGGGCAAAGTCACCCTTACGGTAACAGCTTGATAAATGGGCGGGCGGTAATGAAATGGAGACATCAAGGCGTGGGGCGAGGAAGAAAGAGTGGTAATCGGAACGAGTGGAGCTGTCCCGAAACGGAGGGGAGCGGGAAGAAGGATCGCCTCTGCGCCGTGTGCTGTCAAGGGAGAAATTACACATTTACTCTTGCTTTTTCTTAAGGAGACGGCCCTCATAGATCAAAACATGGATTTACAAGCCAATTTTCAACATGAAATATAGACACCAGGAATCAATTTAAGCCCGGCTTCTATTTTAGCAAACGGTGCCTGCGTTTAGTCCCAGGTAAATAACCCCAGCCGGAGCCTTCCCCCTCCCCGGCTCACCGCCCTGCCACCGCT
>NW_009259589.1:4267-5401 GCF_000687185.1 Egretta garzetta
AGGGCAGCACCAAGGGCTGGCTCTAGCAGGGACAGGGACGATCCCGAACCATGGTGGCAAGCAGAGAGTGCCGCACAGTCCCTGCCCAAGGAGGGCGAGAGGAAGGAGAGGACCCTGCTTGGCTAGTGAAGTGCTGCTCCGGCATCACTCGCCATCGCCATCCCGGCATGGGGAGAGCCCTTCTGCTGGCCAGCACCACCGAGGGACTGGAAGAGGAGGCTGGGGTGCCCGTCAGTGGGCTTGCAGAGAAGCAGCCACTGGCCAAAAGCTGGGGGAGCCAGCGTGGGTCCAGCTTGTGGAAACGCTGCCTTCCCCATCCACCGGCTCCCCATGGGCTGTGGGGCAGGCACCGGCCTGGAGAACCCAGCTGGGAAGCCTGGGTGATGCCACTGCCCCAGGCAAGCCTCTGGGTCCTGGGCATGGATCCATCCCAGTGCAGTGCGGGGCTGTACTGGGATGGATGCAGGTGGAAGGTGCTGGGGAGCCTGCACTCACTCCACACCACTGCAGGGCACGTGGGACAAGAGTGCCTGGACTGGTGGGGATCCAGGGGCTGTGCCCGGAGCTGCACGGCCCCCCCGCGTCCCCAAAAGGGGACGCGGGGGGGCCGTGCAGCTCCGGGCACAGCCCCAGCGTGGGACTCGGAGCTTGATCCAACAGCTCCCGGTCGGATCGTGGCTCTAACCCGGCATCTCTGTGCTCTCTCCACAGACGACTGTAAGAACATCGCCAACATCATGAAGACATTGGCCCATAGAGGCTTCATCTTCAAGCAGACCTCCAAACCCTTTTGATCCCCAAGGCAAGCCAGGCAAGGGCTGCATGCGCCCGGCGCCGGCGAGGCGGGGAGGACGGGCTCCAGCATTTAAAAAAAAAAAAAAAAAACGGCAACCGAGGCCAGAGGAACCGACACAAAAAAAAAAAATCTCAATTTCAGCTGTTAACTCCAGTAGAGGTTGTATATATGGGAAGGCAAATCTGTGTAGATCTGATGTGACTCCCTCTCTGGGCTGCTCCGGACATTATGCCATGCTAGCGGACAGCCGCGTAGGGCGCTTGCACCACATTTTAGACTCGTAGTTTGTTCTTTTTCTTTGGCTCCCGATTTCCGTCCCTCCCTCCATATCCCACCCC
>NW_009259589.1:6237-21818 GCF_000687185.1 Egretta garzetta
CCAGCCCCGGGGCCCTGCTGAATGGAGCCCTCATCCGGGCGCTGACCTGCAGGGAGGCTGCAGCCCCGGGCCTGTGCGTGCATGGCCTGGAGCGAAGCCGGTGACGGCAGCCAGAAGGGCAATACAGGCACTGAACTTGGCGGTACATGACTGCATGGTGTGTGGTGTTCCAGTTAAACCAACCGATAATGCAAACCCAGCATTTTCATTGTCTAGTTATTCCAATCCTTGCTGTAAATGTGCCACATGAATAAAGTTTGGGGGTAAAGGAGCCCGGGCTGTGCCCATGCATGTGCGAGTGTGTGCGGGGGGGCGGAGGCGCGCCACCTGGGTATGTGGGAGCAGGGTGCCCCACCAGTGCAGCTGCCCTCACTGGGGTATGGCACCCCAGCATGTCCATGCTCCCTGAAAAAGGCAAACTTTTCGGCTGTGAAAGGGAGGTTCGGGTTCCCTGCTGCCAGGAGCACCACCCCGCTCTCCAGCACGGGCACCATGGGTGGGCCCAGCAGTCTCCCCTACCACCTCGGGTTTGCCTGTGCTCCAGGACAGCACTGCCCCAAGGGTGCCACCAGCCCATCCCAGCCAGGCTGTACCCATGGGTGCACCCCAGTGCAGCCTTCTGCCCGGTGCAGGGCGCCAGCCACCACCATGTCCCCTGGGCACCTGCCATCCCACCCTGCAGCCTGGCACGCTGTGCCTCCATGGCCGCTACCACACTCAGAGCATCTCTGCTGCAGGCTGGAGCCAGCTCGGCTCTGCCCCGGGCAGCAGAGCCAGCGCGAGCACAGCACCACAATGTGCAGGCGCCGTACTGAGCCATGCAGGAAACGCCACCTCATCCAGGTGCCCAGGGGACGCTGCCCAGCGCCACCGTGCCGCTGGGTGACAGGGAGGCAACTGCCCAGCTGGCATGGAGTGGGCAGCTCCCGGAGGGAAGGGGCAACCCCAGCCCACTTGCTCCAAGTAAAGGTCACAGGGGTTTTAATGGCTCCCCCTGTGCAGCCCCTGATCAGCTTTATTGACCTATTTTTCGATGGAGTCATCTAATTAGTTTTCTATGAAAACTAAGAACTTGGCCTTTGCCCTTTACTCCTGCAGGCGAGAATGTGACTCAGAGGACGTTGTCACGGTGGATCGATCACCAGTTACACTTGAAAGGCAGCACGGAGGGGATGCAGGGTGGGCAGGCGGGCAGCAGCCCAGAGCACGGCATGCAGCCAGGGCCACCCATGCCCATGGTGGCCGCAGAGGCAGCGCACAAACCCAGGCTCCCATCGCTGGCATCAGCAATGCCTCAGCCTCCCCCCGGGCCCTGCAAAACACAGGGCGGAGGAACCAGGGGCTCCTCTCACCACAGACTGAAGCCGGAGGCGTCCGGCTGCCCTGGGCAGGGTGGTGGGAGGAGGAACCGGACTGGCAGCGAGTGCTGGGGACAACGCGAGCGTTTCCTGGCAGGGGCATCCCCTCACCCAGGCGAGGCGGCGCTTGCAAGTGTGGGGCAGCGACGCAGGAGTGGGAGGTGTGGGATGCTGGAGGGAGCTCCCCAGCCCGGCGCAAGCAGTGCTGCAGCAGCCCGGAGCAGGGCCTGGCAGCCCCGAAGGCAGCACAGGCTCACCGGGGCTAATGATGACTCTGCTCCAGTGTAGGTGATGGGTTCTGTATTTACAGGGAGGCTCACAAAAATCTGGCACGTAAAAGCTCCGGAGGGGAGATGGGGCTGGGGCTGCGGTGCTGGGCAGGGGATGGCTCCCGCTGTTCTCTGGAGCACTGCAGTGTTTGCCCCAGCAAGGCCCCCGTCCTGCCCCATGTCTCTGGGGGCTCCAGGGCAGGACAGCCCTGACCCTGCACACAGCTCTGCACCTCCTCCTCACCCAGCGCAATAGGCTCATGGCTTCTTCACCTTCTTGACGGAGGAGGAGCTGGAGGCCGACTCCCTTCGCTTTCTCTGCTCCAAGAGGGAGACAGGAAACAAAAGAAAAACCAGGGTCAGCAGGTGGGAGCGCTCAGGTCACAGAAAACCCAACCGCCTGTCCCGGAGGCAGTCACAGGGCTCTGGCATCACACCTGGCCATGCCCATGGCCCGTGCTGTCATCTGCCCAGCTGAAGGCAGAGACAGGTCCTTGCATGATGGGAGGGATGGAGCTAACCCAGCAGTGATAACGGGCTGGGATGGCACCCTTGTGGCAGATGTCACCTCCCTGACACAGACAGGGCTTTGTGACAATCACCTTTGCAGCACAGGGTCTGAGAGCGAGCAGGAGAAAGGGGCTGAGCTCTGTAACAACCCAGTTGTCCCAGGAGCCCTGACCAAGCAAGCTGGCATGCAACAAGCCCTAAGGAGCAGGGCCTTGAGAGAGGGGCAGAGCAGCTCCATGCTACGGCCAGCTGTGCCAGGGATGCTTGGCACGGGATAGGGCAGAGCCTGGAAATGCTCCTCCACCATCCAGACCTGCTGTGAAGCGGCCCAGGAGCAGAGCAAAAGGCTGACAGAGAACCACAGCTTCTCAAAACACCCATCTCTTTTTTGGGCAGCATGCACCATCACGCCTGAGCCAGAGTGGCGGGGTCTGGTGAGCCTCACCCTTCACAAACAAGGTGTCAGGGCTGCATCCAGCCATAGGAAAGACGGGGCCATTCGCACCAAGTGGGGAACGCGACCCTGCCCGTATCGCTGCACTGCAGTAAGACTCAGTGCTAGGCGCTGCACAGACGCTATGCCCAAGACCGCAGTGGGTTCAGCACCCAAAGCCGGGCCCTGTGTGCAGGGTGCCCCAGACACGTGCCAGAGGTACCACCACCAGGTACCCCATGCCCCAGGTGCCACAGGGACACGCAGTGCCAGAGCCCGGGGGGCCCCACCGCACAGCGTGAGCTCAGGACCACTTTGCACAACACGCCACAGGCAGCTGTGGAGGCTGGCACTGCAGCACCGGCACGGCGACCACAGCCAGGTCTGGCCCTGCCCAGAGCCCTGCAGCCATGCCCCATCCCCAGAGGGCTGCAGAGCCGCTGCCCCGGCTGGCGATGGGCAGGCAGCACTGACACACTCTCCGAAATGAGCCAGGCCTGCCCATCCCTGCTCCTCCAGCCCTGCCAGTCCCGCATGCGTGTGCTCCCGGCGGCAGCACGCGTGGTGGGAGGCCCCGCTGGCTCCCCCGGCGGGAAGGAGGCCCCCAGTCCCCCCCGGGCACTGGGCAGACGGCAAACAGAGCATGGAATTTGCACGGCTAAAAGTTAAATACAACACACACACGGATTTCGTCAGAGGCCCTGGCACGGCTGCCTTCACGGGATCCGATTAACGGAGAAATAAAAGGGCCAGAGAACCCACACAGCAGTGTGAACAGATGCCCTATAAAAATCAAATACATGGTAATCAAGGGGACCGAAAAGTACATTTAAAAAAACAAAAACCCACCCTGGAAACAAAGGAGCTGGGCTTTGTGGCTTTCCTGGGAGGGCTGTGGAATTAATGGGGAAGAGCACATGTGTTTGATAATCTTTATATGGCAAAAGACCCATCTTTCAAATATGTCACAAATTCATATTAATCACCTTCCTATTGCCTTCTGTGGCGCAGCTATTCCAGTTGCCTTGGGCAAAATTGGGAACTGTCTGGTTAAAAAAAATGTTTTACATTATAATTTACAAGAGCCTACAAGTCTAGTTTCTTTTAATGGAAAGAACGATTAAAAAAAAAAAAAAGAGGAATATATATACACCCTGGTATATATACACTATATATATATATATAAAAGACAGATATTGTAACTCCATCTGGAAAGAGAGAATGTTTGATCTTAACAATGTAACTTCTAGCTTTCAAACAGGCTCAGAAAACAAGAAGTCAGCAGGAGTTCAGATAAAGGAAGCTTAAAAGTCAAATAATTCTGACTCTGAACCCGAGACTTCTTAGACTTAAGGTCCTTTCCTTTACCCATTAATGGGCTGACTTGTGAGCTCAGGAACAAAGTGCTGCAATGTGAGGATTTCTGAGAGTCACTCATTACAGATCACTGAGTGGAGTCTGAGTTGCGGAAATCAAAGGATCCAATCTGGAGTAACTGGCTGAACTTCTGCTTGGAACTAATTTGTTCCGAGTTCGGCTCACCTTTCACCTCCCGAAGGCCCCGAGTAAAGTCCCTACCGGGGTCAGCGGCAGACGGCGCTGGGGGGATCCCAGCTCGGCTTTAATGGTCAGCGATGGGCACCACAGCCCCTAGGAGAGGGTGGACAGGCAGCCGGGTAGGAGGGAGGCGGGGGGCACAGCAGGGCAGAACGGTGCTGGGCTTCCTGCTGCCCCATGGGGTCTTGCTACCCAGACAGGCAGACACCTCTCCTAACCTGGGCTGAAACACACTGCTGAGATGTCCCCCCACTGCTGGCCGAGGGGGATGGTGGCAGCCAGCTGTTGCCACAGCCGGTATCTCAAGACCCTGGCATACATTTGCCCATCCATTCCAATTCCTGGAGAGGAATCCAGGCACTCCGGGCAGGGCTCAGGAGTCAGGACTCCTAGTCCTATTCCTGGCTTTGCCACTCACTCCCTCCAACATCTGGAGCAAGATACCTCTCTCCAGGGAAACAAATCTGGCTTCAGGGGAGCAGCTGGTTTGGAGGCTGAACTAATCCATGCTTAATCCAACATGTGGAGTGCCATAGATGGGCAGTGCTAGACAGCACAAAGGGATTCTCCAACTCAGAGGAATTTGAAGCAGGGAGATTAAATGATTCCCCCAAGGGCCCCAGCAGCTCAGTGGCAAAGCACACGCTTGAACTCAGGAGCTCAAGGCTGGTGTGGCAGGGTTAAACGGCTGAAGCAGCCTCATCGAGGGGAAAAGGCAAGGTGTCACCTGCAAGCACCCATGGCCAGGGCTGCAGGAGGTGAGGGGAGGGAAAGGCCACTACAAAGCACCACTGCGCTTGCTCTAGGGAGAGCTGCTTGTTTGCACTACCAATATTGCTACCCCTGCTGCAAGCACCCCAGGGTGGGGGAAAAGCACTGTGCTCACAGAGGCAGGCTGCTTCCTCAGTGCCGTGCCCTGAGCCCAGTGCCTCCCACGCTGTCCCCATCGCACCAGGGCCTGGGACACCTCAGGGTTATTGCTGTGCAGCGTGGGGACATGTGCATGCACCCTATCAGCTGAACAGCCAGCGACTGCCCCAGCCACCCCCTTTCCCAGAGCTGACCCCCAGCCCGCCGATCTTCCAGAGACCAATTTGAGCCACAACGCTGAGCGAGAGGCACTGGGGTCCTGCCAGCTCTGGGCAGGGCAGGGAGCATCACCAACACACGGCCTCCACTCAGCTCAGCCCATCCTTGGGAAAGCTGGTTGTGGGCTATAAGCTGTTCGTCTCTCCCACCGCCACATTGCCCAGAACTGCAGGAAAAGTTCAGGGCAAGCACAGTGCCAGGCCCTGCCTGACTCTCCAAAGGTACCCGAGCCAGGCAGAATGTGGTACAGCAACCCCGTTCCCCTCCTCTCCAAGATACCCCTCCAGCCAGGATGTAATTTTTCCCCCCCTCGAAAGGTAGCATAAAATGGTCACAGTGTGAATGTGCTTGACCTTTTGTCTTGGACTAATCTAATTGTGTCGTCTTTGTGTAATCAGCCGGTAAAGGTCAGTGCTGTATTTAACATGGGGGCCCTTTAGGTACTGAATTTGCCTTGCAGTGAATTAACTTGATTATATTTCTTTCAAATATGTCAGAGACCAGGTCAGTTTAACCCCCTCTGTGCTGCCCAGGCCCACCCCTTTGTTTCCAATTCCAGGAGGTGGCACTGAGGAACAACGTGGTCAGAAACACACACATGGGCTCCCTCCTGCTGCAGCCATGGCCACCACCACCTCCACCACCACCACCTCTCACACCTTCCCAAGAAGAGAAGTCTCAAGGGAGAGCAAGTGTCTTGTGAATCAGCCTGAAAAGTTTGCAAACCAGGACACTCCGGAGCACAGGGAGGGATGAGATTTCAGACCGAATACAGTAGGGGAAAAAAAAAAAAATTCAGAAGACTCCTTTTGCAAACATGAACCTGTCTCAGTGGAACACTTCCTTACGACTCCATATTGTCACAATCAAACAGGACATTACTCAAGTCCAGATTAACGTGTCGCCTCTGCCGTTGACAGATAAGGTGTTCTCAATATCCTGCAATACATTATACATTTTAGAAAGTAAAGGTCTGTGCCACTACCAGGGCAGTATGTCTGAGGCGTCGGGGATGCCACTGTGTGGAGACAGGCAGCTTTTACCAGGCAGTTCAGCTCAGCTCAGCTGTGCCAGGGGACTGCACAGAGGGGAAAGCAACCTCAGCTGATCCCCAGGCACACCCTTGGCCCTGAGGCAGCGGTGAGGGGCTGGGCAGCCTGCCTTCACAGGGGCAGGGAGGAGAGGTTGGCGATTCACATCCCGCAGAGGTACATGCACAGAACATTGTCACAGGGCTCGCAGTGGAAGAACCCCTAGGTCTGGCTTTCCTTTCTCAGCACTGGAAGTAGGGTATAAAACCACCCCTTTTCTCTTCAAACACCTCTCTCCTTCCCAAGCCTCCTGCTCCAGGCAGGATACTGCTTGACTCCAGGGACTTGGGCAGGTCATGGCTCATCATCTCAAGATTGCTTTCCCCACTTGCTTCCCTCTGCTGAGCAACCCTTACAGGGCTGTGTCTAGAAGGAAAATGCCTCAGGACTTGCAGCTGTACTGGCATCACTGTTGCTGCCCTAGAGCAAGCTCCAGTCACCCAAAGCCTTGCTGCTTTGGTCCATGGTGGCACTCGCCTCAAGCCATCTGCCTGCATGCAGGATGTAGAAAGCCCTGCTGACCCCACCTATAGCACCAAGAACACTGTCCAGCACAGGAGACAAGCCCAGAGAGCAGCACTGGGACTTGGGGGGAACAGGCGTGCTGTGCTCCCTTGGACGTGCACGCCTGGAGGGAGAGCAGGGCAGCATCCCCAGCGCTTGTCAGGGCATCTGCGTTGGAGACCTGAGTGCTCCCTGTTCTGCCCCCCCAACCTTCCTTCTCACCGAGTTGGGGGTCAGTGGTGCTCCTACTACATCAATGATCTGGTCCTTGGCATCTCCCTTGCCCTCGTCGAGACCGAGCCCTGCCTGGCCATCTGGATGGGTGCCTTCCACACTGAGGGGGCCAATACTACCAGCCTTGGCCAGGGCCTCATAGCGGTGCCGTAACATCTGCAGCTCATATTCGCAGTTGGCAAAGGCTTGCTTTAGCTCATACAGCAGCACCAGGTCACTCCGCAGCTCGTTGAACATCTGCACGATCTCTTCTGTGGGCATAGGGTTGAGATCTAGGGAGAAAAAGGAGTTCTGTTAAAGACCCAGACCTGCAACCCTACAACAGAAGATACCTAGATCTGGCTAGAAGATCCCTAGTCCTGGCTGCTCATTCACTCTCACAAAGATATGCCAGGAGCCTCACTCCCATCACATGCACCATTAGCAAGCAGCATCCCTACAGGTTGGAGACCTGAATTGCCAGGCTGTCCTTTGGCTCTGACCAAGGACTAAGGGTGAACTCAGCAGGATGATGGAAGACGCAGATCAGACTGGATGGCTGAACCTTGCTACCCACCAGGTCCTATGAAGGGAGTTCAGTGACCTGAACTGCTTGTAGCAGAGTCTGGCAGATCACCTCCCCACACCATGCATTCTGCTGCAGCCCATCACACACGCACACAGAACCAGAGAGAGCTGCATGTTCTGGAGAAGAAAAGAATAAACCTCTGGGCATTTGTCCCGATATACAGCAGTGGCCCCCTGTCCGCAGGGCTGCCGACACGACCCCTTCCTGCTAGCACCGTGTTCACCCACACATAGCGCAGGTGTGCTTCTACACTCTAAGGCACAGCAGGGCTGGAGTACCCGGATGCCCTCAAGATACGTGTGTTTTGTAAGGCAGGAGGTAGGGAGCCAGGAACCCCTCCTTAGCCTCGTGGAAAGTGAGCTCTAAGCAGCATTCACATCCTTCCCCAAGGCTTCCCTAGCAAGCAAAGACGGTAACTCCCTTAGTTTTAAAGCAGGAAGGGGAAACCACCCTGGTTGAGCTGCTTTCACCAGCCACAGGAGGTCTTCAGAACTGCACACAGTCTCTTGAGACAACATATCAAGCCATAAAGCAGTTGGCCAAAAAAACTAACAAGAGTTAACAGAAGTCAGCGCTGGGAGCAGGCTCAGTAATCTCTTGTAAATCACCAATAAGGCTTTTTTTCTTCTCCTCTTCTTCTTTTTTTCTTTTTCTATTTTTAAAAATCCCCCCAGCCACAGTGGGGGGAAAAGGGACCATCAGGTGTCTAATCAAGGGGCACTGCGTGCTGGGACCTGTAGTACCTAGAAACTGTACCCACTGCATGGAGGGCAGCAGCTAGCCATGGGCTGCACTTCTTCCCCTCTAGCTACAAGAGGGTATTGTACATGTTAAGTGAACCCTTCTTTCTGCCGCTAAGACACTGGAGTTGAAGAGTGAGGGATGTGTGTTTACTCGCCTTTCAGCAGAGATGCTCCAGATTTTCACACAGCATGCAACCTATAAAGGGGGGATGAACAGTCCCAGACGCATTTTGGACTTGCCACTGTGAGCAGTAAATTAAGGGGAAACGAAGCTTAAAAGCAAGACAGGGCAGCCCTGAACAATGCGCGTGCCGTGGTCACTAACACACTTAGAAGTACCTCTCCCGGCAAGGCTGAGATTTGCCTTCCTAATACTGTGCTGCCTCTCTTGATGGTTAAAAAGGCCCAAACAAGAGAGAAACAAAGGCTCTTTTAAAACATTTTTCTACTGGGAGGAAAAAAAAAAAAACCCTGTGCATCTTGTTCTGGCTTTTACCCTCTCTCTCTTTTTTTTTAAACACATAAAATATTTTAAAAACCATTCACATACTGTTATTCAAGAAACTGGCTGTATTACTAGGGGAAAAAATAGCCCATCTCGAGAACAAAGGCTAGCTCTGTGTGTCTCTTTCTCTCTCGCGTGCCCCCTTTACTCACCTACTCCGAGTTCCATCAACATCTGCTCCAGGGCTTTAATCTTCTTCTGTCCCACCGAGCTTGGCAGTTTCATCTGGAACACAAAGGTAACAGAGCCACACAGCTCAGAGATAGCCCTCACTCACAGCCGTCTAGTTCAAAAGGCAAGAGAGCTTTTCTTTTTATAGTGCAGGGGGAACAAAAAAAGAAAGGGAGAGAAAGGAAAATCAAGTGGTAAGAGAGGGAGACAGGGGCTGAAAGTTTTCAGACTAGGTCCGAGGGCAGGTATTGAAAAGCCCGGTCGTGAGGGCTTTTATTTTCTCTCTCGTGTGTGTGCAAGACACGCTGTTTTACAGTTTCCATGTGTCACTGAATTAACAACAAAAGTTCTTCTTGGCTTCAAACCCTCTCCCGCGGTGCCCAGCCCATCAAAGGGCTCATTTACACAGCGGCTAATGTGCAATGCTGCCCTACTTTATTCGCTTTAGCCGGCCTGATTAGACTCATGCGCTAACAGACTCACTTCTCCTTTTACCTGCTGAGCCCCAGACCTGTGGGATTCATTTACAGAGCAGGCTTTATAACAAAGGGGAGAGACAGAGAGAGCACAGTTACTTGACTGGCGGAAGTGTGAACACACATTTACATCGGAGCTAAGGGGCTAGGTGAGAGAGGAAGCATCAGATGTGAGCTATGAAAGGGAATAGGAGCTGGCCAGGAGAGGAAGAATGCATACACTTAGCAGGGTCCTTCCTCTGCATTCATTTGGGCTCTAGCAGGAGTGCTAGCTGCTCAGACCAAGCATTTATTAGATTACAAGCAGCACAAACGCAGCTGGCACAATATGGCAGGGAGAACAGGTTTCCAGACCCTGTGGATATATCCAAGAACAAATGAAAGCACTTTCCTTCCTCAGCAATGCTAGAGGACAGACCAGGAAAGAAATGATCCTCAACACCGTAGTGTCAAACCTTACTGCACACAGTCGTAGGCTGTCCTTCCACATCCAGCCCCAGGAAGGTAAGCTCACACCTCCACCCAGAGACCACCATCACCAGCCCAAGCTGCCCAGCAGGCCACGGAAGAGCCAAGAAGAGGTGAGAGCACCCTGCAGCCATCCTGCACACCACACATCAGTGGCCCCAACCTTGGCCAAACCAACCATGAGCCTGCAACACTGGGCTGGGAATGACCTGAAGGAAGAGGCATTCTTTATTCCACCTTAAAACCGGCCTGTGAGATGAGCTCACCGGAGGTGCCCATGGTCACCTTACTTCCCAGGAGCCACAGGTTGAAGTTCCCCCAAAACAGACAGCCCAACATCAGTCTCCCAAATTAGGCCCACCTTTTCCACAGCGTTCACTACCCCAACACAAAAATTACAAGAGACACCATCTGGAACTTCTTAATTCCTTCAAAGGCAGGAGCACTGCACGCACGTACCCAAATGGTGAAAGCACTAACCTTAACTCAGCTATGGCTGAATACGTCCCATCAGCAGCTCCACAGCCCCAACAAAGGACCTGCTGGGACAACCTGCCCTCTGCACAAGGTTTCAGCCAAGAAACCAGAGTACAGACAGCACAGAGCACCCCAGGGGAAGAGGCCTTTCACAGTATATGCTAAGAAGCGCCTCGTCCTTTTGCTAGATATTACCGCCACAATTAAGACCCCAGCAAAGGACCAACAGGACTAGCAGGGGAGGATTTCTAAGAAACCAACCTGATACAGAGGATCCAAAAGGAGCACTAGGGAGAAAGGAAAACCTGCCCTCATGTAAACAGGTAGAGACCAGAGGACAGCTCTGTCCTTTTTTATACCCTGAGGGTCTTTGGCTCAAACCTGGGGTTTCTACATAGCGGTGAATTTCATACTTCAGAGACTGAATCTTTACAATTGACCACAAAATGATTGTTTTAGCAGAAGAAGGGCTGCCAAAGGTATCAGGTATTTGGATTTCAGTCAAGTCTTTGGTTCACAGTCTTAACTTGAGCAGAACCTTACTAAAATAGGTTTTCCCCAGGAGCTCTGCTGCACAGGCTACCTGCACAGGCTCTGCTGAAAAGCAGCAGGACAGGGTAGAGCCCTAAGATAAGGCAGCCCAAAGCACTGGGACAGGAGATGGTTCTGTCTATTTGGTGGGTGCCATGCTGCAGCTAGTAGTGGGATGCCAAAGAAGGAAAGGTCGCTTAGCGCAGCTTAGCAGGAGACAGAATGGTTAGACTGGAGAAGCAGGAGACAGAATGGTTAGCATGAAAGCAAGAGGCCTTGGTCCAGAGAACTGTTGTGTTCCACAAGGAATCATACAGAACATTTAAGATGGGCAACATACCCGCTCTGCCTCAGCTGGGGGATGTATGGGCTGACCTAGTCAGACCATGCTATCCTTAACTTGTAGGACACAAATGGTTAACAGAGCCCAGCATCTCCTCACTGAAGAGCTCTGGACACACAACACTTATGTCATTATCACAGCCCTGAGAGTCTGTCTTCACCCCTGCCCCTAACACTGACAACATGGTCTTTCTAGCTAAAGGCAGGATTCGTTCTGTTAAACACCAGAGGGCAAAAGCATGCTGGACTTCAAGCCCGCTTCAGGAACAAAGGACAAGAAATAGGAAAAGTTCATGCTTGGCTAGGCTAGGTCAGACAGGAGGTCTTGGTCTGTTGGTTAGAGGACGAGCACAAGCTTTTCTCCTGGGAGGCTTCCACCAGCTCAAGGAACTACTGGCAACACAAACCATTAACCTGGCAAAGCCTTCAACTGTGACGTTGCATATGTCCTGCTCACGTCCCACAGGAGTCTGGTCAATGAATACCGAGCCAAGGTCTTCACTGACACTCCTGAAGATTAGAGGATGGAGCAGGGAGAGGGAGGACAAATTAATTTAACTTCAAAGAAAGGAACTCTAGAGATGCTCAGGAGGAGTGGGGCTGTGAGTTTAGTTTAAAAACACATCAATTAGGCTTCCTTTTAATTCAGGCAGGAGGATCTGGCCTGCAAACAGGAAGGCTTCATTGGTTTCTCAAAGCAAGAGTATATTTTAATTTTACCATCATTAAGAAAATGTTATGATTTATGTGGCTGCTGTCGGACTAATATCTTTAGAATTTAGCTGGCTAAGCCAATTCATCTCTAAGACTGATGAAGGCTGATTGCTCTCTATGCAAAATGTATTAAAACTAAATGAGCAGTCTATTACTCAAATGCTGTGATAATCTGTTAGCCAGGGTCCGTTAGCTGGGCTGCCTTGTTGCTGGAGAGAAGCGTTCATGCCCTGTACAGCTCTGATAAGCCCAAGCTTACTTCAGCAAGCCCTTCTTTGTTTTGGTCTTCTAAGTAGATGTCCAGAGATGCACCAGAGTGCTGGAAGTGACCTGCCCTCATTCCCTAGGAATGAGGCAATCCGCAGGGACCACAGGTCCCAGGCAATGGCACAGAGAACAGCTCTCTGGCTTGAGATGGGTGCGCTGGGATATGTGGTTTCTGCAGGCTGTATCTCTGTATTAATGAAAACACCACTCAAGGCAATCTCATTGCTTACACCATGGCTCCTGGGATGTTCTTGGTGTTGTCATGGATCGAGTCCTCCGCAGGGGCTGAGGAAAATTATGTTCCTCGGAGAACTCCAGTGAGCAACCACAGCTTCCGAGGTGAATGGCATTTGCCCTTTTCTTTCCTTCCTTATACTAGACTATTATTGTTATTTATTATCTTTAAAGTCCCCATATAATAATAATACCTGGGAAACAGATTGCTCCCGTCAGAAAACTGATTAGCCGGGATTTTTGAGGTTACTATATTTTGGATGCTCTTCTCCTTTGACAGCCTCTCCCTACAGCCCTCTTTGCAACACCAGCCTGCACCTATAATTACACCAATGCTGCTTTTGATTTAAGGACTGTAATCCTTTGTCCTTGCTATAAACAACCTGCATTAAACACATGAACTGTGTGTACCAAGAGAAAAATAAATAAAGAGCTACAGAAAATTGTGTGAATCAACGCTAGGAAGCCACAGTACACCAGAGCCTACCTATGCAGAGAGGAGCCTTGCCTGATCCTGGGATACACAGCCTCTGCCGGCACGCGCTTGGCCTGAGAGGCACGGAGTACACTGGTACTGAGCCGCTCTGCTCTCCGCTGAAGGAGGAGAGCATTGCTCAGGAATTGGGCCATGCGGCTTAAATAGATAACAGAGCATCCACTGCACTTTCACAGCAGGGGTTGAGTGACTGGAGGGTGGCCCTGAGGAGTTTGATTTCTATGGAGGGTCTCATCGTGGAGTACCCTTGAGGTTTTGAACATTACAGCATTTTTATTTAATGTTAGAGACATTCTGCCAACAAAACCTTGCTAATTCACACTAATGACTAGGAGACCTACTGCAAATTAATTGCTAATTGGCAAAATTCATTAAATGAACAAACATGATAAGAAATAACTGAAGATACAGCCTCCCCAAACAGACTTGGTTCATTTATTTTTGTGTGCCATTTGGTTTTCATGATTTATGCTAATACTTTTAAGCTTAGTTGTAAATGTATTTGAGTGTATTTTGGAGGAATAATGAAATCTAAGTAATAGCAGAACCTGCAACACAATCCCCTGTTATGTCTTACAGCATCACCACCTGGCAGGTAGAGACTGCCATGGGGATCTGTGCTAGGAATGGAAGAGGTCTGCAGGACCTACAGACAGATTCAGCCAGGTCCCAGATGTGACTATATCTATGTGGTCATCTTAAATGCCCTGCTCTCAATTTATCACTTTCTTCATAAATGCTCCATTTCTGGTGCTCACAACTTTTTAAAAAAAAAAAAAAAAAAAAAAAAAAAAGCCCACTTTTGTGCTGAAACCCTTTGTTTGGTCTATCACCAAAATACCAGTGTTTTTAAATTAATCAGTGGTTATTTGCATATTTCACATGTACCCTCCCTGATGCTGCACTTCATTTTAATTCAATTTTGAGACAACCTTTTCCTTAAACTCAGCCTTTGCCAACCCTAAACAATATGACTGTCCTAAAACCATTAATCCTAAAAACTCCACACATCTGACCTGTGTCTGTACAGCTATAAACTGTGGTTTTATGCACCGGCACCAGTATTGTTGTTCAGCATTATAATACATCTCACTGACATTGAAAACCACCTTCTTCATGGATTTCAGCAGCAAGAAAACTTTCTCATTAGGCACTTTCTACATGGATATCTTTAAAGTACTGAATTGCTTAGTGGGTTTCCAGGAAGGAGTGCTAAAGTTTCAGATGAATAATGTTTTTTGCATTTTCTGGCTTAAGATGGGGAAAGAAGGTCAACCTTTCCTCGGCTGCATGGCTCTACTCTGCAGGAGCGGAGAGCCTCCATTCCTGCACAGCTTTAAGACTCAAGGAAGGCAAGAGCCATATTAAGTCATTTAGCCTCAGAGCTCTGGAATTTAAAAAAAAAAAAACCCAACAGAGAAATTCAATTTCAGATATGAACGTGCACATTTCTGGAAATTTGAAGTGCTCAACTGCTCAGAACTGAAGTGCTACAATGGAAGGCAGATGGGCAATTGCAATGGATATATGCAAAAGTTAGAAAAGTTTGAAATTGCGCAGGTATTCTCTGCCTCAATGAACATACATGCTTCCCCCTGGCCCAGCTTACAGCCACGGACCCTATGTCTTACAGCAGTGACTGCTGATCTGCCAGACTAAGATTTAGGACAGATAAAAGTAAAGAGTCATATCGCTATGCCATCTCTACCATGCTGTGTAACACATTGAACACACAGCAATCACTCTGGGATGGCACATGACCATCAACTTGCTCCCTCAATGAGGCTTAATGCTGAATAAACCAATCTTTTAGGAAGAAAACATTTTTATATTAATTTATGCAAATGGTTGCTTCAGGGTTTTTTTGGACTGAAGTTAGACATACCTCACAAATTCCCAAATCAATTGTGCAAAAACATAAACTCGGTACTTGAATCCTCCTAGTAAATTAAACGAGCTTTACTTGTTAGAGGAATATACCTAGTGAAAGCTTTGACAAGGGTGAGGGAGGCCAGCAGACCTCGGAGAAGCCCACCACACTCAGGCATATGGCAAAGTAGCTGCTCACTGATCCTATAAACATTAATGCCTCATTATGCATCTATAGCACTGATTCAAGGGGGTAAAGCTAAGAGATACTTCCTAAAGACACCAAAGGTCCTGGAGCATCAATGTCTCGGTATGATGAGTTTTCACCAGTGCAGGTAACAAGGTCTTCAAGATTTCTACACTCTCCCACCCTTTACTCCCTAGGAAGGGGGTACAGATTGCTTTGACCCAGCACCAGTGGCCTAAAATGAGAATGACTTAGAATCCACACAAATGATGGCTCATAACCTGGAAAGAGTCAGCTTCCTCCCAGTTTGACATAGAGGTTGTGACAAGAAACAAGACACCTGAGAAGACAAGAATTCACACCTTGCCAGGACTGCCTGCCATTTAGAAGATGGTCATCTTTTGGCAAGTAAAGTATTATCTGCCACTTACCAGTCCTGAGATTTCCTTGCCTTTAAATGCATTTTGCTTTAAATATAGTGCAAGCCT